>NC_056522.1:244107579-244198421 GCF_019175285.1 Sceloporus undulatus | reverse complement strand
AAGAAGGCATTGAAAACCTATCTCTTCCAGTTAGCATATCCTCCCGATTCTCTTTAGAGAAAGTATCCCCCAACTAGATTAGACGACTACCCATAACTGATATCCCGACTATCCTAACTACACTGTTTTTAAAAACTGAATTGTTTAAACTGTTTTTTATAACTGTTTTTAATATTGTATTTGACATGTGTCATAGAGTTTTATCGTATGTACACCACTTTGATCTGGAGGAAAAGCGGTATATAAATAAAAGCTTTATTATTTATTATTATTATTCTACTGGGATGGCTCCATTCTTTCCCACTGTAAAACCATACAGGAATCCTCCTACCAGGAATGAATGGAGCCAATGCAGAACACTTCCATCCCAGCAAGGTGGCTCAGAAATATCCATTATCACTTGAGACACACCATCCAAAGTGATATCCACAGAATAAAGCATTTTTAATGTTATAATGAAAACTCTCAGGGAAATCATCCACATGTTTAAATCATAGTGTGGAAATCTAGATGTTTAGATTACAGTGTGGTGATATATGGATTTAAAGATTAGAACCACTGGGTGCCACATGAGTTTATCATTCAGTTCTAACCAATACTGGAGGCAGCTGGGTATCCTAAGTGTCAGTTGCTCTATGCACAGGTTTTAATTCTGACCTACCCTACATGATTGTTATACGGATTAATGAAATAATGTCTGTGAAGTTTTATTAATGACTGAGGTTCTATACATGCTAAGAATGAACTTAAACCAATTCCATTTTGTTCTAAAGTCAGAGATACAATGATCAATAATAGTGTAAATCATTTGTACAATTTAGTGGTACAGACTCCCTTAATCTGCCCATTGTGATATTTTCTTTCAGAATTTGTTCAAATGAATTACAAGCTACTTCAGAATTTATGTTAAATCCAGCTCCTTAGATACTTCCCCAATGCTTCAGCTGCTGTTTTCCTTCGCTATTAATATAACCCATTTTTATGGTCAGATCAATACTGAACATAGGCTAAAAGAAACCCAGGGAAGAATTCATTGTTCATTGTCACATTGATGATAGTGATGACTGTATTGGCTGTATTTTTTTTTTAATGTTGGGGTGGTGATGGCTGTCTGATATTTACAACAGTGACATTTCTTGGCAAGAAAACAGAAATAATGACAGCTAAGAAGCATATTGTTCAAACATATTGTACTGAGGAGAGATGGTGCAAGGATGTCTTATACTTAAATATGAAGAAGTAGTTGTGTATGTGTGTAGGAGGGATAGTAAAAGGTGCTGTGGTAGATTTTGGGATCAAGAGTTTGGATATTGCTAAATACTAATGTCAGAGGGATGTCATTGATGTCTCCTGTTGCAAAAATATTTCATAATGTTATATATAATTGTGGATTGCCTTTTGCAACTTGAAGACTTCATTGCCCAGTCATAAGGGTACAGTGACATTAAGGAATAAAAAGCAATCAGACATTGTAGGAAACAGGTAGTAATGCAACAGTAAGTTAAAAGATAGTCAGCAGGCTATAAAAATTGTAATGCAGTACATATGGTAGGTTGAAGACAATACTCAAGTGGGGACAAATAAATGTCCATAGTGTTCCTTCTTCAGATGTTAATATCAGAGAATGAAGGCTGCCATGAAAAAAAAAACAAAAAACTACAGCACTAGTTGGCTTGTTTCCTGTAGTACATCTTGGGGCATCTCAGAGAGTCATTGCCATTTTCTGTATCTTTTCACAAGAAAAACCATCTTAATCAGACATCTAACTGTTTCACTGTTGCTACTGAAAATTTACCTGCAGTCATATAATCAAATGGATGACCTATTGAAGCTAACTAACATTCTGATGAGTTGGTGAAGCAGTAAACAATAGCTTGGTGACAAGCCCAGGGCAGGGCTATCCAGAAATATTGGTTTTCAGATTTCCCTGGAGCAGAACCACACTTCTTTAAAAAAATTAAATAAGCAGAATATACTATTTTAAACACACAAACAGAGAAAAACTACAAAATCATCTTTAAGCTCTGACAAAAGCAGATAACTTTTCTTACATGGTCTAGGAACAGTGGAACCTGGAATTAGAATCATGGGATAGTATCACAGACTTAGAAGGGATGCCAAGGGTCATCAAGTTCTATCTCTGTTAGTGCAGGAATCCAGTGTTTAGCATCTGTCACAGGTGACCATCTAACCTCTACTTAAAAACATGAGCAAAGTCTTTCTAGCTTCCTGGTAGATGGATGCCATGATCTTCCACATCAGTTATTTTAACAGAAAAGGCTTTGTCTACCTAATTCCAACTGAAGGCTCTTTAAATTTGATTGGACCTGGTCAAACAGTTATGCAAGTTTTGTTGCCTTGAACACCATGCTCAGGAAAAAGTTGGTGGGAGGAGATAATGATTTTAATGATGGTGATGGATTGACAAGAGGATTATTTGGGGAATAGTAGGCAACATTTCAAGACACCTATTCATGATCTGATACATGGAGCCTGGCATTTACTTATTCAGTGGCAAGTTTAGTTCCACATAGTACAATGTTCCTCATGGTTTTTGTTTTTGCTTTGCTGGCATGATGGGCAAGGGACCCTCCTCCTTCTCCTATCCAGCCAACAGCTCTCTAACACACTAACACGTGAAACCTAGGTGGGAAAAAATGGCCTGAACTTTTATTGGTTACAGCTGTAGAAAACAGATTGGCACACATATAGGTCTGTATCCAGGCACTGATCGGCCCATCTGTTGATCAATAAACCTGACCCTCTGGCCTGATGCCAGAACCTTTGGGATGACAGGAAAAGATTTCCTCGGGACAAGGATCTCCCTGTCATTGACCTGTGCCAGAAAAATGTCTGGTCATTTTTGTCCTACACACCCCAAGTCCCAAAAGGCTAAACCCTATGTGTTACTAGTGCCTGAGAGATGCCACTGCTAGATGTTCTGGATCCAGGACCCATGCCAACTGCCCCCCCCCCCCCAAAAAAAAAACTTGTGAAGATACAAAGAAATTATACATATTGCCAAAGCACCTGTAAACTATGCAAATATAAAAATTCTGACAGGACAGAGGGTGAGAGGTGGGACGCTGATCAAGAGCAACTGTGGAGTAAATGGGCGAGCAAGAGCATAAATACTCCTCACTTGACCAGAGTAAAGCCTGCCACCTCACACTTCCCAAGCTCACCATCCAATGAATTCAAACCAGGGGCATCACTAAGGCTGGGCAGAGGTTGTGGACAACACTGAGAAACACCTCAGAGGGGGTTGGAAGGGGTCAAGAAGTTCTAGCTCTCATGGCTTTGCTGGCATGGTAGGAAAGGGACCCTCCTCCCTTTCCCATCCAGCCAGCAGCTCTCTCAGACCCAGAAAAGTTGTGAGGGAGCAGGAATGGATGAGGAAGTTCAGGGTGAGGAAGTTCAGGTCTCCTCTCTTCCTCACCCAGCCAGGAGTGTCCCCTCCTCCAGCTCTTCAGTAGCAGGGTCAACACAGTGGCTGGGCTAGGCAGTGCAGAGGCAGGTGAACAGGTAGATAAGTTTCCCCATCTGCCTGCCTCTGCACTGCCACATCCAGCCACCACTATTCTGCAGTGGTGGTGGCAGCAGTGCTGCGTAGAGGCAGGAATGAAGGGAGAGAAGTCACCCCATCCTCTGCACTGTCCAGTCTTGCCATCAGACTATGTGTTAGTATGCAGCATAGTGTCTGGACTAACCAGTGCAGATGCATGCCTCTAGGAAAAGGAGTCTCTCCACCTGTCTGCCTGAATATGCACTGCCTGGTTGAGCTGCTGCTGCTGTAAATAATAATAATAATAATATTTGTTTTATTTATATACCGCTATTCCAAAGATCATAGCGGTGAACAGCAAGTAAGCTAATTTGCCCCCAACAGTCTGGGTACTCATTTTAGCGACCTCAGAAGGATGCAAGCCTGAGTCGAGCTTGGGCCCTTTTGCTGGTCTTGAACTCGCAACCTTGTGGTTTTGAGTGAATGGCTTCAGTACAAGCATTTAACCACTGCGCCACCAGGGCTCCTGTAGAGCTGAAGGAGGATGTCCCTCCAAGTGCCCTCTCTTTTGTGGGGGTCTCCTTCCTTCCTTCCTTCCTTCCTTCCTTCCTTCCTTCCTTCCTTCCTTCTCTCCCTCCCTCCCAAGTCCCCCATCCAGTCCCTACCTGGGCTGTCCACCCTTGGGAAGCAGTGCCTGGGCTTAGAGAACATTTTGGGGTGGGGGAATGTTACTGCTGCTCCCTCCTAAAATTACTTCATTGGGTGAAACCAGCCTTACCGATGCCACTGATTCAAATGCCAGTTTAAATTCTTTGTCTGTCAGAACGTTCCCAGGGCTGTGAAGCCATATAGGCCCATGGCAAGGAGGAGCTGACATAACACATGGAAAGTCATGCAGCTCATTTATATGTATATGTCTCTTACTCTGCGTGTGTGTGTGCATGTGTGCGTGTCTGTAGAGAAACAGAGGAAGAAGGAGAAAAAGAGTGGGTGAGCGAGTGAGCGAGTGGACTTCTATGAAGTGTCTTGTAAATTTGGGAAGGACATTTCACCACTTAGGATGGCTGGGGACCAACATATTGAGCATTTTTTAAAAGCTGGGGATGCTATGAGTACACTCATCTGTATGTAGCATGGTGACAACTGTGCTTTCCTGTTTTTCCCTCCCATCTTCCTTGTCCATGGTGTTGTGGTCAGCTGCAGGACTAACACAGTTTAGCCAGCAAAAGCATGCATTTTTTTTTCTCGTGAATGGATGAAGGGTGGAAATTGGGTGGGAAGAACACTCTAGGCCCTGACATAAGGTAAGGATGAAGCGTGAAAATGGAAGATGAACAGCATAAAGACATGAAGACAGACAACAGTTTAGGCATGCAGATTGTCAGAAGCTGAGTCCTTTGGCTTGCCTGCCATGATTTAGAGAGCTGGATTTTCTTATTATAGCTTTATTTGCCCCCAATGTATTATAGAGTATTGATGCTAAAGGATGAGGCATATATTAATTGCTAAGCCTGTTCCCCACAGTCCTTTGTGGTTAAGGAGGCAAGAAGGTAGTTGAGGCTGTGCTGGGAGATCCAAGGTCAGTCTCATGAGAATAGATTGTGTGAGAGCAGAAGGAGGAGTGTGAAAGGGGGGAAAGAGAGTGTTTTGGATTCATGAAAAATGAGAATGCAGGCCACTTAAAATTTGAATTTATGGCGTGTTACACACCGCCATTTACTATGCACTCCACGCGTCCTAGGGTTAGGAAGGGCGTGCTAGGGTTAGGAAGGGTCTCACCTTCCTAACCGGCCCCGTTCCTAGGAGCGCGTCCACACAGGCGCCGCCTTATTTACGTCTTGGACACACAGCGTCTGGACGTGGCGTGGTGGTAGTGACACCGCAAGTGCGCTCCCCGCAGTGCCACTTCCAGGAGCCAAAAAAGAGCCCCATTTCGGTGCTCCTTTTTAGCTGCGCCGGGAAGCCTCGCGGTCTGGCCGCCGGGGCTTCTCGGTGTAGCTAATGGTGGCGGCAGCAGACCGCCCGCTTTAGGGCAGTCTGTAATGCGCCTACATATGCTTTAATTAAGCCTTGCTAACATAGATTCTTTAGTCCTAACAATATAGGCATCTTGTGAACATCTATAGCTCCTAAATAAATCTTTACTGTTTTTACTACCAATAGCCTTGATTTCTGAAGTGTTTCTGTACATAACACAGATAAGTAACTTGAATAACCCTAGGGAAAATATTATGAGTGGCTTCTTACAGCAGGTTCACCTGTAAGAAACTTTTACTCTGTATGGGCTGTACAATGTTTGCTGGATGTCCCCTATTCTTTGGTACCTTCCCTTGTCTGAAAATGGAGCCCACTTCATTCAGGAAAATGGGCTTCCTTCAACTGAAGTTTTGCACTCTACATTAAAATGAGTTTCCTCTACCCATTCTAACACAACTGGGGGTAAATTATTTCTCTTTAAATTAATATTGTGTCCTTCAGAGTTATACTAACTTGGAGGTGCTCTCGAAGGCTAAAAGATCCTACTTTTATCTGTGTTTATGCTTCCTGTATTTACAGTAAGGATAATTTTTAACTCAGCCTCAGATTTTAACTTCTCCAGCAAGTGATTTAACAGTAAGGAGATGCTACAAAAATATATTTTGTAGGTAATTCACAATCACCTGCCTGTTTAACTAATGACTGAATCACAGTGGGAGCGCAGAAACTTGCTGCAAATAATAACCCAACAACATGAGTGAATATGAAAGTAAATGAGAAATTCTTCAAGATTGTTGCAGAATATAAGCCAATTTACCAGCTGGAGTAAACCAACATACCTTCTGGAAAGAAATTAGAGTTAGACAGACTAACACTAGCTGAGAATAGAACCCAAGACAAACATTTAAACCTTGGACTGAAAAAACAAGAATGGTGGTACAGGAAATATTAAAGGAGGCTTTGCATTAATAAATCACTCTGCAAGGAGTATTCACAGTGCCTCCAGGAACTTAGCTATATATAAGATTTCTGGTGATAATTCACATGAATATTACATTTATAATAGAGGTAGATAATTTATGGAAATCCAGATGTTTGGCTGTAACTCCCATCAGTCCTAACCACAACACAACTAATGATAATGGGAGTTTTAGTTCATTAGCATCTGGCACATTTCTCATTACTCACCTAAAATTTGTTCCTTCACAACCTGCAAATCTTTGCCACAATGTTTTAGTCTACTCATATTATTCTTATATTCTTATATTAGCAAGTACATTTGTATACCATTTATCAGTGCACTTAAGCACTCCCTAAGCAGTTTACAATGTGTAAGCAAATTGGCCCCAACAAGCTGGGTACTCATTTTAGTGACTTATGGAAGGATGTAAGACTGAGTCAACCCTGGGGCCCTGCACGATCAAATTCACCACCTTGTGGCTGTGAGAAGCTGAAGTACAGGCATTTAATCACTGAACCACCACAGCTCCTAATATTCATATTTTATATTCTACTTATATTCTTATATAGAAGCAGAATCAACTCAATTGTTAATTAAAATATGCCAACAAATATGGTAAACAAAATGATGGCCAACAGACTGGAAGCAATCAATATACACCCCCATCCACAAAAAAGGAGATACAAAAGACTGTAGTAACTATAGGACCATAAGCATTAATATCTCATGCAAGCAAAATTATGCTCAAAATTCTTCAGCAAAGACTTGGATCATATATTGAGAGAATAATTCCAGAGGCATAAGTGGGGTTCAGGAAAGGAAGAAGTGCTAGGGAACACATCACAAGCATACAATGGATAATGGAGCAAACCAAATAATTTAAGAAGAAAATCAGCATGAGCTTTATAGACTATAGCAAAGCCTTTAACTGTATCGATCATGAAAATATATAGAATGCTTCTAAGGAAATGGGTGTGTCACAGTATTTGATAGTCCTGATGAGGAATCTATACTCAGGACAAGAGGCTACAGTTAGAACAGAACATGGAGAAACAGAATGGTTCCCAATTGGCAAAAGGGCCAGGCAAAGGTGCATCTTTTCACCCTATTTGTTCAACCTGTATTCAGAAAATATAAGAAGAGTAGGTTTAGGCTCAGAAGAAGGAGTAGTGAAGATTGGAGGAAGGAACATCAACAATCTAAGATATGGAGAGGACATCATAATACTAGTGGAAAAATCATAACTTGGAACATCACTAAGGAAAATTTAAAAAGAAAGTGCAAAGTCAGACTTACTGCTGAACATAAAGAAAACAAAAATAATGACCATGGAAGATGTATATAAATTCAACCTAGATAACGAGGGAATCAAAATAATTAAAGATTTCCCATAACATAATAATAATAATAATAATAATAATAATAATAATAATAATAATATCTCCTAAGGATCGAAGTGGGATTACATCATTAAAATAATACAATACAATCCAGAAAAACAATCTATGGCACAGTACAGACTGCCAAAAAACAGCAGCCTACTGGCGGCTGTTTTTCCTCCGGAGGGAAACCACAGCTGCCAAACCACACAGCTTTCCTGAGGAGGAAAAAGAACACAAGCAAAGTGGGTTCTTTTAAGCCACAGGGATGGCATAATGAGTTACGTAAGTGCCACACGACAACATGGAGACGCCGCACGGTGCTTACATAACAAAGGCGGCTCCCGTGTACACAGGGCACCACCATTGTTACACCATCTGTCCGTACTAGGGTTAGGGACCGTGCGGTTGCCATGCGGTCCCTAACCCTAGTATCAGCCCTGGTACGCCGCTTATTGGCGATATGTACCAGGCCTAGAAAATACTAATACTGAATTACACATTTCTATTAGTTCCTTAAAATATCCAATCATTAAATAATTATACAATCATAATCAGGGTGGAGCCTTAAGCATAATCTCTTATACTAAATCCAGTGGATAAACCCAGCAGAAGAGATCCGTCTTAAGTGCCTTCTTAAAGGCATTTAATAAGATGGATCTCTTCCGGTAGACTATTGCACAATTTAGGGTCTGTGGCAGTAAATGCTTTATGGGAAGTTGTGCTTAATCGAGTGTTACGGTATTCCAACAAATTCTTCCTGGATGTTCTAAGTGTGCGGTGCGGATTACGTAGGGAGAGGCATCCCTACTAATAACTTGGGCCCAAGCCATGCAGGGTTTTAGATTAAATTTAGATTAAACATTGATTAAAATGGGGACTGCAGTCAATAATTCAGAAAAAGACTAGGAATGGGAAGTGCAGCTATGAAAGAACTAGATAAGATCCTAAAGAGTAGAGATATACAACTGCACAATGTAGTTAGAATAGTCCAATCCATTTTATTCCCCATCACCATGTACAGATGTGAGAGCTGGACAGTCAAGGAAGTGTGTAGGAGGAAAATCAACTCATTCATGATGTGGCGCTGGATAAGATTGCTGAGGAAAGAGTGGATGCCCAAAGACAAACAGTTGAGTTCTAGAACAGTTCAAGCCTGAACTCTTCTGGGAAGCCAAGATGATTAAATTGAGGCTGTCATACTTTGACCATGTCATGAGAAGGCATGATTCATTAGAAAAGACAATAATGCTAGGAAAGGTGGAGACTAGTAGAAAGAGAGGAAGACCATATGGCAGATGGATAGACTCACTCATGGAGGTCATGGGCCTCTCTGAAGGACCTAAGCATAGCAGTGGAGGACAGAGGGCTTGAAGATGTTTCAGCCACAGGGTCACCATGAGTTGTGGGCAAGTCAAAGGCAGTTAAAAACAACAAATCATCTCCTCCTCTTCCTCCTTCTCATCACCATCTATCAGATATCATATCCAGTGGTAGCCATGTTGGGCATATAGCAAAGTACAATAACATCCAAAATTCTCAAAACAGTGGCGGGTTACAAACCGCCAAAAAATACGTATGGAATGCGTATTAGGGTTAGGAAGGGGCGGTGCTTCCGCACCCCCTAACCCTAGTACGTATTCCATACGTACAACATGGCGGCGCCCCTTGCACATGGGGGCCGCCATGTTTACGTCTTGGACGCATAGCGTCCAGACATGTCATGGCGCTAATGACGTCGCGAGTGCGCCAGTGGCGCCTCGCGACGTCATTAGGGCACTGCAGAAAGAAGCTCCATTTTGGAGCTTCTTTTTTGCTCCGCAAGGGAGCCGCGCGGTGTGGCTGCGACGGCTCCCTTACGGAGCAAACGGCGGCGGCGGCAGACCGCCTCAAAGCGGCGGTCTATAACCCGCCAGTGATACCTTGTGCATTTTGATTATTCCAATAAAGGTATCATTGTTTTGTGGATTTTTGATATTATTGTATATGCCTTCACTGCATTTTTAAATCTAATTTTGCTTCTAATGAGCGCAAGGCAATGTATATGATCTTCTTCACACCCACCCACCCACCCACCCTTTACCTTAACCACAACCTTGTAAAGTTGTTCAACTTTAACTAAGAGTAACTGGCCCAAGTTCACTAAATGACTTTCAAAACTGAGTGAGGACTTAAACCTGAATCTTTTGAATCCAAAAATACTGTACAGCTACTACACCCTACTTGAGTTTTCAGTGTAACACTTAAGTCAAAAAGAGATGTTTTGATATACCTGCACAGTTGCCATTAGTGTCAGAAACAGCTTTTGTCAATAAAACTGTTGTGAACAGAGTGAATTACTTTTACAGCACTGATCTGGCATCCCTAGATGCTGTTGCATTACCATGTTTCAGAAACACCAGCCACCATGAACCATGGCCAAGGTTTCTATAAGCTTTGTTCCAACAATATTTGGAGAACCATTGGTAGGGAACCACCAGGAATTCATGGCAGCCAGAAGAAATAAAAGATATGTACACAGAAATAAGGGCCAAACTTGAATCCTGTTCCAGACAACAATTACTCTAGTATATTACTAAGGTATTCCACTTTCTTTTCAGTAGTATCTTATATTTGTTGTTGTGTGCCTTCAAGTCATTTCCTGCTTATGGTAACCTTAAGCTGAACCTATCATAGGATTTCTTTGTAAGATTTGTTCAGAGGAAGTTTGCCATCACCATCCTCAGAGGCTGAGAGAGTATGACTTGCCCAATGTCACCCAGTGGGTTTCCATGGCCGAGCCAAGATTCAAATCCTAATCTCCAGAATCACAGTCCAATGCTCAAACCATTACACAATGCTGCTCTGTGTCTTATATTACAGTCTATTTCTTTTTGTCCCACAGAACTCAGAGGGAACCATTGGTATGTAGGGGAGTAAGCAAACTGGTTATACTTCTCGGCACAGTGCAAAAACTGTGGTATCCAGGCAGGTTTTGTTACATTTTAGGTGAGGCAACCAGGTAGGTTTATTTGACCCACCCCAACTCACCAGTGGTATCCTTCGAAACAGTGCTCCACTTTTTTAACCTGGAAGGGATTAGCTGTTGTTCATTTGAGCAGAAGAAGTAAATTGCAACTGACTTGAGCTACATTTCACACTGATGACAGTGTCAGGTCCAGCATGCATCAGCATTAGGAATGTGGGAAAAAAAAGTCCTTCTGTTCCAAAGGTGTTATGCAAATCTGGTTATCCAAGCACAATAAGACTGCATTGTGAGCATTTAGGAAACCTCAGAGATCACACCTATATGTCCACTGCACAATTATAGCAGTTTGATACCACTTTAACTGCCATGTTATCATCTTAGAGAATCCTGGGAATGATAATTTGGTCAAATACCTAGATGTCTTGAGTCCACTGCCCTGCACTCGAGTTCTCTGGTGAGCACTCCATGAAAGCTACTAACCTTGAGATTGCTTAGGATCTGGCTGTTATAATTCTGCATTCAGGAAACAGCCCTGGTCTCTTGCCTTGTGTTTACTTGTTTTACTTTATGAAAATTCCTGTTTCTGTGCAAGCAAATACATTTTTTTCTTTGGGAAGCTAAGCACTCATGCACTGGAAGCACAACAAGCCAGGCTGATTGATGTCAAAGACAAAACAAACCCAATATTGCTACCATTACTACCTCATGCATTCAAGAAGGCAACTGTGACTGCATTTCACGAGAAAGGCAGGACTAAAACAAAACAAAATAAAATATAGAAAATCAGGTACAAGGATCCAAGCATAATCCAGACATTGCTGGACTTATTTTATATTCAACCCCCCCCCCCACACACACACACAATGGAATATTTGAAATAGTTATTTTCCAATCTACAGTCCAGTTTGGTAGAGTCAATCCTATCATCTTAGAAAACTGTTACCTCCTGAAACAGATACATGGAACAATATTCATGTGTAATAGAACTTTCCCTCTCCTCTTCCACTCTTGCAGTCTCCTTGCTCCCTTGAATATCTACTCTAGAAGGTCTCTCAAACTAGAGCTTAAATGTTAACAACATAAATGATGAAGTGTGAGGTTGTGTATGTACGGTATTTGAATTGATTACAATGCCATCTAAGCTGGGGTCAGCACTGAACAGATCCAGTCTAATAACAAGTAGGTGTACAGTGGGTGAAAGAGATCACAGAGTTTCTATGCTAGGTTACCATTTTACTGCATACTAGAGTTTAGAAACTTGAAATCTTCTCATTCCCAGCACTGCAGAGGAGCTGCCATGCTATCCAAACTCATCATTACCACTGTTAGTGTGAAATGGCTGTCTAGATGCTGGTTGTTATATAACACTTTAGTATATCTTTGGCACTGTGCCTTGCTTTAAGTACAACTCCTCACAAACCTAGAGGAGCGATACATAGTTAGGGAATCAACAGCTTAGCCATAGAGAATTTTGTTTCAAGGTAGAAACAGCATAGCAACACAATCATCTGTCTTTTTACAATGTTTACAATGCCAGAGGTTTGTTGATTTGTCTCAGCACTTATTTCTGTGATACTAAATTTGATTAGAATGAACTTTCCCTCTGGGTGCATTGGCAAACCATAAAGCAGAGATGCACACTGAAACCCTATTATAAAATCAAAATCTATAAATAAATGTAGAGTTACCCAACAATGCAGAGCAAGGCACACTGAGCATTTTATTATTCAATATGTCTTCTTGCTACTGGCATATCTATTTAATTTTGAGAGCTACACACTTTTCTAAACCCAGCAAGCATTTAATAACATATACTTTGTAGCAACTTTTGCATAAACAAATGCACTAAGGTGCAGTGAAAACAACTTAGTTCTTACTAGAGAACAAAAAAGAAAGAAAATAAAGAAAAAAATTAAGAGAAACTACCATGATTTTTCAGCACAGAGAGAAAACAGATTCACAAATGATAGCAGAAAATTGGCTAGAGAAAATTCAATTTTAATTTTGTTTGGAAGCAGCACATCTTTTTGCCTACCGGGTACCTAGAAATTTAGAAAAACATGTTTGCTCAAGTAGCTGTACAAAGAAACTGTAGATTCAGCTGCACATATTTGCAGCTCTTTACGTGCTCTTCTATGGACTTTTTCACACAAGAGGTAGGTGTCATTAAAATGTGATTAAATGGTGATAATAGCACGATCAAGGGGAAGATTATCACACCCCTGTTTGTGTCCCGTGCATAAACTGTAACAGATGCATCATTGGGTAATAAAGAAAACTCCTGTTATTATCCAATGATACGTTCATTGCCGTTTTTGCATGGAACATGAACAGGAGAAGTGCACAGGGTGTGATAATCTTCCCCCTGATCATGCTATTACCACGATTTAATCAAGTTTTAATTACGTGAATGAGCCCTGTGAGTCAGACAATATTCCATATACAAAATGGGAGGCAAAGAAAGTGCTTGGTCTCATACACCTGCCATTATTTTTGGTTTTGGAGGCACATCCTATTGCTGATCAGCCACAGATGGCTCTTTCAGATTGATCTAAAAGAGCAAGCGCTATCACTACGATGTAGGGATGAAATAAAGCCTTTCAGATTTATTTTATTTTTATTTACTTTACTTTTCAACACAATCCCAGAACTATGATAATGTGGGAGAGAGGCAGTTTTAAAAGAAAAGAATGGAAAAATAAAATAAAATAAAATAAAGGAAATCAGGCTGCTTGGGAATAGCAAGGGGAATGGGGGGCAGCAGGAGAGGAGGAGTCTGTGACACCACTTGACTGCTAATATTGTAATTGCCACAGCATTGACATTTTGCACAAGCTGATTAATGGGACTGCAGTGAACTTGGAGCTAATTAACAGGTTTTGCCTGTCAATGAAAAGGGACTCCTTAACCACACTTGGGACACAAAACAGCTACAGATTAGAGGTCACCATCTTGTGATAAGTATTGACAAAGGAGCTATTTCATGACTATAATTGCAATTTAAAACCCATATGTGATAATTTCCATCATGTAGGTCAAGCAAGAGGGAAAGGCAGCCAAGGAAGGCTGCTTCTCCCACCCCATTCACTGTTAGATGTGGGATCTCCCTTCCAGACTTTTACTTTTTGCCATACTTCCTCCAGTCTTATACCTGTTTGAAGTCTTGCAGGAATGAAGAATTTAACCCAGCATATCCCTACTACTTCTTTGGCCTTTTTAATATTTTGTTTTCTCCTAGAATAATAGTGTTATAGCATCTTAGTGCAAAATTGGTATACAGCTTCTGAGGGCTAGTGTTGCAACATTGAATTTACATTTTTTAAAAAAGAATCTTGGCACTGCAACTTTTCAAAGCAAAAGTGTCATTTCATTTTTGCCCTATGAACAGTTAGGCTGAAAGTGTTCTGATTTATCTTACTTTTAATGGACTTTGAATGTAAAACATTTGCTCTGAGCTCTGGAAATGTCCCGAGAAGTTTATGTTTCTCTACTAACCTGGTTATGTCTTGACCTTATAGTACATGACCTACAGTTTTTTGTTTTTTTGCATGCCATAATGGGAACATAGGTGCTTATCATAAGGGGAAATAGATAAGAAAAAAAGGGTATGACCTGCAGCATTGATCCACACATTTCCTTTGGGAATTTTGTTGTTGTTGTAAAGTCTCTTAAAACCACCACCACTGCTGCCATCATCATCATCATCATCATCATCATCATCATCATCATCATCATCTTCATGAAAGAACACCATTTGTCACAGAGAGTTCAACAGGTCTGCTTATTTGTTTGCTTCTATGCCCTAAATAAACAGTTGGTCCATCTCTTTCACATGAATATTGAAGGGATAAATCATATTTGTTATGAACACAGGAAGAGGGCAGGAAAACATTCAAGATGAAAATGACTTGGGAGCAAATGTGACTGGATGTTTGGCTGTTTGCTATCCCAAAAGTACAAATTATACTCCTTATTCCAAGAGAGCAAGCTCACCTCGAGTATGCTAATTAAACTTAAACCCAGTGCTTGAAAATAGGGTACCAAGTCCAGGAACTCCCACCATATTATGAAAATGAAAGATATATAGTCCAGAAGGTTTAGGCACCAAGGAACATAACAACAGATTTTTAAACTATGATGTATCTTGGGTACAGACAAACAAAAAAACCCGGCAGAGGTGCCATCAGCTGTAGATGGAGTTAAGTTTGAGTAATTCTGGCCTTCCTCCCCACCATTCCATCCATGTTCTAATTAGAGTAATAACACTTAAGCCCCATGGTACAATTTCTTAATGCCTAGTTGAACTTAATAGTCATACCTTGGTTTAGCACAGGTAACAGTTTGTCTGCTCTCTCTTCTGTTACCATTTCGCAGGCTCTGAAGCTGTGAATCCTGCTGTGGTGGAAGAGCATGTTTTCAGTCTTCAAGCAGGCATCAATGAAGCATGGTTCCATTTGATCCAGAATAGTATAGTGGTTTGAGCATTGGACTAAGACTGTGGAGACCAGGGTTTGAATCTCCACTCAGCCACGGAAATCTATGGGGTGCTCTCGGGTGAGTCACACTCTCTCATGCCCAAGGAATGCAATGGCAAACTCTGAACAATTCTTACCAAGAAAAGTCTGGAATAGGTTCACTGTAGGGTTTCCATAGATTAGAAGTGACAGGGGACACAACAACATCAACAGTAGCAAGAACAACACATGATGCTATTTATTTTAATAAAAGCCCATTCAAATTTTTTCTGGGCTTAGTGATTACAGAACAAGCTACCTTAAATCCCTCCATTCTTCATTCTTTTCAAAGAGATGGAATCAGAAATTCATGAAATTACAAAGCAAAAGGTTTATTTACATCCCACCAATTTAAACTCATCACACATAAAATATTCCATTTTCTTTATTCAGAAGCAAGTTCCATTTCATGGTACAAGAATCAGCAATGTGGAGGTTCAAAACTAATATTGTAATTTATGACAATAAATATAAATTAATTATATGTGTGTGCATAAATATGGAAGAAGATACAGATAATAAAATGGTACAATATAAACCAATTTTCTGGTTTGTTTGTTTGTTTTAATTTAATTACCTTCGCTGGACAACCTGCCAAGTAGAAGGGCCAACTGTACTTTGTCAAGAAAAGAGGTATCCAACATCTAATTTGTGTGTTAATTTACTATATATATGTATATATATATATATATATATATATATATATATATAACACATACAAAAATTTGAAAATGCTTGCTAGAATGTATGGCCCATTACAGACAGGCCTAAAAGTGTGCGCTCCATGCATGCTAGGGTTAGAAAGGAGCGTCCTTTCTGGATGCTCCCAACTCTAGCATGCGCAGAGTGCGCACAAAATGGCGGCGGCCATTCCACACGGCCGCCGCCATTATGTCACGACCGCGCCACCTCCAAACGAGGCGGCACGGACATGACATCCTTGTACCACGCGAGGGCGCTTAGAGCGCCCTTTACGTGGTGTAAGAAGATGCTCCAAAACAGAGCTCCTTCTCGAGCTTGCATCGCTGGCGTAGCCTTCAGACGGCTGCGCCAGTGGCGCACAAGAAAAAGGGGCCAAGTGGCCCCTTTCTCCTCCTCCCCGCTGCCATGGGGTGTCCTTGGGGCTTGAAGCCCCAAGGACACCCCTTTCTAGGCCGTGGGGAAGCAGCCTTTTGCCGCTTCCCTGCGGCCTGGAAAGCGGTGGATCGGGGCCTCGGAGGCTGCCGGTCTGGCAGCTGAGGCCCCGATACAGCGGGGAAAGGGGCAGGTGCAGGCCGCCCCAAATGGGCAGTCTGTAACCCGCCTAAATTTCACAGAAGAGAAACCAATCTGCTACTCAAATTATCTTGTACCTCAGATTAATCTGTAACTCAAATTAGTATTCTTAGGCGGGATACAGACCACCCCTTTGGGGCGGCCTGCACCTGCCCCTTTCCCCGACAGATCAGGGCCTGAGCTGCCACAGCGGCAGCCCTGGAAGCCACTTTGCCAGGCCTCAGGGAAGCGGCAAAACGCCACTTCCCCGCAGCCAGGAAAGGAGTGTTCTTGGGGCTTCATGCACCAAGGACACCCCGACAGTGGCGGGGAAAGAGAGAAAGGGGCCGCTCGGCCCCTTTCTCTTTTGTATCGCTGGTGCAGCCATGTAAAGACTGCACCAGCGATACGCAGCATGAAGGGAGCTCTGTTTCAGAGCTCCTTCTAGCACTGCTGAAAGGGCGCCACAGGCGCCCTGCAGCGGCACCATGATGTAACAGCTGCACCATACTGTTTCAACGCGATGCGATCGTTACATAAAAATAGTAGTGCCCATGTGGACAGGGAGCCTCCATTTTGACGTCCTGGCAACGTATTAGGATTGCAGGGCATATATAAGCTATGCCCCGAGGCAACTCTAGTACATTGCCAGGTCGTGCTTAATGGCCCATCTGTACAGGGCCATTGTCAGTGAATGTATGCTCAGATGATGAAGAGACTGTTTAAGAATAAATTCCTGTTTTGTTTTGTTTTTAAATTAGCCTCTTTTAGTCAAATCAAGATTATCTAATCTTAGTGGTCTTGTTGATATTTGAGGAAATTGTAGAAAGTGTTAAGGCAATCACCATTAAAATGGTTACAACACGAATGATAACATGGCTCATTCCAGAACCTTCGAGGCCACTGAAGGAATCTCAGTCTCCCTTTACAACAGAACTGTATGTAGGAACATTTTAAGAGCATTTCCCATTCAATCTCAATTTCACTTGTATGCTTTACAGGGCAGAGAGTTCAGCTTTCTGGGGAAGAGAAAGGAAGCAAGCTCCTGCTCTTGCAAGCAGTTCCTCCAGAACAAGCACACGCATGTTGGCTCAGTGGGACTTACCCCCAGAAAAGTGTGGACAGAATTACAGCTGAATTTCCCCAGGGAGGGAACTGCATGGCCTCAAATAGAAGGCACACTGAAGGATATTGGGCACTAAAGATATGATCAGCCGCTTTCAGGAGTGTGGGTTACAAAATTTCTTTTTTAAAAAATGAAGCCTTTAGATGAATAATATACTAGAAGAATGGAAACAAAGGCTGTAAGGAAATCATAAGCGGGAAGCAAAGCTTTCTTTTGCTTTAACTGCCCTATAATTCTCAACTTTAAGAGCAGCTGCCACATCCTTCCCCACTAACTGTAACGTATGCAAGAACAGAAATATGCCTCCTTTAAGCCTGCTGTGCTGCATAGTGTCTCAGTCCATGCAGTAACAATAATTATTTGTTGGTGGGGTGTGTTAAAAAATAAACCTATGTATTTAAAAAGATACCACCCTGGCCATATCCAATATATACCCCACATTTTCTCAGTCAATTTAGAAAAGTTTTTCTTCTGCCTCTAAATTCACCACAGAGTGAACAGCAAAATTCCTAGCCTGTAAGTCTCTTGAGCCATTTGAAAAGAGCAAATACATTATTATGAGGACACAGCATCTGACAGACATACCCTCCTTTCAGCCCAAAGGATTATGATTCAAAGTATTTCACCCCCTTGTCTCACCATTTTTTTCCTCCCCTCACGTCAGAAAATAGATTATTCTCTAGTGCAGCTGTAAATAAAACTCCCATTTTACATTTCTCAAATTGGAAGGACATAGTTCAAAAACAAGCAACTTCCCCCCAGTATCATTAGGGGACAAAGAAATAAAGTAGCATTGATGTGGAGGCAGTCACAGACATTGTAAATTGTAGCCTTAGATGTATCTGTGGGTAGACAACTTGTATATCCCTGATTTAGTCTCCCTTAATGGAGAGTCAGTGGCGGGATATAGACCGCCGCTTTGCGGCGGTCTCCCGCCGGCGCCATTTGCTCTGTGAGGGAGCCGCAGCAGCCAAACCGCGCGGCTCCCGCGCGGAGCAAAAAAGAAGCTCCATTTTGGAGCTTCTTTTTGCGGCGCCTTTATGACGTCGCGAGGCGCCGCTGGCGCATTTGTGACGTCATAGGCATCGCGACACGTCTGGACGCTATGCGTCCAGTACATAAACATGGCGGCCCCCATGTGGAAGGGGTACCGCCATGTTGTACGTATTCCATACGTACTAGGGTTCGGGGGTGCGGAAGCACCGCCCCTTCCTAACCCTAGTACGTATAGAATACGTACTATATGGCGGTCTATATCCCGCCAGTGTCACTCTTCCTGTCTACTTAGGGTACATGTACATCATAGAAATAATACAGTTTGACACTACTTGAACTTCCATGACTCCTTCCTACAAAATCCTGGGATTTCTGGTTTTGTAAGGCACAAGCACTCTTTGGCAGAGAAAGCTAAAGACCTTGTAAAACTACAAACCCCAGGATTCCATAGGATGGAACTACTGCACTTAAAGTGGTGTCAAGCTGCATTATTTCAGTGTAAATGCATCCTTATGTATTTATATACTACTGCATCACTGAGAATAGGAGTCGGCTTGTGGCTATCTTTGATACTACTGAATTATGGCTGTTATTAAAGAATGGTACACTCCTATCTGGGATGGTCATCCTGAATGCACAGCTTTAGGAGGGATGATATGGTGGTGTGAGGGAGGAAAGGGACCCTCGCCTAACCTATCAGATAGCCTGAATCAACCCTGGCAATCAATGGGGTAACAGATAGATCGCCCTCATATACTTCATGGCCAAAGTTCAAGCAAAATTACAGTCGGCCCTTCTTATACATGGATTTTTTATACACGGATTCAAGCATCCACGGTTTGAAAATGTTCAAAAAAGTATAAATTTTAAGTATCAAACCTTGATTTTCCATTTTTTATAAGGGACACCATTTTGCTATGTCATTATATTTAATGGGACTTGAGCATACACGGATTTTGTTATACACGGAGGATCTTGGAACCAAACCCCAGTGTATAACAAGGGTCCACTGTATTATGGGGCTCAATTAGGGCCATACAGTAATATGACTTCTCTTGAAAGATGTGAAGCTGAACGCTTTTATGGCCAGCATCCATAGCTTTTTGTGGGGTTTTGGGGCTGTATAATTTACATGTTAATCTGTGTATTGTTCTGTTGTTGAATATACAATACACAGATTAACATGTAAAACACTTCCTCTCAACCCAGTCTCTTCCGTGTCAGCATTCTCTGAAGATACCAGCCACAGCTGCTGGCAAAACATCAGGAATAAACTCTTTTAGAACATGGCCTCATAGCCTGAAAAACCCACAAAAAACTATCTCTTGAAAGAGTTCAAATGAAGTTTTTGAGGAACATATTTCAGGTTGTCCGATGTGTACCAAATGCTGTACTTTGAAAGGAAGCAGGAGTCAGTAAACTCGAATCCATTTTGTGAATAAACATCTTTACTTACTGGGTAAAGTTACATAATAACCCTGGTGGATTGTCCCAATTAATATTGGTAGACAACTATAAATCCTCTTGGGAAACAACTAACCATAAAATACTGAGCCTTTATGGATTTTCCAGTGATGCTATTCTAAGATTAGGATTAGATCAAGAGAAATCAGTTGTAAGGCAAAGGATTCTAGATACTGAAGGTCAGACAGAAATTGCTGCCTTTTCCAATTACACATTTGTAAACATTCAAATGCCGACTTCTAAATCCAGCTACATATATTATGTTTCTCAGAACCATACTTGCTGCATGGATTCCATCAAGTTTCTATTGTTCTATGTTTCAGGTTTGCTTTTTTGTATTAATAATGTATTTTGTTAGGTTTATGTTTTAATTGCTATTAGTATGGATGATTGCTTTGGGTTGTAATTTTTGCTGGGGCTTATGGGTAACTGTGTAGCTTAGTTAGATGGGGGATGAGATCAGTTGCAGCTGGCTGGAATAGTTATGGGAATGGTAACTTCTGGCATGTGTGGAATGTAGGCTGAGTGGAGTTGTTGGCTGGTAGTACTAGACTGGTAGTAATAAAAGTGGGGGTAGATGATGGAAATGACTGAGACAGATAATGCTTTTGAGAAGGATGGAAAGAGTGGTAGGTTAACAGTGGGGGATAGACTGTGGGAATTGGAGGTGGGTGCTAGTTTTGGCACCGAGCAGTAGAAGATGGGGTTTAAGGTTTTAATGTATTGTTTGGCTTTGGGTGGGAAATTCTGGCTTAAATGCTGACTGGTGAATCTCTGACTATGTGTTCTCAATAAAGTTCTTTGCTGTTTCAACACACTGGAACTTTGATTCACAGAGGTTCTGAATTTGCACAAAGCTGACAATGTTACAGTGCCTAAATTTAAGAGAGCTTTATCATTAGCTTGATTCAGTGTTCTCCTAACAGCAGCACTGGAAGGGAAATATGGGGAAATTCACTCTGTCCTTATGATACTGGTGCTATAGAAACTACAGCTCATCTACTTTTGTATTGCCAATTTTATAAGGATATTCACCACCAACTGATTACCCCTCTTTTAACTAAATTTCTGGCATACACTGATGTTTTGTTTTATTTACGGTATCTGTTGGATAGTCAGAACCAAACTGTTATACTTAAAGTAGCAAAATATGTCTACATTATGTATAAAATACATCTTCAGGTTGTTAGTAATAATTAATGTTAGATGGCAGAGATTAATTTTGTTCCTTGTTTTAATAATTGCATTTTTATTTCTATACTGGTCAGTGACTGAAATAAATTGTTGTTGTACCTGCTATCACCCCACACCATTAGCTATTCTGACTGGTACTGATGGCAGAAGCAGTCCAAAAAGTGGAGTGCTACATGTCCCCAACCCTGATTTAGACATTTAGAATGAGAAACCAAGGAAGGTACTGGAAAAGCCCAGGACCTATTCTCTTTCAACAACAATTTCTTTTTCTTCTTTTTTGATAAGCACTTTTATCTTCCAGCATATCTGCTGCTCCGTTAACGAGCCTTGAATGAGTGGGATTGCTCTACAATTGCCAAACAGTATACTCTTCTTTTCTTATTAACTGAATTAACTGACACAATATGGGCCAGTACAGGCCACAGAAAAAGGGAGATCCCAAACACTCAGCAACCATATGTTTCTAGTTTCTTCAATGGCACCCAAATGACTACTAAACTCATGCTGCACATGCCAACCCTGGGTACCCATTTACATCTGCATAGGTTCCACATGAAGAAGAACTTGTTTCTTTTAAGCACCACACAAGGGGGCCAGAGGAGCAGACAGCTCTTGAAATTAGACACCCAAAATGGCATTCCCTAGCACAGTTGTGTTTTAGGTAAACAAGAGGTGCAGGGAAGAAAGACTCAAGCTAAAGCTATTCAGTGGCAGAAGCTGATTTTTTAGAACACTCTTTACTTCACCTTGTGATCCCCCCCCTCAACCTGGGGAGTTGTAACACTAAAAACAAAGTTGATATGCTAAGCACTAAATTTGTAATTCCTAATTAACTCATTTTGATAAGCAAGAACAAGTAGGTCTATCAGCAGCTCATTATCCTCCACAGAGAGTTTTAAATATCAAGCTTTTGGATTATCGCCACTTGACAAATTAAAATTTAGATTGTTCCCATCTTTTCCTTGCTTAATCACTCCACTGATTGTGTCTCATTTTCTTAGGCTGATTTAACCCCAGTTTTTCCCTTCTTCCACACACCCGCTATCCCTAATACACTGATCATGAGAGTTGATATTTCTTCAGGTTACAAACGCATTCTGCTTATAAATAAATGTTGGTTTCTACATAACATTGACTTGCTTCCATAATAGCTAAGACAACCAGATCTTGCTAATCATAGTAAATGATTTGTAAACTGTTGGTCAGGCTTAGAAACTAGCAAAAGTCAAAGATAACAGTTTTCATTTCTTTAAGGTCAGTTAATACTCCTCACAAACAACAAAAACAGAAAAATGAATGATAATATCAGAGCCTCGTCTCGCTACTAGTTTACTGAAAAGATGTTAAGGCTTAGGCCAGTGCTCCTTACTGCATTCCTAAATGTTTTTTTTAATCAAATTCAACAATTGTGGCTTTTCTCTCAGAAAATCATGGTCAGCCATGGCCATGCTGGGGCCCCTACTTTAGTTGCTGCTTTGAGTGGCTGAATGGTCAGGACCCCGGCTTTACAGCTTCTGACACTATTACTTCTTACCTAAAACACCACCTTCCCTATAAATATCTAGTTAAACCCTAAGATTTTCCCCAGCAGTTCTCATGCCTGTACTCTAAACAAATGAAACAAACTGCTAGAAATGGCGCTTCTGTCATGAAAGAGGTCTTTTCTGTGCCAAGTGAATTAAACTCTGTTCAGTGTGGCCTTTTGGATAATTGATTCTGTCTGAGCTTTTCAATTTTAAAATATTTATGCTTAATTTTAGGGTGTTGTGAGTTTTGTCTTCCTGCAGTATATTATGTGGCTTTTCATTTTATGATTTTGTTTTTATCTCATATACATTTTTTTAAAATGTGTGTTTATTGCAAACCACACAGAGAACATTATTTTATGGAATGATGTGCACAGGTCAAAACTAAATAAGGAAATCCTTCACTGCAGATTTCCTTTTGAGAACTGCATCTACCAGGCTGCTGATTTGTCAAATATGTTCCTGCTTAGTGTCATAGCCTGGCTTTCATTTTACCAGTTGAAGTTCTTGCTTGCTTTGAAAGTTCTGCATTTTTGATATCAAGTGCCTTCATAAACCAAAAATGAATCAGGCTTTTTAGCAAAGAAGATCATCGTTCATGATCTTGCAATATGTTTTTTTCTCTTGTGGGTTTCAATCAAAGCTCCCAATTTTTGCTCTTTTTTAAAAAATGTAAATAAAATAACCAGAATTTTAGTACCTAGTTCTGTTCTTGTTGAAGTTTCCAAATTGTTTTCAAGAGCAGCCCTTAGTAATGAGGCATTCAGTAATCTGGGTATTACCAGGATACATATTATAGCCAGATTATCCATGTTTATTCTGGAAAATCCACATCTGATTGTTATGAGGTGGAACTGTTTGTAAATCGGTATTCCTCAAAACAGTGTTTGGTACTAAAAATTAAAACACATCACATTTATAAGAACTACTGGTGGTATGTGATGCAACGGTTTGTAGCAGAGAAAGCATTCTTGTCCTTTAGCTGGTGGGGTCCAGTATCTCCTCACATCAAGTGATATAGTTTGCTGTGAATCCTTCCCAGACTATCCCATGGCCATCAGCCCATTTCCCTGGAGCTGGCTAATTTAACTCCTTTAGATGGGGTGTGCCTCTCCTCTTAGGGTGAGGCCCATGGACGATGGGCTTTCCTGATTTACAGAGCACAGAAATAAACAATAAAATGCACAGGCATGACTATCTCCAATCCTTATAGCTATGAGCACTGTGCAAGTAGGTTGTTTAAAAGAAGATTTACTTCCCCAATTCATTTCCATCTTTCAGTCTTTTTTCAGTGCTGACAATACTGGATGAAGAAGCATCCCCAAATTGCACAGATACTCCTTCACTGTGTTTGGCTGCATCTAGAATGAGAGGAATATCATTGTCATAGACCAGAGACCCCCTATCTCCTTCAATTCATCCAGCTTGTCAGCATGCAGCCCATTACAAAGTCAACATTTCCACAGCCTCAACTTGGCTAACAAGGAGAAATAGCACATGTCAAGTCAACAGGGCTCTGTTGTCCTTCCAAGTCCCTAAACAAGCCCACATAGTTGCTTCAAACATGTTTAAAAGCACGAGGAATTATTTAGAATGATACATGAACTCACTGCTCAAAGGACATTGGGTTTTGCTGTTGTATTTCATATTATATTATGCTATAAATACTGAAAATTTAAATAAGTAAAGGGTAATATATAATTATTTTTAAAACATCATCACCACCACCACTGCTATCACTATCATGAGTATAAATCTTTCTGCCTTTCTTTTTCTCTTCCTCCTTTTCCTAATGGTCTACTGCCATAGTCTCTTTATTGAAGGGCTCAAAGATTTCTATATTAATGGAGACCAGATGAGAAGATGTATCTGGTGAAAAAAGAAAATGGTTGCTTCCCTCCCATCTCTGTGACAATCTTTTATTATTTGATGGAAGCATGTGCACTTTTGCTTTATTTGACAGGACACAACCGAGGTGGACAACAAAGCAGCAGAGCAATGTGATGATTTTTCCCTGTTGTCTGTAGGTGCCATAAAACAAACAATAAAGTCACTTTTCTTGGAATGGCATGCCAACAACACAAACACCTTCCGTCAAAATCTTTCTTAAAAGCCATCTCTGCTATTGCACCTGTATGAAAAATATCAAGCATTGCACAAAGGCCTCATTATGTTGGTACTTTTTTTTTGACAAGGGCAAAGAATCATATGCAGTGGAATATATGAAGAGTTGATTTAATAGAGCCGATATTCCTACTGTTTCCCTCAAGGCTGCAATTATATTTCAAAAGACTAGAATTTCATGCATGGGGCAACATGATTAGGAACGGGCCATGCCTGTCAGCAGCTGCCTAGCATATGACAGCACATTTGCTTGGGCAGCAGATAGGGAAGATACTAGTTAGAGTTCCTACTGAAATTTCAACATATGGTTTTGTGTCGGTGTGCCTGTGTTTTGGTTAAAATCAATATGATTCTTTAGATGAAACCTTTGTATGAATTTCCAAAGATAAGATGGAATACAGAGGGCAGTCAAAGAAATTTCATAGGACTTGGGAAGGTTCAGTGTTTTATAAAAGACAAAAAACAACTGACATATCTTTTCCAGAACAACTAGGAAAACCTATCTATGGAGAGACAGGCAGAAAGCGGTTAGAAGGGGGGAAAGGAGAAGGGGTGAAATTCAGGGTTTTAACCACAGTTTTCTTATATTCAATGGAAAAGGCTGGCAAAAATGACTGGTGAAAAAAAATTAAGAATCCCACCCTCCTCTGGGAGAGTGAAAAGACAAACTTTTGTGGTCAATTTGTACAAGAAGCTTATATACAAAAGTAGCCTCATTTTTCCTCTATTAAAGAAAGCAGAGATTCAGCAAGCCCAGAAGGACAGGACTATTGATTAAGAAAAGATGCAATTAATCCATCTAATGCTTCTACTTTAGAGAGGTCTGTGTAATTTATATTGTAGCACCAGCAAGAGTAGGTTATATCAAAATTATTTTAAATGTCCTCTGCAAAAATTTTACAGAAATCTTGCAAATGCAAATACAAAAGCAAAACAACAGCAACAACATATCCTCACAAAACATGCAAAAATTCTCCCACCTTGCTGCATAGGAGCCCTGGTGGCGCAGTGGTTAAATGCCTGTACTGCAGCCATTCACTCAAAACCACAAGGTTGCGAGTTCAAGACCAGCAAAAGGGTCCAAGCTCGACTCAGGCTTGCATCCTTCCGAGGAGGGAGCTAAAATGAGTACCCAGACTGTTGGGGGCAAATTAGCTTACTTGCTAATTAGCTTACTTGCTGTTCACCACTATGATCTTTGGAATAGCGGTATATAAATAAAACAAATTATTAATTATTATAACTATGATGGTAGTGGTTGGAGAATTTTAATTCTTGTACATAAGAACAAGAACAATCTAAGCAATGATCTCTTCCTTGCTTATCTGTTATGGGCCATGGGGTGAGGGGCACCTCTGATAACTGGTTTTATATGTCATGAAGTAGCAGCAAATGATTTATTTTTATTTTGAGCCAAAGGAAAGGCAGGTCTGGTATTTTCTTCCCCTGGCACCAAAATAAATCTTCCAATGTTGGATATTATGCACCTTGGAGATGAGGCTATCCCTGGTGAAAGTCCCCCCCCCACACACACACACAGAGCCCACCATCTCCCTTTCACAAACTTGGGTGAATTCAGAATGCCTTACTTTTGGGGTCTCATTACAATTGGGCAGGATATAATATGTAGAAATTGGAGATAGTTTCCTCCATCATTAAATCTTCAGCCATACAAAATGCTTGAATTTTTCCTTCCACTTTTTGTGTCGCTATGTGAATGCTTTTAGACTATTTACTTTGCTTATTGGTGATGAATAAAGTCTCTATATGAAATTTGATTTTAGTAAATTGAACTAAAGTGGGAAATTGATCCATTAGTCCAAACTCTAGTGCCAATTTGGAACTTGTGATGCTCTCAGTCATTAAGTGGGAACTCAGTGAGAGTTGAATCCTTCTCCCATAACCATTCTAGAAACTTTAAAATCCCTTTACTGTCTCTTGCATAAAAAGCCTTGGCCAATTTGTCTTCTGCAGTGATAGCAGTGACAGCAGAGAGAGAAGGAAGTTCTTCTTTTTCTTCCTCTCCTTCCCTCCTCTTCCTATTTCCCTTTCCCATCCTTCCCTCCTTCCCATCTTACTCTTTTCTTACTCTTCCTTCCATTCAGAGGTTGAAGGTGCTGGGGAATGACACTTAAGGACAAGTGCATTTCCCTCTCCACACTCATGACCCAGTACCTCATATCTAGGGTAGCAGCCTTTCAACATCCAGGCAGGGAAGGAGAAAGAAGGAAGAAAAAGTCTAGAATGTTCTTTGCTGTCCTACCATCAGCAAGCAAAAATCTTATTCAGACAAACTTTTAGAACTGAAGGCTTTTAAGAAAAGTGCTTTAAGAGATGTATTATTTTAAGCTGCATTAACTTTCTAAAATAAATATTTTAAAATATTAATTTTTTAATGCTTAATAGTTTAATTCAGTTTTAATATTGTACTTTGCATTGTGTGTGTGTGTGTGTGTGTCAAAAAGTGTGAGCTGCTTGACCCATGTCTTGGGGAAAAGGAAGGATACAAAACAAGTGAAAAGAAGGAAAAGAGATTGCACCACGACCACCACTGTATGTATTTGATCAACTAATTGACTGACTGACTGTTATAGGCACAAGACAGACCGCTTGAAAAGGGCAGCCTGCCGGTGGCCTAATTTTCTCTGGAGGGAACCCGCAGCCTCCAAACCATGTGACTTTCCTCCGGAGGAAAAAGAACACAGAAAAACCGGGTTCTTTTTGTGCTGCAGGGTCGATGTAACGAGTGCGCCATTGGCGCACTCATTATGTAAGCGACGCATGGCGGACACAGTGCGGTGCTTACGTAACAATGGCAGCACCCATGTACATGGGACACCGCCATTGTTATGGAGCCACATTGTGCTAACGTTAGGGACCGTGCGGTTGTTGCGTGCTCCCTAACCCTAAAATCGGCTCCAGTACGGTGCATTTGCGCGGTCTGTTCCATGCCATACTGACATTTCTCCCTCCAGGCTGGGGAGCTTGTTATTTAAACAGCATTGCTGCAGTACTACAGGCAATTTTAAAAGGGGTGGTAGGAAGGGAGTACAATTTTGTTTTATCCATATTTATATTTTAAATCAGGCCATTATGGTCTCTTTCATACTGCAAGATTATAGTACTTTAATATCACCATAACTGTATCCTATGGAATCCTGGGATTAGAAGAAATCTCTGGATGAGAATTCTATATACCTCATGAAACTACATTGATATGGAGCTATGGAAATTAAAGTGGTATTGAAGTGGTGTAATTGCATAGTGTGAGAGACAGCTACATCACCACAGCTTTCCAACACTACAGGTTTGTTGGGTATTATGAAGGCTTTAAGGAGGCATTCCATTATACTTCTCCTTCAATGTTATTAAAAAAGAACAACATACGGATCAGCCCCTAAATTTTTGGACTCTTCTTGGGATCTGTCCTGGAGTGGGGAAGGGGTTCTGAATATCCCAACTAACATTTCAACATCTAATATTCAGGATATTTCAAGTGGAATGAAAAATCCTTGCTGTAGCTATAAGCCACTAAAAATGTTTGCTTCATAATAAATGATGGTCAGAATCAACCTGGGCAGTTACAAATAGGTAACCACCATAGTTACATTGCTGATGGAGTGACTCCTGGCCCAAACCATAATCCCCATTCACAGACCAGTAGCTGCTGCAATTGAATGGGGGGGGGGTATTCTCTTTGATTGCAAGCAGCTGACTTGTGATCCCACCTCATCCTGTGAATTATCTCTGATGCAACAAGCAGAATCAGGGACCCTGTTGCAGTTCCCCCCTCACACCAGAGATCATTCATGCAAAGGAAGGTGGGAATATCAGCTTCCCAAAAACAGGGAACAGCAGCTTCTGCCTGATAAGTGTGTGTCCCCTAAACTAGGGAATATGTAGGGATCATGAACACAGTCACAAATGCATAACTCTTAGTCATTTATAATAGCCTTAGTGGAATCTAGCAAATACTTGGCTTTGCTTACCTATTGTATTGGAAGGCATAGAAGAAGGTGTACTGGGGATGGTGGATTCATTCCAGTACAACTTGCTGTTTTGCACTCTGCTTCTTTCCACCATTTATTTAATTCATGTCCCACCTTTCTGTCACTATAGGACCCAAGGCAGCTTACAATATAAATTACCCTTTTATAAAATCATAAATAAAATGAAAGTTAAAAGTTAAAACTTTTATAGCTTTTTGACTTACTTTGTTATAGTTGTTGTGGCCAAATGACTATGTTACCAGAAGGAAGCAAGGAAGGAAGGAAGGAATCTGTGGAGACACATGTGGACATGTGAGGTTTGGGCAAATCCCCACCTCAAACCATTTTAATATATCTGTAGAAACTAGAAAATTATGCTGGGCTTCTTCAAATTCCTTTAAAAGTTTTTTACAATGGCTAAGAATTATGTACTCCTTTAGGTGAATTTAGACTTCAGCTCTCAGCATTTCTTACCATTGGCTCTACTGACTAGTGCTTCTGGGATGTGTAGTCCAATATCTTGAGGGGTGCATCAGTCCCACTTTCCACATTTTTCACATATCAACTAGATTATGCAATGATGTATCTTGTTTTTATTAAAATTAATTATAAACATCGGGCAGGGAGGGATATTTACAGGGACAAGAGCACCACAAAGCACAGATATATCTTTTGCATCCCCTTCCCTGAGCTCCTATTGCAAACATTCCCATCTAAAGCATTCTTGGCAGTGTAGGGTGGTTTTCATTCTGATTGTGTTGGAGAGTGAAGACATGGTCTCCTCCTTGTGTGCTGCTTGCATTAAGCATAACATGTAGTATTTTAAAATTCATGTTCCTATAATACCCTTGTTAGGATCATTAAATGTTACAAGTGTGTGTGTGTGTGTGAGTGAGTGAGTGTGTGTGTGTTAATGAAAAAAAAATTAAAAAGAACAAAAAGTCCAATAATCTAGACAGATGTTCTGGCTATTGTCTCTGAAAAATTTATTTCCATGTTGGAAACTGCAGAGCCTCATCAGAATGCTTCTGGTCATACATTAACTTACAGTAGGTGTGGTTGCTCAGGAACAGCAGTAGGTGAATACAAGATGACCTTCTGTAAGGAGGTACTTTATACTCAATCAAACCAACGGCTTAGCTATCTCTTTACTATCATCTTGACTGGCAATAGCTTAAGGCAGAGATGGCAGGACTGAATTTGCCATCAAAATGGTGAATGAAGGAGGTACCAAGCTTTCATATGATAAGACAAAGTTACGTGCTCCAGGGTCTGTCATTAAAGGACAGGATACCCATTTTAACACTTTGCCTGGTTTACAAATCAATCAAGCTGCAATTCAAAAAAATCTTTGCTAAGGAAGAAGTCTCACTGAGCTCAGTGAAACTTAGTTTTTAGTAAGGATTACAGCATTAATGCTTTCATATGCAGGCCTGGCAGTGGAAAGACATTTCATGGAGAGAGATTTGTCCTCTTTCTGACATTATAATTGAATTATGGCATCCCTTTAAATCTTTTCGAAGAAAATTCAATAATTTTACAAGCCCTGCTTAATTAAATTGATTTTAATTAATATAATGACATCAGATTAATGTTAGCTTTGAGTTATCAGCCAGGAGCAAGAGAATCCCATCTTTTCAGGAACAAAAGATGAGCAAGTTTTAAAGTCATTTATTCCCAGTTTATACAACAATAGTAAGATAGGGTTTGAACATTTACTGTAATTGCTGTTTGAAAAACAATTCTGTTTATTACTTAGTTTTAGGGTGGCTCAGAAGAAACCAAAAACATGGCATTTGTCTCACCTCTGACTCCTCTGGCTCTTGAATCTTATAATCTAAATAGGTATATAGCTGTTCTTTTGAAAGCAAAAGCAAATAAAAAACAACATTTTGATCCATAAATATATAAATCATTCTATGTTATGTGAAAGAAAATCTGCTGAAACCAGGAAGGTTTTACTGAGTAATTTATGATAAAGAGGTAATTATGGCCTATTGCTTGAATTTCTGGACTTGGTTTGTTTATTTAATTCCCTTCTAAGCCATAAACTCCCTGGCTTGCCCTGAGCAAATGCTTATCTCTCACTCTCAGGTTAGGCTCTTGGATGGCTAGTACAGTTGTAGAGTTATTGCACATAGAGTTTGGCAGGATATGTATCAGCTTGCTTATCAGTCATGTGGACTACTAGCAGTTAAAAAAAAAAACCCTCTATAGTTTCCATTAGGGATGTAATTTTTCACTAAGTATTTCTCAAAGGAAGCAATGAGCAATTTAACTAATGTTTTTCCTGCTGTGGAAAAGTCTTGGTAAACCACACAGTTTTAGATGTATATGCATAATTCAGGATTTATTCTGCATAAAAATTGCAAGTCATTGTTTGGCACAGAAAACAACATTTTCTGCACAAGAAACAGCATTTTCTGCTCAGATTTCTATCACAATATATTTATGAATTTTAAAACTAACAGTGACAATGACAAACAAAACAACTCACAATATAATCTATATTAAACAAATAGAACATTAAGCACATTAAAGAAAGACTTCCAATTTATACCCATTCTTGTATAGCTTTATATATCATTATTACTCCCTCTAACTTAAACATATCTATACTCTAAAATCACTAAATGTCAGTCAAATTATACTTATATCAATTTAAAAATGAAATATAATAAATATGCATCTACCTCAATTCTTGTAGTGAACTATCTTAATTTTCACTTAATTCTCAATTAATTCTTATGCACATTAAATCTCCTATTCTTTTTAAATATCCCACATATAATCTCTCTCTCATTTTTTTCTATCTCTTATTTTGTGTTCTCCATCCGCTAACCTCCAACTTTTCACAGGTGAAAACTGGGAAACATGTGACCAAGCAACATCAGAGCATGGTCAAGATGGCAAAAGTTCTTAATGAAGAAGAACCCACAAACTACTTTTGAACTGTGAATTCATCTTGTACCTATGAAAATAAACTGAAGATAAAGGGGGCAAGTGGAAGGAAAGGAGAAAAACTGGAATATTTTAAAAACAGCTCAAAAGTGGGATGGCAGAGGATTAATCAGGATTAATCAAGAAAGTTATGCAATTCATTTAAGATTCAGTCTGAATGTTTGTTTGTTTGAAAGTGAATTCAGTCCTGAAACTATACCCATGACAAGTGCTTCATCTGTCAGGATACATGGCAGATTTTGAGCCACTAAGATTTCATGTACTACAAAAAAGCTTTTCTCTCTCCAAAACTCCCACAATATCTAGCTAAATACTGAAAGAGATTTGTCCACATTTATGATTGCTTATGATAAATCAGGATGAGAAGAAATACATTTGGATCATCGTTTATTGTGAATGCTAACATCGTACTTTACAAACAATACCTTATGAATCAAAATTCATTTGTCTTCTGCACTTCTCACTTTTCTGGTTTTTCCAGAATTCTCCAGTCAAACAATAAATATAATTTTTTTTAAAATTTAAAATAGTGTTAGGGAAAAAAAATCTTTAACTTTTTGTTTGCAAAAAAATTGCTTATAAAATAGTGGACAAAAATTGAGAGTTTAACAAAAATGCATGCAAACATTTGTGCACACTACCAAGCAAAGTTTTATGCATTGGGTGGCATGGAGATGCACTATCTATGAAGCTGCAGCCTTTTTCGAAAACTCACGCTGAAGAGAAATGACAACGCAGAAAGAACCACAACCAAGAAACATCACCCAAGGAGACTTTCTGCTGTGCTTTCTGCAACCGGACTTGTTCATCTTGGATTGGTCTTTTTAGTCATCAAAGCGCTTGTAGAAAGTGTGGGATGAGTCCTTCCTGAATCTTCGTTCGTGAAGAAAAGCCATATATATATATATATATATATATAATCCTAATGAGGTGAGCCAAACTTTAGATTGGTAAGATCCGGAACATTGGGGACAATATGAACTTAAAACTGGGGGAAAAAAATAGAAAGTAGGAGAAACCAAAAATGACAGATTTATTCATCTGTACTAGGAAGAAAATAGAGAACAACATACTAACAGGAGTGAATCATCTATGATATTAGGGATAACATGTGAAATTCACTTTTTATAAGCATTCCCCCCACAAAGTTTTCATGAGATCCTTCTTACAATGCAGTAAGACAGAGGAAGACTCCAAGGGTACATCTACAATGTAGAAATAATACAATTTAACACCACTTTAATTGCTGCAACTCCATCCCATGGAATCCTTGGAATTGTAGTTTCATATGGTTTTAGCCTTCTGTGCCAAAGAGTGCTGGTACTTTGGAAAATTACAAATCCCAGGATTGTGTAGGATGGGATCATAGCAGTTCAATTGGTATCAAAATGCATTATTTCCACAGTGTAGATGCACCCAAGTTGAAATGTAAAGGGTACTCCAGTTCTCTGGTTTAAACACAGATATCCAACACAGACTTTTTTGTTTTGTTTTGTTTTTGGTTAGCACTGGGGAAAACTGAGTCCATACTCAGAAGACTGTCAGTCAGGAAAGCAAATGCCACTGCTGAGTCTGGAAGTAGCTGGAGACAAAAGCTCCTGCTTCCACTCATGATTGCTGAGGTTCTTCAAAAGAGGCTTTTAATCTTAGTTGCAGCAAAATATTTACTAGCACGATACAGCTGTATTTACACCATCCGGCATAATTCTCCACCACTAACCGATAACCACCCAACTCATAGTGTACTGGAGTATTCTTCCTTATATACAGAAACACAGGCTAGGATTCTGATCCAACCCCCTGCTAGGGTTTCATGTTTTTGTCATGTGTACACAGTGACAGAACTGTTATGACACAACTCCATGCTGAAGTTTCATCAGCTTTCTCTGAGTCAGCATTTCCCCTTTAGCACATTGCATGCACCTGAAACATTTTACATCCTGGGGCAAAACTTCACTGACATTTTTCAGTATTGCAGATTTCTCTTTTTCTCACCTTGTAAATAGAAATATTTGTCATAGAAGACATAACACTATTAAGCTTCCACCATTGCTCATGACTGACTGACTCTACAAGTGGCTGTTGGCTTCTATGTTGCGGAGTGTTGAATCCACTCTGGCTTTTAGTATGATCTTTGAATGAGCTATTCAAGGCTTTAAATCCTGGTCCTGAAATAGGTTCATTGTTGTGATTTTGTTCTTTAAAGTTCAATGAAAATCTAGAATGAATGGGAACCACTCGCTGCCACAGACAGAACTGTGTGTATCAAGAATTCATAGTCATTTTGATGAGTGACTTTGATGATTTTTTGGAATAACAGAAGGGAAGAGCATTAGGATGGTCTCTGGCTGAAGGCAAAGCTAACTACTATAAACAACTGAGCAATGGATAGAGGAAAGGCCTGTCACTTTCTCCCCTTGTTAGAGCTGATAGTGCCCCATTCCTTCATTATTAAAAGATTTCATCCTTCTTATGCGTTCCAGAATTTCCCAGTGCATTCCTCCTCAACCATACTCATCCTTTGTCCACACACTTCTGGCGTTGGCTTTAATATTTGATGATCGTATTTCACAAAACGCCTCCTTGCTGGCATGTTTTCTAATCTAATGAAGGGTTTGGTATGCCAAGAGAGTGTGATCCTTTTTCTGGATGGACGAGCAGCAGCCCTATCAGGTTAACTTTGTCTCCAAGCAACAATAAACCTATGATTATCCAAAGGCCAACCTGGCAACTGCTGAGACTGTTAAAAGGCCACAATGATTTCTGCTATTTTCTTGACAAGCCGTTTGGAACAAACTAGTTATGCTCTGGCAGCTGAAATTCTCAACTTTTAGCCCATGTCCATTCCGATGGCTCACAAGCACATGAAATAAGATTGAATACACTGCATCGCTACAATCCAAAGTCCTATCTGCTGTTAAATATATGTTCAGCCTACTTTTTAACACTTTTTTGTGGCAGGAGAGATTATATGTTATATTTTATAGGTGGGTGAAGGGTGGAAGATCTAGTGGTTATAGTCCACCTTTACAGTAGTTTAAATGTTTTCTTACTTAAAGTTTAAGTTGATACACACTTAGCTACCTACCTTTTCTATGCATGCCTGTTAGGAAGAGATTTGGATTCTAAACATCTCATAAATACTTCCTGAACCATGACCATGGAGCCTCTTGTGTGCTAAATGTCATTCAGTCAGATGAGGCTCTGTGTGATGTAGGTCCAGAATATATGACAGACTGTATCTGCCCATATGCCAGAAGAAAGTCATCAGCTCGAGATGCTGTCTAAGTTTAAATCAGCAATAAAAAAACCCAGTTTCTTCCATAGGCTAGTCCAGATTATTTTTAAATTATGGTTTTTAAAGTATTTCTTGGTGGATTTTAATATCTATTGGTTTTACGCATTCTTTTAACTGGTATGTGTTGTATTATTTGCTGTTGTTCCCTGCCTCAATCAACAGGAAAAGGCAGGGAAGAAAGGAGTAGGAAGAGGAGGAAAAGGAAGAGGAGAGCCTGCCAGTGTTTTGAGATCTTGTGGAGAGGCCCTTCTCTCTGTCACACTGTCCACTTCCCACAGAGATATGTCTGGTGAAAAATCAAGAGAGGGCCTTCTCAGTGGGTTCTCTCAGGCTGTAAGACTCCCTCCCTAGAAAGACTAGACTTGAACCCTCTTTAATATCCATCCTTGGATAGATTAAGACTCCACTCCAACTTTTGGCAGCCCTTTGCAGACTGATTGCTTAGGGGGAAAGGACCTTGCATAGTGTACTCTATTGTCTATATTTGCTTTTTTTTTTAATGAGCATGTTTCAACTGCTTTTAATTCTATTGATAGTTCAATTGTGTTTTAACTTTGACATGATGCAAAGGGATCTTGCAGAACCTTTGGGACTAACTGAAAGGTAGAAGTTGGTAGAATGAGCTTTCATAGACTGGAGCCTACTTTCTCAGATACATTTTACATAATGTGTACTATTAGTTGTATCATTTTTAACTTTTGTAAGCTTCCTTGGGTCCCAGGACAGAGAGAATGGCAGGAAGTAAATAAACAAAGAAACAAATACAATGTGACAGTTGCGTAACATTTCTACAAAAATTTGTGGGCTTCTGTTATTATGCCTCCCCTTCCCCGCAGAATACACATATACATAAAAATGCATTGCTCACAAAAGATATACCTAGTTCTCCAACAATGCCAGTAAAATATTGCTAACTCTGCAGCTGTACCACCATTTTAAACATTTCTTCAGTTATAGTGATTTCTTTGGACTGGAGGTGGGGCAAGAGGTGATGCCTCCTTTCTAACCTCTTCAGCATTTAAATTTAATTCCATGCTGGAGCCCTGCGCTAGAATGGCAGCTGTGTCATCAGAAAGGTGAGGAGGGGGGGAATGGACAACCTAGAAATTAAAATTGCCTTTTCCCCTCCAGGGCAATAAAAAAATGACCAAAGGATTAATCCTCATTGGCAAGTGTTCTTGAGTGAAGGTGGAGGAGGTTATTAATATTATTATTACAAATTCTACTCCTGAGTTTGGTTATTTTAGCTAAAATAATGGGCCTTTCTGGTATTTGCTGTCATTAAAATTTGGAAATTTAGGTAGACAAGTAGAAAGTGTAGCCAGAGGTACAACAGGATAGAAATCAAGGAGAAAAATATTGATTAGGACATGTGGGGGAAAGCTTGGCGGAAGAGGTAAGTCTTGAGATTTTTCTTAAAAGACTCGAGGGAGGGGGCCAAGCGGAGCTCGTCAGGGAGAGAGTTCCAAGTCCGCGGGGCCGAAACAGAAAAAGCCCTATGCGCAGACGCTGTATATTTCACCTTAGGAACTCTCAAAAGTTGTCTCCCACCCGACCTGAGAGTGCGGGGCGGATTATATGGGGAGAGGCGGTCCTCCAAGTACTCTGGGCCCAAGCCATTTAGGGCTTTATAGGTAACAACCAACACCTTGTATTGTGCCCAGAAGCGGATTGGCAGCCAATGCAGATCTTTCAATATAGGTGTTATGTGGCTGGCCCTGGAGATCCCAGTGACCAGTCTTGCTGCCATATTCTGAACCAACTGTAGCTTCCGAGTTTGGTACAAGAGTTGCCCCATGTAGAGCGCATTACGGAAATCAAGTCGAGAGGTTACCAGTGCATGTACCACTGTTTCAAGGTCTCCCCAACCCAGGAAGGGTCGCAGCTGGCGTATCAGCCGAAGCTGATAACAGGCACTTCTAACTGTCGCATCCACCTGAGGAGTCAGGTGAAGTGACGAGTCCAGAAGCACCCCCAGACTGCGAACTGTGTCCTTCACGGGGAGCGTGACCCCATTCAGGACGGGTGGACAAATTTCCTTCCCGGGACAGGGGGAGCCTATCACAAGTACTTCTGTTTTCTCTGGATTTAGGCTGAGTCTATTTTCCCTCATCCAGCCCATTACTGACTCCAGACAGGCACTGAGCGGAGAGATGCCATCCCTAGACACTGCATCAGTCGGAGACAGAGAGAAGACTATTTGGGTGTCATCAGCGTACTGATAACACCGTGCCCAGTGTCTCCAGATGATCTCTCCCAGCGGCTTCATGTAAACGTTGAATAGCATAGGGGACAAAATCGCTCCCTGAGGAACCCCAGATATAAGGGCCCTCTTATCGGAGCGAGAGTCCCCCAGATCCACCATCTGGAATCTGCCTGAGAGGTAGGAACGGAACCACTGCAGAGCAGTGCCCCCGATACCCAACTCCCCCAGGCGATCCAGAAGGATACCATGGTCGATGGTATCGAAAGCCGCAGAGATGTCCAAGAGCACTAACAGGGACACGCTCCCCCTGTCCATGCCCACACGGAGATCATTGACTAAGGCAACCATGGCAGTCTCAACCCCATAGCCCGCCCGGAAGCTGGTTTGAAATGGGTCCAGATAATCCGTATCCTTCAAGACCCCCTGTAGCTGGGAGGCAACCGCTCTCTCAATCACCTTCCCTAGAAATGGCAGCAGTGAAACAGGCCGATAATTATTTCGAATTAGGGGGTCAAGGGAGGGCTTTTTTAATAAGGGTTTCACAATGGCTGTTTTTAAACTAGATGGCAATCGGCCCTCCCTGAGAGATGAATTGACAATTGGGCGCAATATCTCAGTTATCGCCGTTCCCCCTTGAACTGCCAGCCATGAAGGACAGGGATCGAGAGAGCACGTCATCTTCCTAACGCTACTGAGGATCCTGTCCACATCCTCGGTACTTACAGACTCAAAATGATCCAGTATAACTGAGTCCATGGAAGCTCTGGACGCCTCTACTCTCGATTCTGAACCAATAACAGCGTCAAGATCATCCCTTAGCCGAGAAATTTTATCCGCGAAGAAGTTGTTAAACTCATCACAGCAAGCTTTAGATGGCTCCAATAGTGGGTTCACGGGGGGGGGGGGGGGGGGTAGTTGAGTGAGCTCTCTCACAACCCTGAACAGCTCTGCCAGACACGACTCTGCGGACGCAATACGTGCAGCAAAGAATGAGTTCTTGGCTGCACCTATTGCTACATAATATTATGTTAGCACTACACTCACTGCTATGTGGGAATTACAATTTGTGAGTAATATTAGTGCAAAAAAGCATTGCTAAGGACTCTGTATGGTGTTAAACAGTAGGAGGTCAAGGGGTGAGTGACACCATGAGTTACTGCACTGGGTGGCACCAATCCTAGGGATGCCACTGGTCTCACTCAATGAATCAATGCAGATGGATGGAGGTGTCCAACTTGCTATAATTCATCAACAATTCCTGCCTAGATCGTAGTTTTTTGTGGGTTTTTTGGGCTTTGTGGCCATGTTCTAGAAGATTTTCTTTCTGATATTTTGCCAGCATCTGTGGCTGGCATCTTCAGAGAATGCTTGCCTAGAAAAAGTGGGTCTATATATACTGTGTAGCCTGGGAATGCAGAAGTGATTTCCATGTGTATTGTTCTGTGTTGATGGCTGGTCTCAGGCTGGGAGGCTAATGCAAAGGAGGATTAATGTCTGCTAATTGGTGATTATTATCTACTGGGAAAGCCCTGACTCTGAATGGTTTCCAATTTACATTTGCTGAGTCCTTATTTTGCTATTCCTCAGGACTGGTAGCCAAATTTTGTTCACTTTAAGGGTTTCTTCTTTCTGGTTGAAATTATCCAGATGTTTGTGGATTTCAATGGCTTCCCTGTGCATCCTGACATGGTAGATCATTTGTGTTAAAATGTGTATAATCTGGTGGCTGATCCTAGCACTAACAGAAAAATAATTTCCTTGTCTCAAAAATGCTGTTGCAGCAACAAAACAAAACAAAACAAAATAAGAAAAAACACCACAAAATATTTCTGTGCATGATATTGCAAAACATTTGACACAGATCAATTTAGGAGTGGTGAGTACTAAGAATCATAGTTCTTTGGAAAGGGTAGGATAGAGTAGACTTTAGAAGTTCAAGAATAATGTAGTCTTTTTCACTACTGTATTTATTCAGGTTTTTGGAATTAGATTAAATAAACACAATCAGTTTTTAAAGATGTGCATACAGAGAGCCAATGTGGTGTAGTGGTTTGTGTGTTGGACTACAGTTCTGGAGACCAGTGTTTGATTTCCCCTGCTCAGTCATGAAAACCCACTGGGTGACCTTGGGCAAGACACAACCCCAGAGAACTCCATGATAAGTTTACCTTAGGGTTGCCATAAGTAAAAAAATGAGTTGAAGACATACTACAACAATATTCATAGCAATAGCAAGTACATTTCTATACCAGTTACTGATGTATGAAGCAGTTTATAATGTGTAAGCTAATTGCCCCCAACAAGCTGGGTATTCAGTGGCCTAAGGAAGGATGTCAAGTTGAGTTGACCCAGAGCCCCAGCTAGTATTGATCTCACAATGTTATGGTTTGTAAATGAGTGGCTGAAGTACAGGCATTTAACCACTGTGCCAACAGGACAAACAAATAATGTTGGTTTCACATGACCAGTGAAATATCTAGTTTGTTCCTGTGTGTTGTGCTTTGATAAAGAAGTAGGAGAACACCATTGACTTTCAATATATAATCTCAGCAATCCTGCAGTGGGTTGTGGATGCACCACGGTCATTGGTATTTCTCCACTCCACACCAAGGAAAAGTTCAATGGCAGATCAACCAGTCAAAGCTGAAGTCCTGTGGGGTGTCATTTTGACATAATGATGTATTATTATTATTATTAGATAAGTTTGAGAACAGCAAGCTATACCAATCAGCTTCTCAGTTTGTGGATGGTAAAAAGCTGTGGGGGGATAGAGAGAGAACAGAACTGCTCAACACTTACCTTGCATCAGTCTTTTCCCAAAAGGAAAACAGTGCTCAATTTGGTACAAATAGAAAAAATGATGAAGTAAAGGGACTACAGCCCAGATTAGGTCAAGAGGTAGTAAAAGGAGTACATAGCTACTCTAAATGAATTTGGCTCTCCAGGGCCTAATGAACTGCATGAAAGAGTACTAAAGGAACTTGCAAATGGGATCTCAGAGCCATTGTTGATAACCTTTGAGAATTCTTAGAGAACAAGAGAGATCCCAATAGACTTGAGGGCAGCAAATATTGTTCCTATGGACGTTTGAGCAACTACCAAGAAGTCAGGTTGATGTGAAACGTAGAAAAGGTTTTAGAACACATCAATAAATACTTAGTAAGAAATGCTGTGTTTACAATACCCAGCATGGATTTCTCAAATACATGCGATATCACACTTATCTCACTCTCTCACTTTAACTCTCACTCTTTTGATAAAGCTACAGGTTTGGTAGATCAGGAGATGTAGCATACTGTGGATATAAAATATCTCATAGTATATCTTGATTTCAGTAACACATTTAACAAGGTTCCCCATGATGTTCTTCTAGACAAGGTGGTAAAACATGGTCTGGGCAATTGGGTAGATTTGTAACTGTTAGACTAAACCATAGAGGGAGATTGGGTAGGGATGACAATTGTAGCCAGCTGACCACTGGCATGCTGGGATTAGGTACTTATGTGAGCCTTAGGTGGACAAGAGTAAAATTCCCATGTCTTCCCAAGCATGCAAGATTATGGGAAAGGGAAACAGGAACATGGCACCTGTCCTCACTTCACCTATCCTCACTTTGACTAGACCAGACTTCTCTGACCTGGAATCTATCCTCTCCCACTGATGTTGCTTTAGAATTTTTAGAGGATGGAAAAAGAAATGAATCCCTGGAAAGAAAGGGTGAGAAGGCCTCAGTCTTCCTAGAATTTTCTCCCATAGCAGTAATTGAGAAAATATCAAAAACCCTTTGCAGTGGGGAAAAAATAGATTGTGCATGTGTGCACAAATCTAGGACTATAACAAAGGAACCAGCTATAATGACCATTACTCACAGTGCATCTAAGATTAGCTTATAGATATTTTACTCTAATGATATTTCCAACATCATTTTTCTGTTCGATATGCAAGTACCATATCATGCATTGCAGGAGTGCATATTCTGTGTTTTCAAAAAGTGATCTCAGACAACTGTAACAGCAGTAGTTTTCTTTTATTGCTACTCAGCTGTAGCCCATGAATAAGAGAAACAATTTCTCCTGTTTTTTTTGTAGAGAAATACCAAATGTATCATATCTTTGGATGATTATTTCCCTAAATGGTCATTGAACACCTTGGGATATAATGAAACTACAAGAAATTGACTCCTGGGGCAGTATTTGTGTGGGTCTCTTTCTGCTAAGGGTCAGATTGTTGTCTTAATATATTATTCTCACTGCAAGAAATCATGCAAACTACAAAATATTTCCCCCCTCTTTTTCAGAGTTAATATATCTTTGAAGCATGCAATAGTTAAAGACAACTGCACACCACACTCATATAATGGAAATGAGATCTGAATTATCTAAATTTGCACTGGCATGGATCCAATGATTCCACTGTGCAAGAGAAAGGCAATTTCTTTTGGGTGATACTGATTTCACCACCCATTGTTTGCAGCCTTCCAGACTGTGAAAAGCTAGTCTTCAGGGTCCCTCAGTCCTTTGAACCAATCATTTGCAATGTACAAATCTGTCTGAATTTGAAAATCCCTGGTGGTGATCTTTTAATCAGTCACACCATGATCATAGGGATATTAGGGAAGATATAGGGGAATGGCTGATCCCAGGCTGTGAAATTCCTTCCCATGAGAGATTTAGTTTTATTTGTGTTCTCTTTGTTCTCTTTCTGCCAGTGGACAAACAGCTTTCCATTTAGCCAGACTTTTGGCTAACTACAGTTAACCACATTAACAGAAGGGTGGTGTGCTGCACTTTTATCTTTTTTTTTTTTTAGTATCTAGTATAACTCTCTGGTATTCAGGAATACACAACCACAGCACTCCTGAAAGATACTCATCCAACCTCTGTTTAAGCACCTCTCTTTGGAGTCCATCTCCCACCCCTAAGTCAATGCTGAATAGTTCATACAGTAAATAAGATCTTCCTAATGCTTGGGTGGAATCTATTTTCTTGTAGTTTGAATTCATTGGTTCATGTTCTAACCTGCAGAGCAGCAGAAAGCAAGTTTGTGCTACATTATATTCTTTCAGATCTTTAAAGATAGATATCACGCCACCTTTCACTTAGGGCTGGAATGAATGTTCAAACATATATTTTAAAAATGGTCAAAAATCATTGGTTTTTTGTTTGTTTGTTTGTTTAGTGTTGAGAAACACTGAGAAATAGAATACTGGATCAATGAGAATCTGCATAGTCTAGGACCTCTTCTGCACATACCTTCCCATATTGTTTTGTACAGAAAACAGCAAATATTACTTCTGTGTTGGAGTATTATTTCCTGCACAGAAGATGCTGTTTCCTGCATAGACCGTGCTGTAATTGGGGATTTATTCTGTGTAAAATTCACACAGTTATTTGCACCGAAAATAGCATTTTCCAAACAGGAAATAATATGTAGGCCTATTGTTGAACATAAAGAAAACAAAAATAATGACCACAGAGAACCTACACAAATTTGAATTAGACAACAAAGAATAAAAATAGTAAAAGAACTCTCATAGTTGGGATAAAACATTGATAGAAATGGAGACTGCAGCCAGGAAATTAGAAGAAAATTAAGAATGGGAAGGACAGCTATGAAAGAACAAAACTCAGGTTGTTATACTTTGGACACATCATGAGAAGGCATGAATCATTGGAAAATACAGCAATGCTAGGAAAAGTGAAGTAGAAAGAGAGGAAGGCTGCATGAAAGATGGAGGGACTCTATTTTAAAAAAATCACAGGTATGAGTTTGCAAGAGTTGAGCAGAGCAGTGTAGGACATAAGGATCTTGGAGATGTCTCATCAGCAGGGTCACCATGGGTCAAGATTGATTTAAGGGCAGTTAGCAACAACAAAGCATAGACTACTAAAAAGTTCAGAGTAAATCAAATCTGAACTCTTTCCATTAGCGATAATCACTAAACTGCAACAGTTGTGCTTTTTTATGACATATCATACAAAAGCATGACTCACTAGAAAAGACAATAATGCTTGGAAGGGTAGAAGGCAGTAGGAAAGGAGGAAGACCGCATTACAGGTGGATAGACTCAGTCAAGAAGATCATAACCATGAGTCTGCAAGACCTGAGAAAGATTGTTGATGATAGGCTGACTTGGAGGTCTCACATTCATAGGGTCACCATAAGTGACAGTTGACATGATTGGAGTTAACAACAAGCTGTCATGTCCCAGAAAAGAAAAGGTCTATAAATGTAAGTAAGTAAATACATAAATATTAGAAATGTCAGATGGTGTGTATGTGTCAATTTAAAGCAGTCCACTTTATATCAAAGGATCTTATGTTCCCATTGTGGAATCTCTGGACCCAGTTTGTTATGTACTAGAACCCCTTTTGTTTTGCATGGAAATATTTACCCAAGACACATCACTGTTATGACCAGAAAAAAAGGACATCAACTCCCTGTTCAATTTAGGATTCCCATGTTAAAAATTAACATCCATGGTAAGTGCTCCCCACCCCACTATCAAATCCCACAAATGTGAAAGACAGAAAGCAGTTTCATTCTGTTGTCCACCCCTGTTTGCAGAAATTTGGTACCGGTCTTTAGTTGAAAGTTCAGCCCATCCCATGATAACACTTGAAAAAAATCATTTGAATTTTCTTTTCTTTTTTAAAAAAGAAAAAAATGGATGTACTTCCTTGAATGGAGTCAGCTATATAGGTCTACAGCAGTGATATAGAGAATAAGGTGGAATTATATGAATGCCATCGATACAGGAATCACTTTAGACCAAAATTACAAGGCAATGTAGGGATACACAAAGAATTGGTTGTGCCATGTCTCTTTGGTGACTTTGTCTTCATAACATCTCAGTAAAAGTGATGTGTAAACATTTTTACTTCACAGTAACCATTATTGTCATGCTGAACAACCTGTAAGCTGATGTACAGGAGACACAGGATAACTTACAGTGTGATGATATCATATCATTTATTGTATTTACCTAGTCTAGAGAACACTAGTGTAGTGGTTTGATCATTGGACTAAGTCTTTGGAGAATAAGGTTCAAAGCCCTATTTGCCCATGGAAACCCATTGGCTGACCTTGAACAAGTCGCACACTCTCAGCCTCAGAGGAAAGCAATGATAAATGCCCTCTGCACAAATCTTGTCAAGTAAACGGTTAGAGTGCCTCAATGTTAGTTGGAAGTAACTTGAAGACACACAACTAGAATAAAGGTCCTAAACATTATGAAGAAGAGTAAGAAAGACGTTTATGGCAGCTCTGTCACACTTTATTGACAGATTTAGTTTTCAAAATCACCCCCTCCCTTTGAGAGATTTTTAGGGCACTTATAACGGGGGAAAGCCCTATCTGGGTGGCTTCAGATACACCAGAATTGACAGGATTTTCCACACTTGTTGGGCTTTACAAAGAAAAGAAAGAAAGAAAGAAAGAAAGAAAGAAAGAAAGAAAGAAAGAAAGAAAGAAAGACCTTTCCTTTCTACTCACCAGATTGACCATTCTATTATTGGCCAAGGGTGTTGGTCCTTAGTCATTGATGACAGAATGCAAGTGGTCTAATATGGATGACAGGCTTCCTTCATGGAGTGCTACTGATGCTGTCTTACCTCCTTCGTTGTGCTCCTCACTGTCTCACCCACATTCTTTCCTCTCCCTGAAATCTGTCATTCCCCACTCTCTTTCCCTTGGTCCTTTGCTGCTGTATCCCCCTCTTTCCTTTGCACCTTGCTCTTTATCATACCCATTTCTCTTGCTCCTTGCTACTTTTCCTACAATTACAACTTTCATCCTCCGTTCCCCTTTCTCCCTTCCCTTCCTTGCCTCACTCTCTCTTTCTTTCTATTCTCCCTTGCAACTTCATCTCACACCCCCACAATGTGTCACATGCTTATTTTTGCACTCCCCTTTTCACACCACTTGCTCTTGTTTCCCTCCAGCTTCATCCCTCGCCTCATACACTCAAAGTGCACCCCTCCCTTGCTCTTGCACTCCTCCACTCACACTATTTACTCTCTCCATCTACTCCCTTTCTCCTTTGCCTCATCTCACATTCTTGCAGTTTGATTCTTACATTCCATCCTTGTACTGCTCTCTTTCCCTTACCTCATGCTTCAGTTTCCCACGTGGACTTGTTTCTTACAGAACATTTTGACTAGTGAGTGCTTCCATGTTTTGTCTCCTATTTCAGCCTCTACAAAGGCAAGAGCTTTTTTAATGAAAGGTTGGAATCTGGATTTTATTTATTTATTTATTTCCTATGCTGCCTTTTTTCCAGAAAGGGAACCACCACTGCTCACAAATAAAACCATTTAAAACAAAAGAAATTTAAAAGACAGATAAAAGTCAACTAGCTAAAAATACAATATAAGATTACAAAGACATACAAAATTTAAAAACAACACCGCCCCCATATAAAAGCCTCCCTGACATTATTAAACAATAAAAGCCTGTTTGAATAAAAATGTCTTTACCTCTGACTGATACCGTATTGTGCTCATTGACTGCAACAGTTTCTTTCTTTTCTGGAAACCTGCTATGGACCAGCAGGTAATGGTTGAGGTACCAACAGCAGTCTGTGAACAACCACTTTATACAGCACTGATTTGTGAGTCTGTCTTTCTTTTTGTCTTAAAACATGTAACTGTAAGTGGCTTTTGATTTACTTACAATTTTATAAAGCCCTCTTGCTGGTTTACAAAAGACCTTTTCTAGACCTGAAATACTCTGGGGTGGTGGAACAAGGTGAAACTGCCCCACACACCCCACTTAAAGGTTGGCATGGGTCATTTTGAATACAAAAAACATTGAAGAAATAAAGCATAAACAAAGAGTGTAACTTGTTATGTGGTTTGTGCTACCACATGGTCTGGTGAGGGTCATGTGCACCCCATACCTTGTGGGCTCTCCATCCCTATCTTACATCAGGCAACAGGGCAGGTACAATGTTAGTTATAATCAACATTCAATATCTTCTCTAAATTTTCTAATCCTTGTTGGAACCCAGATGTGCCTGCAGCTGTCACTGCATCTCAAAGCTATGGATTCCAGTTCCAACAGCAGTTGTGCCTGGCTGGAAAATAATATCTTATATGTTTGTCTACTAATCAGCTCTGAAATGTTCTTGGTATAGAGAATGTATTCTTTCTAGGGGCCTATATTTAACAGAATAGCCACAAAACCAGATGGGCAGTGTAACATTTCACAGCTTTTATGTTTCATTCAATGCATGCAAACGTTTGTTCACTGTCCTCTGTGCAACTGTTCAATGAGTTTGAACCAACTCCCACAATGTGTTTTGATAGAACCATGGCCAAAGGAAGGATCAAAGCTCAGTCACTGGAAGACTGAAATCTTTTTTTCCCTTTTCCCACATGGTGCCACATTTCCATAATCTCCAAAACTAGTGCTGGTGACTGGAGGGACAAGAGCATATGCTAAGTAGCAAAACTCTCTTCCTGTAACACTGGAGCATTACAATGAATTAGCACTCCTTATCACCCTTGGCAAGGAAGCATATTTCCTTCATAACAATCCATTTATAATAAAAAGGAAAATGAAATTACATAACAAAACCAATCAACATGCAAATGTACACACATGCTTACAAATATATGCAAAGTGTTTTAAAACTATTTTGATTCATTTAGGACAGTGAAGAAAATGGGAAGGCAGGAGGATAGTGATCGGAGAATCACATTTCCAATTTAAAACATGGGTGGAGATACCAGCTCCCATGGCTAAATAGGAAATCAAAATGCAACTCAGTAATAAGAGTGACCAGACATGAAACAATCCAATAGTATCAGAAAGCTGCACAGATGAACTGCAGGGACTGTGAAGTAAAGCAGTCACCTCCTCTTCTGAAAGAAGCAACTTGGGTTCAGGCACTACTGCAGGTGACTTAACTAGAGGTCATTTTTCTTGTTTTTAAAGAGACGATACAGAGCCCAGTAGCCTATAGCACAATGTGGGCAAAGTAAGCCCTTACCTCATTCCCAGGGTGCATCAACATTGTAGAAGTAATGCAGCTTGACATCACTATAAGTGTTGTAACTCCATCCTACGGAATCCTTGGATTTATAGTTTTACAAGGTCTTTAGCCTTCTCTGCCAAAGAGTGCTGGTGCCTCACAAAACTACAATCCCCAGGATTCTGTAGGATGGAGCCATGGAAGTTAAAGTGATGAATGGTTTCTTCTCAAAGCCTACAAAAATGTGAATTTACTTTTCAATTGGAGTAAATGGCCATTTACTCCAGTCAGCCAGGACTAGGTTGGCAACTGTTAACCACAAAACTTTTTCATCAGCTGTCCCTAGATTGTGGCATGATCTGCCGGAGGAGATTTGACAGCTGAATAGACTGTCTGAATTTAAAACAGTAATGAAGACCAGTCTCTTCTGACTGGCTTATGCTGATGATATTTAAATTATAAATTTAGATGAGGAATTTTAAATGTGGGTTGTTTTCAAATGTGTATGTTTTATTTGTCCTTTTAAACTGTTGCATGTTTTAATTGATGTTGTGCATTATTGAATTGCTGTTGCTAGAAATTTTGGTCCAAAAATTGACTAAAAAAACCTGAGTTGATTTATCCATAGGTCAATATAAGTACTGCACTTTAACTCTTAATGATAATAATAAAAAAATGAAGTATCTCATGGTGAAAAGCAAGAGTGAAATCTGTCCTGGAAGCACTGGCCTTCCTTTGCTCTCCCATCCATTCAGGCTTTAGTGTGAGCACAAACAGTAATGCCTGCTGGAATATAGTTAAGTTCTTTGTTATTATTTTCCTTTGCTCCATCCTTTGTTGTGTGCCCTTAGGTTTTACCCTTGACGTATCCAGGGTCATATCAAATCCATATTTTGGCCCTAAAACCTGCCCTCAACTATACATGAGGTTGAATATAGTATAGTCAATATACGGTATATCTGAGAAAGGGTGGTCATGGGGATTTGTGTCACTGTATGGCCAATGGACAATTTCTGACCACTACAACAACCAAAATGTTAATATATATATATAATATATATTATTATATATATATTATATATATATACAACACACACACACACACTACATTAAAACCATCAGGTTACATATTTGATCTTCATTAAACAATGATTAAATCAAAGTCTGTATTCTCTCTCTTCTTTATAATGTATGTTCTTTAGTTCCAGAAAGTGAATTGTAGTCTAACTATGCCACTGGAATTCACCATAGTATACCACTCCAGACGTGGACTCTGGTCACTTCTGTACCTATCCAATTGAACACTGTATCCATAGAATTAATGTTACACGACGGACTTTAAAGTATTAGTTAATGATTTTGTTTAAAATTTAACTTGTATGATGTTTTTTTATTTGAGATGCCAATAAAGGTTATGTATGTTGGTATGCTACCTATCCACCCACATTTTGTTTGTTGGTGTGTTTTGCACTCCATGCAACCCCGAGTGTATCAGGGCCAGAAAACTGGTGCCCACACTTACTGCAGTATCGACAGGCACTGCAGAGTTCGGGGTTCAATCTATGCCAACTATGGTTGCAGCAGTAGTTGGAAAACATGGAGAGCTTCAAGATAGGTTTGTCTTAAGGTCACCATAAGTCACAAACAATGAGCAATTTTGCCAAGAAGCCCTATACCCGGTTCACCACAAGTTGAAAATGACCATATGTTTGGAGGAGGGAATGAATGGAAGTTGAAGTGAGTGCTGATTGGTGAGTAGATTTGAATAGCTGTGAATGACAATTGGTGAATGACAATTGGGAGTTCTGTTTGAACTGGAATCAGTTAACCTAGGATTGAGTAGAGTGGAGTTAGACGAGGGTTGTAGTCAGAAAGGGAGTTTGAGTTGTGTGCTTAGTATGACTCTGAGTTAGCTTAAGACAAATGTGATGTTTAAATGAATAAATAAAATCTGCTGTGTTATGTTTAACTTTGTAAATAAGATTTGTTTTTTGTTTACACACTTTTGGCCTCTGAAAGCTATCTGTCTGAGAACTTGGATTCAGACAAGTTATCTTGGTGGCAGTATGAATATAGAGAGATGACATCCATTTAGGACAGAAGTTGCATAAATCCTCACATATACCTTGAGGGCATTTAGACTGTACCCAAATTGGCAGGATCAAAGAAAGCCTTCAGTTTGGTAACTGCAATGAGTAGGGTGGACATTTTCACTAAATCTTCACAGTTGAATGAAAGAATAGTAACCTCATATTTGGCCACGTGGTGTGTTGCCTGAGAGGAATCCTCCCAGTGTGTGGTTTGCCCAATTGGTTGGATAAGGATTAGAAACTACCCACATTTGTGACTACAGCAATGGGATAAAAGGTGGAACATGCAATGTCCCAAGTACAACAGCCTTATTCAGTCATTTTTGTGAATTGCAGTAACACCTAAATAAAAATAGTATAAGAACATTCCAAGTCTTGATTAAAATACTCTATAAGCAACAACTTTGTCATAATAGTAAATATTTATCCTTTAACAGTGTACACATCAGCAGAAAAGAGTTAGTGGTTGAAGAGGATCTCTGCCCCACTGAGAATTCAAGATATAGTCATGTTAGTCTGTGAAATCAGGATGTGCATGATCCTGTAGCACCTTGAGATTAACTAAAAGAAGTTGGCAGGATGAATTTCGGTAGACTTAAGTCTACTTCCTCGGATGCATTATCTTTACATCCAAACGTTTGGTTCCTGATTATTTAAGAGCTAAGAAGTGACCCTGACTTCATCCTGCAGCCAAAGGGAAGGAAATCTCTTATTCTTACCTGCGGGTTGGCCTGGATCACTGTTTACCTAGACTAGTACCTGAAATTATGAGCAGAAGCCTGGATTAAGAAAACGTCTGTTACATCACACACTTAAAATCTTTGAGAAGAATTCACTTCATCTTAAGCAAGTGTAACATCCCAATGAGACATGACAAACAAAACTGCAGTACAGAGCTCCTACATCATATGCTAAAAGCTGTGTGCCAGAGAGGCAATGGCACATGTGCTCGTGGCATGCAATTGTGTGCTGGCACAACCCCATTGTTTTCAATGGAGCTCCACCATATGCAATATTTCCCTTATGCAGGGGGGTCAGGATCGGATCCCACACATAAGGGAAGGGAAAATTGTATTGTTCTTTTACTGTTGCTTTACTCTATTTTATGTTTACAAGGCTCTCATTAGTGGAATGGGAAATCTATCAGGTTTGCTTACGCTCATTTTAAACATTTTTAAATCTCATTTGTTTTTTGAGAATTAAAGAAATTTGCATATTTTGGCAAATTCTTCACAGATGAATTGAAAATAAAATTCCCCCTTGCCTGAACTGGCCAAATCAAACATATACAGTTATTCCCCGATGGAAAGCATCATGTTGTCCCCTGTCTCCCATAAGTATTAAAAATGAGGAGCTTCTGAGAAAGAAAAGGTGCAATGTAATTCAGTCTACAAGGCTGAATAGACTGGGATTTAAACTCACATTACTTAATGGTAAAGCACTCAGAATTCTGGGTTTAGATGGACAAATCAGTTTCTCTCACATTCAATCTTTTTAACCCAAGTTCTACACACCCTGAATATGGAGATTTGTCAACAACCAAAACCCCAAATAGAAAACATTAAATGACACCTACTCAGATTTGTTCTACAGTTCAAAAGTAATTTCTTTTCTAAGTGTCTTACTTCCCGATTTACTTTAAGATGATAGTGGTAAGTGGTCTTTGCATCTCCTCTACCCTCACTTTAGTAGCATCAAAGACTTTATTGCTTAGCATGAAAATAAGCATTCATAACTAGATTAAATTCTCTCGAGTTTACGGATCTGTATATAAATATGCATATTAGGAATGTTATCTGCTACTTAAGTGTATTTTTTGCATTTGCATCAGTCAGTATCATACAAAATAGACATGCCTTAGATCACTAATACTTCATTCTGGGGACTGTTGGTCTAGATAATAGGACTGAAATGGGGTTTATGTTTAAATCTGTGATCTGTTCTCTAGGCAGCATAATGGATCTTGATAGAGGAGCCAAAGTAAACAAATTGCAGTTTATTTATTACTTCCCTTCCTTTTCTTTGAATTCTCTCCCTCCCAACAATAATTTATTACTGCTTTCTCATCTATGCCAGACATTCATTTATCAACAAGAACCACAATATGCTACACCACCATTTAGCTAGAAAATTTCTGTGTGCAGGGCAGAATTATCAGTTTGTCAACCTCCTAGAGGCACGTCCCTCCAGTCAAGTGAAGCTTTTGCGTTGTCCACCACTCCCACACAGACACCTTTATGACAGTTTCAATATTCTTGGACTGAAGAAATCTTGGGTTTAGACTTTTTTTCTTTAACACTGTGAACATAAAGGATTAAGAAGTGTCTTACTGTATTCTGAAGTCCTTACATTCCTAAATATTTTTTTGGAATGGGGAATTTTTTTTATGTCAATACCAAAAGCATGGGTATGACCATTTTCCCCTGCATCTTTTTTTAACATTGTAGCATGGTACAAAGCAGGAATGCCCATTGTCTCCTTTAATATTCAATTTGTGCTTAGAATCCTTAGCACATGCTATAAGACAAAATTCCCGAATCAATGGATTTGGTTATTGGCTTAGTCTTTAAATTTAAATTCTTTTCTTTTCTTTTTTTGGAAAGTTATCTTTTGTTGTTTTTTAAGCATAGGTAAGGAACTGAAAGCATGTAGCGAAACAGCGAGCAGAGACAGCTCCTCTTGGCAAATTAAGGAGTGGATAGAGGTCCCCAATGGCGCTTGAGGTGGCTAACCTTTATATGGAGGAATTTGAAACACAGTCCCCTTAATAGCATATACAAAGGAACTCATATTTTGGGCTAGATATTTAGATGACATATTTTCTATCTGGAGAGGTGATAATGAAGTCTAAAAAAGTTCCATACACAAATTAATAACACAAACAGACATATTAATGTAATTTTAATACAGTAAGACAATCCACTTTTTGGATCTGAAGATAAAAAAGAGGGAGATCATCACTACCCCATTATATAAGAAACCAACGATGCTACAATTTCTTAGTTTTGATAGTTACCATCCAACTACCGTGAGGAACAATCTCTCTATGGTCACTTCCTATGTTTGAAAAACAATTGTTCTTATGAAGAGGACTTAAAGGTGATGAAATATTAAAGGTGCAAAAATCAAAGATTTTGAATATAAATTTAATGTTTTTGCAGATGATCTTCTTGTTTTGGAAGATCCAGTTTCATCATATAAAGGTCTCCTTCAAATGGTAGAGGGTTTGGAGGGTGTCTGGATTTAAAATTACAAAGAGAAAACAGTACTGCTAACAAGAAAAAATAATAAAGTATAAGTAATAAGGGATTTACAATTAAAAGAATTTACATTGCTCCGTACAAAATAAGGTGAAGTACTTAGAGACCTGGCTAACCAAAAAAAAACCTTGATCTTTTTTAGAATAGTTACAAAAGAAGTGGAAAGAGATAAAGAAAGATCTGATTTTAGAACAAATTGCACCTTACATTAATGGGGAGACTGGAAGTAATCAAAATGATGGTCCTAAATGAATGATCCTAAAATGTCTTCCAGTTATAAGTAATAAGTATGAGAAACCTTTTAAAGATGGGAAAGGGACCTAAGGAAATTTCTTTGGAATGGCCAGAAACAAACAAACAAACAAACAAAACAAACACACATTACAAGAATAAAAAAAGAATAGGTAAGAAGCCTCCCAGAGTGATTAAGTTTGAATCTTCCTCAAAAACATAATGAGTAAATTGAGGTTATTGTAGTTTGGACATTTATGACAACATGACTCAGTGGAAAAAGGCAATAATGCTGGGGAAAGTAGAAGGCAGTAAGAAAAAAGAAAAATCATGTTACTATGAGTTCATGCAATGAAGAAGCCAAAGGACTGATTTTCAAGACCTGAACTGGGCTGTTGATAGGAGGTTTTGTTTGTTTCTTTGTTTGAAATCTCTCGTTCCTATGAACATTATATTTGCAGCAAATGACAACAATTTTGCTCTTATTCCTCTACAGCATCCTTGTCCTAAACACCTACCAAATCTCTAAGACAATGAAAACTTGCTGGTTAAGGTTGTCTTTTGCCTGGAAACAATTAGCTTAGGCTGTATGAATCATCTGAAGACAGTGTTCGTTATGGTGGTGGAGTGACAGCCCATACAGAGTAAACACCTCAGGATGGCTCTGGGAGGGTGTAAGAGGAAACATTAAAATCCAAGGAAATGAAGTAAGAAACAAGACCTAGGAACAGCCTGAAAGGAAGTCAGAGAGGAGATAAAGAGAGATGGAGGTTTTAAAGAAAGAAAAGGAATGGGAAAAGTGGCAGTGCAGGGTGCTGATTTCCATGAAAATAAACTCCAGGTTCAATTCTTTGCATCTCCAATATTATGGGAAAGATTCTGGTTGGAAAACCCTGCGGTCTATGTCATATTTCTGAGGCAGATGGAGTAATAGTCTAACTTTGGACTCTTTCAAAGGGGTTAATGTATTGGGAGTTACTGGGATTGTGGTACCTGTGCTACAGTACTCTAAGTTTTTAAAATATCCTAATAACATTTCCATATTCTGGCCAATTCCAGTCCCATGCACAAAATTTATTCTCACCACCAAGGAGTTTTCTTTTTCATTCCAAGACATACTGGAATGAAGGGAGAGTATCCTTCTCTTCTTTCTCTTTGTAATGTTTATTTACAACTACAATGTTATATGCGTTGAGAAAACGACACTTTTACAGTATAGCATAATAACTTTTAAGATTTTTTTTAAAAAAAATAAAAGTAAATTGAAACTCCTCAGGAACTCTCCCTATTTTTTTAAATTGCTTTGGACAAAGATCTAAGAAATCACTATGAACAGTTTAAAAAATAACGGAGGACGTGGGCATGGAGGTGACAACAACTTGGGGAAAGCTGGCAAACTCTAAGTAGGTATACCATTGGACAGAATTCAGAGACTAGCAATGTACTCTGGTTATCAGTTGGAAAAGGATCTTGTGGCACCTTTGAGATGAGAGAAAGAACAAGTGTGGCATAAACTTTCATGAATTAAGATGTGACGAGGGTAGACTTAAAATATAAACTGCGCTGCAGAAATAAAGCAGGGTGATACTACTTTAACTGCCATGCCTCAATGCTATAGAATTCTGATTGTAGTTTTGTGAGATATTTAGGCTTCTTTGACAGAGAGCTCTGGTGCCACAACATACTACAAATTCCAGGATTCCACAGGTTGAGCCATTACAGTTAAGCCGTGTCAAATTGCATTATTTCTTCAGTGCAGTTTAGATCTTAACCCTAAAAAAAGCTTATGCTAACACTTCTTTCTTTATTTCAGTTGTTCTCAAAGGTGCTACCACTCTGAATGGGGTTAGGGAATTCTTATTATCCTACCACCACTCAAAGTAGTCTCAAGGTGTGACAAGCTCTGCGCCTACTGATATACCATGGGAGCTCACACTCCTCAGACCAGCCTGGAAGAATCTTCCATGTAAAGAAACTTCTTATGATTTTAACTCTCTATTTATACAAATGTTTGAATGTTGTCTTGCGGGACCTTAGTTATAAGGATTAACATATGCTTAATATTTGGTGATTATGGGGGACTAGATGCACTTTTATTTTCCATTATTCAAGACTGTTTATTCTTAAGTGAAGTTTGTTTGCTGAAGCTTTAAGGTCTCGATCAATGCATAGCTAGGACAGACATTGATCCAACTAAGCTTGGTGTCAGTACTGAGAGTTCATTCATGTATATTAGGGAAGGTAACCTTATAGTTCAAAACAGTACTTTAAATATCGTGATGTTTATGAAAAAATATTAACATCCTACTTATGATGGCAGAATGAGTTGACATCTGAAACTGGAATCTAGAAGGGCTTGATCGGTGTGTTCCCAGGTATGACAGAGAGACTTTTAATGACTTCATTATAAATTATTCATCCCTTTTATAAACGTGCTGGCATCTCTTTGTTCGATACTAAATGTATGAGCAATTAATTTAAAGTGAGTCAGTCCCCCAAGCTCCTGGCCGTCATTGCCTGAGTTCCATCACCTCACATTAAGCAGTTCATGGCTTCTGATGAGATAGGAAAGCCTGGTGTACTCCCCACTTCATATGCCAATTAAAGTAAATTATTTTAGGGGGAAAACCGATTCTCCCAAAATAACTGTTTATATTTACAGGGTCCTTAGGGCATCTTTGGACTAGAGTGTGGCCATGGGAGGATAGAGGCAGGCAAAAGCAAACAACCCCATTTAATAGCATTTAATTTTTGATGCATGTTTCATACATAAACAAATTGGTATGTGTATAGGTGTCCTCTAGAGCTGTTTTTCAAATCTAATTCTGCCTTCATCAAAGATTCAGGAAGAAAATATTCCAAGCATAAATAGGAAGGCAAGGGAGGCAGAACACCGATTTTTGTCAAGAGAGGAGCGTGGCAAGCTAACTGTTTTACCTGGTGCTCTCTCAGAGTTAAATCATATTTAGACTTTAAATTGAACATGTTGCTGTAGCATCTCTTTCAAAACTCCACTGTGCAATGCTTTTACATTTAATATATTGAAACCCTAATTAGTTGAGAGATATAACCCAAAATAATGTGTTCAGAAAGAGTGAGATAGACTGACTATGGACAGGAAAGGATGCCCATTCAGTTCTGAGGCACAGAGTAAATGTGGATGAATGTGCCTTAAGTCAACTGTCAAATTTCACAGGGTTTTCTTAGGCAGGATACTCAGAGGTGGGTTTGCCGTTTCTTCCTCTGAAAACATAGCCTACAGCCTGGTGTTCACTAATGGTCTTCCACCCAGGGACCAAATGTCTGACCTGCTTGTTTCCAAGATCAGAGGAGATTTGATGCCTTTAGTAATTTAGGCTCTCTTTTTCATAGGTAAAATACCAGGATAAATCTGTTCTGTCCAACAAGGATATGAAATGGATGTTCTGTGGCTTACCAATATCTTGGCAGTTTCATATTTCAGAAATGTCAAGGAGCATGCCATTGTGTCTTTTGCTTCTTGTAAGTCTTGAATGAACACATAATGCTCACTTTTGAGAAGACTGAGCAGGACTTCACACATGCAGAGCAGAACTAGAGGGGTGGAGAAAATGGCTGCAGCAGGAAGCAGCAGCCTGACCTAGAAGCTGGAACAAATGTATCAACATTATGTTAAATTATGTTTCTTGAGAAAATTATCAAAAGTATAAGCACACATTTTCAGACTCAAAACACTGGTCCTTTAATGTATTTTCCTGGGATGTACGAGGAGGGTTTTCATTTGCTTCTTTGCTTCTCTCTCCACCACCTCCCCTGCATCCTCACCAGAATATTTCACTTTGGGGTGACTTGTTGGTGGCAAGTGACAGAGTTATGGTGGCAAAGACAAGATGGGAAGACTAGACGTGGAAGCCTCATGATGCATTGTGTGTATGCAGAAAAGAATGCCAATAATAGAGAAATTATTAATAATAGAGAGGAAAGATGGAAACATCACATAAGGGGGCTTTTGGGGTATAGCGAACCATTAATGGGAGTCTAGCAAGAAGCTAAGAGAGGAGGGAACTACATGATTGGAAACTAATTACCTGCTGTAATTGTCTGAGATACTGAAGGCACAATTTCAAACAGTTCCAATGGGAAAGGAGAAGTGTCTCAAGAAAACAGATAGATGGCTAAAGAACTTTAACTGAGCTAATTTTAAAAGGGACATGTATAAGAAATGGAAAAGGGCAGGGATCTCCAAGAGGAATCCAACAAATAGCTAGCAAGTGTTTGTGGGGGGGGGGGAGTCAAAAGTTTAAGTGTAGAAAAAGTTTAGGCTTGCTAGAGAGATTAAGAACAATAGAAAGGGCTGAAGTAAAGGACCTAGAAACGTTGTACATTCACTGGTAACCTCACGACCTGATTTCTGTAACACGCTCTACATGGGGCTACCCTTGTGCCTAGTCCGGAAACTTCAACTAGTGCAAATGTGGCAGCCAGGCTGGTTGCTGGAAAAACTAAGGTGACTGAATAACACCTATCTAAAACCTGCCGATTAGTTTCCAGGCACAGTACAAGGTTGGTTACAACCTTTAAAGCCCTACATGGCTTGGGCCCAACCTATTTGAGGGATCGCCTGCTCCCATATAATCTGCCCCGCACCCTCCGGTCCTCTGGGAGGAATCTATTGCAGCCTTTAAAAACCAGACTAACTGCTACCTCTCAGAGGCCTTCACTGCAATTGCTCCCACAACTATGGAACGGTCTGCCGGACAGATCCGTCAAATTGCCAGCTTAGACAGCTTTAAAAAAGCTATCAAGACGGATCTCTTCTGGCAGGCCTTTTCTGAATAAAAGTGCCAGGCCACAGAAAGACTGCTTCCCACATCATGTATTAGCCCACCGCTCTGTCCTCGTATTTTCTATTTTCTATTTTTATTGTGTTTTAATTGTCATTTAATTGTAACATGTTTAATCCTGTTTTAAGGGGGGTGTTGGAACATAATTTTGTAAATTGGATTTTAATATGTTGTGAGCCGTTTGATTGTCTAGTTACAGAAAAAGCGTGGATAAAAATAAAGTTTTATTATTTTATTTATTTGGTTATGTCTGTAGCAAAGGGAAGAAGAAAGAAATAGGAGAGGCATTGTGTGAAGATGGCAAAATGCTAATAGGGGATAGAAAGGGCAGAACTACTCAACACATTGCCTCAGTCTTATCATCTCTGTGCAACATGACCAGGGTGGCTTCACACTTAAAAAACACAATCTGGTATTCCAATAACCCACCCATCTGTTTAATTATATTTTAGGGTGGGTGGGTTATTGGGTTGGGACTGTGTTTTAACGTGTAAGCTGCCCCGTTGTGTTGCCCAGAGAAGCGGGATATAAATAAATTTTATTATTTTATTTTTATTTTACAAAATGAATTGGTGCTGAACCTGAGAAAAATTGTCAGAAACAAGTAGGGGAATGCCGCACAGAACAGGTAGAGAGGCAATGCAGGAATACCTGGTCAATCAAAATAAATTCAAGACCCAATACCAGATCTACATCTAGGGTATTAAAAGAACTGACAAATGATTGAGAGCCATTGTAAAATCTTTGACAATCTTGGAGAACAGGAGAGTCCCACAGACTGAAGGAGGGCAAGTGCTGTCCCAATTTTTTTTTTTAAAAAGGTGTGGGTGGGAGGGGAGGAATCAACAATTACTGCCCAGTCAGCCTAACATCAATATCAGGAAGGTTTCTAAAATAGATCATTAAAAAGATGATCTATAAGCATTAAGGAATTCCCCAATCACTAAAACAGCGCGTTATAGACGGGCCTTTAATATGCCCCGTCACATGCTAGGGTTAGCCAAGGACCTACCGTCCATACCGGCTCACCCCTGCACGTGACGGGGGCAGAAAGATGGCAGAGGCCTAGACACACGGGCGCCGCCAATCCGTGTGGATGCGTTGCGTCGCATGTGTCGCCCGGAAATGACGCCGCAAATGCGCCCCTTGTTCTTTGCGATGCCTCTTCCGGGGCCTGAGAAGGAACACGATTTCCGTGCTCCTTCTCGTCAGCATCCGGGAGCCGCACCGTTTAAAGGCTGCGGCTCTCGGACGGTGCAAGCGGCGGCGGCAGGAGGACCGCACAATCCGGTGCTCTGAAACGCGCCTCCCTCAGTATGGATTTCTCAAAAACAAGCCATGCCAGACTAATCAGATGTCATTTTTTGATAAAATTACCAACTTGGTAGATAAGGAGAATGCTGTGGATGTAAAATATCTTGATTTCAGTGAGGCCTTTGACAAGGTCTACCGTGATATTCTTGCTAAAAAGCTAGACAATGTGGGCTAGACAATGCAACTGTTAGGTGGATTTGTAATTGGTTGACCCACTGAATCCAAAGGGTGCTCAGAAAAGGCTCCCCTTCATTTTGGAGAGAAGTGACCAGTGGGGTCCCACAGGGTTCTGTCCTGGGCCCAGTGCTATTCAACATCTTTATCAATGACTTGGATGAAAGACTAGAGAACATGCTTATCATATTTGCACCAAAACTAGTAGGGGTAGCTAATATTCCAGAAAACAGGATCAAAATTCAAAATGAAAATACATTAGAAAGCTTAATACATTAGAAAGCTGGGCCAAAACTAACAAAATGAATTTCAACAGGGAGAAATGTAATGTTCTGCACTTAGCCAGAAAAAATGAAATGCATAGATGGGGACACCTGGCTTAACAAGACAACATATGAAAGAGATCTAGGACTCCTAGTAGACCTCAAGTTGAACATGAGTCAGCTGTGTGATGCAGCAGCTAAAAAAATCAATGTGGTTCTAGGTCACATCAATAGAAGTATAGTCAAGGGAAGTAATAGCACCAGTCTATTCTGCATTGGTCAAGCCTCACCTGGAATACTGTGTCCAGTTCTGGATACCACAATTAAAAAACAATATTGATAAGCTGGAGCAAATACAGATGAGGGTGACTAAAATGTTAAAAGGTCTGGAAACCATAACCCAGTCATGGTGAACCTTTTAGAGACAGCATGCGTAAACTCAAAGGTGTTCCTACACCAGCTGTCACCTGGTGCTGGGGGACTGGAACTTTGGGGGGGGGATGGGACATCAGGGGGTGGGACCTCTGCCTTCTGGGGGCAGGACTTCCCTAGAGACAGTTGAAGGCCTGGGATGGTGAGAAAGAGGAAGAACAGACTCTCTTGGCCTGTCTTTGTTTCTTAAAGTGATTCCTGGAATTTGTTCTTGAAAAGCTGATTATTGGTTGAGGGTGGGGTGGTCCAGATATGATTGATGGGGAGAAGAGTGAGGTGGGTCTGGCTTATACAGAGGGACTTTGATATCCACTGGGGTTTGGTTTCAGGGCTCCTTTGGATACCAAAGTCTGTGCATGGTCAAGTCCCATTAAATATAGCAAAATAAAACAATGTCCCTATAAAATAGCAAAAAGGTTTGCTTTTTGATTTTTTAAAAATAAATATTTTCAAGCCACAGGGGGTTAAATCCATAGATAAAAATTTTGTGGATGCAGAGGGCTGACTGACATTTAGATTTATAAGTATTTTTTCCTGTATCCATGTTGTATAAGTGCAATTCTTTTTCATCCTGTTTATTCCTTTCCAGTGGGTGTGAGGGAGAGGTATCTTTGCCCCCTGAGCTTCATGGAACTCTTTCCTGTTTCCCATGTCCAATACAGGAAGGGAGGAATTAATGGATGAGGTTTTCATTGCATTTCAGTAAGATTGTCTAGTGTGGCAATGTAATGTCTATTTAAATACCAAGTTACATTCTAAGCAATTAAAACATCTTTTTTCCATCATAAATGCATTCAACATATTTTTAAAAAAGTTTTAATATAACATTGTTATATTAAATATAACATTGTTGCACATTTTCACTAACTTTCCTGTCTCTAGCCTGACCACTCACCTCATCCTTCCACTTGTAAAACATAAGAGAACAAAATATGTGAGCAAATTTCAGTGGCTGGTGCATATAGGAGCAGGGAAGCTTTGAGTGCAATGAAAATAATTCAGTTCTTTATTTCACAAGACACTGTCAGGTTAGAGGAATGGATGCAACAAAGTGTTGGTGTACAATCTACTTGCACATGTATAGAGAGTTCTGCTTCATTTTCTGAAATGAATTTAGTAACTGCATTACAAGCATATGCCAAGCTGGTGATTCAGAGCTGTTGCATTCAGAAATACAAAATTACCAGAACCAAATACTAAAAACTTTTTTTATTCCAGACACTAAGAAATGAAAGTAAATTCTGCAGTCAATTCTTCAACCAACCAGACATTTCCCTTCACCTTATCTTTCTTCCAGCCCCTTTTCATATCTCTGTCACTAAAGGGCTGTGCATACCGACCATAAAGGCCAGGTTGGGGGCAGAGTTGGGTACACAGCATGTGGCGTCATGGCACTCCCCTGCAAAGGCCAGATTGGGGTCATGGCATGCGTTTGCCACGGCCCTGATCTGGCTGTAAAAGGGGCATTCTGCACAGTTCCTTAGAAAGCAATTCACTTATTATAACAATTATGTGACTGGTGACTAGAACATGTCACATCTTGTGAGTTCAGAAGGACTGTACAATTATTGATCAAACAATTCTAGTTGTTTGACAAACATACAGTATATAAGTTTTTTAAATATATACTTCTGTGTTTAATTTTGGAGGCAAAGTATAAAGAATAAAGCTAAGAAAGTGAAAAAATAAATAATTATTCTTGGTTGACCTATGAGGAAATTGTGCATTAGTCACCAAAGCACCCTTAGTTTTGGCTAAGACTAGTGAGCATATATTTTGGGCCAGAATACGAGCTGTCTACACAGTCCACAATATAATTTCACAAGAAAAAGAAACTTAATAGCACCTCAGTGGCACTGAATTTCATTGCAAAAGGTAACTGAATAATACTATTACAACCACTGCCAACTCAGCTCCTCAACAAATAAATATGGAAAGCCATTCCTTGATTTGTAAGTGAAAATAAAGGTCACAAAAGACAAAGATACATAGTAGAAGGTCTGAGTTTTAATCAGGAAAGGAGAACAATGCTGATGACCAAAGTAATTTATGGAGGTTAAAGAATCTCATGGAAACTGCCAAACAAATTTTCAACCAACTTTCAAGCTGATTGAGATGGAGGCAAAAGCCAGAGAATAAAATGAAAGTCTGAAGATGTAGATATGTTGGCTTTTGGTGGTAGGGGTGAGTGAGAAAACAGACAGTGCACTGTAGTGCTGGTAGTGGGGACAGAAATGGCTGTGTGGAGGATGGCAGCCATTGGCACCTGTTGATGGCATCAACACTGGGTGCCACACATTTCCAGCTATGGATATATTGCAGGAGGAGTCACAGCTGAAAGGAGGGGAGAAAATAATAATAATAATAATAATAATAATAATAATAATAATAATAATTTTATTTCTTACCTGCCTCTCCTCACGGCTCGAAGCAGGTTACAATAGTTAAAACACAGTCATTACATAAAATACACATATTGAGAGATCTTTGCAATATTTATATTACAATACGTAGTACAATAATTAAATATAAAATTCATGTTTAAAATTCATGGTTAAAAACTGCCTGGATAGGCCTGCTGGAAGAGATGGGTCTTCAAATGTGTCTTATATTCCAACAGTTGATTTAGCTGTCAGATCTCTTCTGGCTAGTCATTCCACAGTCTTGGGGCAGCTGATGAGAAGGTCCTCTGGGTAACAGCTGCCAGTTGGATTCTTGTAGGCTGCAGCAACTGCCTCCCAGAGCACCTCAATGTTCAGGGTGGATTGCATGGGAAAAGGCAGACCTGTACATAACCATGTAGGGCTTTAAAGGTCAAGGCCAACACTTTGTACTCTGCCCAGAAACTAATTGGCAGCCAATGGAGTGACTTGAGTATGGGTGTAATATGTTCACTCCTGGATGTTCCTGTAACCAATCTGGTTGCCATATTTTGAACCAACTGAAGTTTCTGAACTTGGCACAAAGGTAACCTAAGTCCAACATTGAGGTTACCAGTGTGTGCACCACTATCTTTAGGTCCTTCAGATCTAGGAAAGAGCACAGCTGCTGTATCAGCCGGAGCTGATAGTAAGCACTCCTGACCGTTGCATCTATCTGAGTTGGCATTTGAAGAGATGGATCCAGGAGCACTCCCAAGCCTGCACGAGAGATTAGAGATAGGAGGCTTGAAAGAGAGAATAGCTAAGAGCATGGAAGGAGGACGTAGTCATGAAAAAAGAGATGGGACAAGAGGTAGGAGTGAAGGGCAGTGGACACGGGAAGAGACAGAAGAGGGCAAGGAGAAAGAGGCATTGAGAAGGGAGAGAAAGGAGGAAGAAGGAAACACATTCTTGCTAAAGGAAGGGAGATCAATGAAAGAAAGGGCAGTGAAGAGAAAGACCAGTGGAGAGACTACAAGAAAAAGGCAAGAAGGGGGAAAGCAGAAAGAAAAGGAACTGACTGAGTCTCAAGGGGTGAATGTGAGGGAACTTCTAGTGAAGGGTAGGATGGCAGGTGCTCCCAAGAAGTGGTGGGACATCCTCCCTGCATCTGCCACACATGAATTTTCTTCCATAGGGTACTCATCCAAAGATGGGTTCTGGCACCTTGAATGCCTTACAGCTGGCCCAGGTGGGGAATGAGGTCTGATGGGTACAGGAAAGCACGAGTGGAAGTCTAACAAGAAACCAAGAGAGGACTCCATGTTTGGAACTAATTACCTGCAGTACTTGCCAGAGTTAAGATTGAATGATCTGAAGTTTCCAGAAACTCATTTGTTGCTGCAACCTCTGCTGTCAATAGAACAGCAATTAAAAAAAAAAAAAGAACAGCTCTGAGATAGATATTCATGTTCAGAACAATGAGCAGGAACCCAAGTCTCAATGAGAGGGGGAGACAGATCACCTTTGTACTTACAAGGAGTTCACTGAACTATGTTATTAAATTTGTCAATATTTGAGTTTTCCTTTTTAAATAACAACAACCTCCCAATGATATTATAGGTAAGTAAAATGGAAAGAATCACTGTACTAGGTACTTTTGTCCAGTAGGGCTTTGGCTTTGTCAGTCTGAACTGTTAGCTGATATTTTAAAATTCTGAAATGATCAAAGTCTTCAGTGCTCAGATAACTCTTCAGATCTATGGCCTCAAGCAGATGGGGCAAAAGGAGTGGCCAGAGGCCACAGTGACTGGCCACTGCTGCGGTCCTGAACTGGCCATGGTAAAGAGTGGATAAAATCTGCTCCTTTTGTAGCCAAGTTTGGGCCGCCTTAGGAAGCCCTGATGCAGCCCTGGCATGGCTTCCATGCAGTTTGGGGGCATGTATTGTCTAATGGCTAGAAATAGGGAAGCATCACATTAAAGGCAGTACTTGATCAGAAACCTGAAGACTGGGGCAAATAAGGTGGATGAAGAGCTTACTGTAATAATATCTTGATGATAATTATTGTAGTTCTTGGACAGCATCATGTCAGAAAGCACATTAAAATAGATTTTCATGCCCTTCCCTCCCTCTATCCTTCCTTTCTTCCTTCTCTTTCTTCTATCTCTGCATCAACTCAATAAAACAAATATTCTGGGGATATTTATTTCCTTGTTCTTACTGCTAGTGCATATACAAGCTGCTCACCTTGCTCAGGCATCTTTGATGAAAATCCTTTCCAGTTAGCTGTCTATTTGAGTTAAATATTCCATGGCTTCTACCCTTCACTTGCCTAGATTTAATGTGTTAAATTATCAAATGTTTTCTGAAAGATATATTGCTGTTCCCCTGTCTCTCTGGGTTTGTCTTTGTAATAACCATGAAATGGAATTCATGGTATGTATATCTTGTGGGGAGGGCTGTAGCTCTTTATGCATTTACTGATGACACGGCCAGGAAGATCAAACCAATTTCATAGTAAAGTACGTGTGAATGGATAAAATTTTGCTGCTATCTTAATAGTGGTCACATTTTTGTTAACGGCAATGAGACAAGTTATTTGATGCTCAAGGGTTACTGGAGTGGACACATGTTATGGCTCAGGTCCAGGCTATTTGGCAGACTCTATAAGCTGGGCTTTGTTCTGAGCCCATGAAGAGAAGCTGTTCTTTCAGTCCCACCACCATTGCAAAGATGGTTGGTGGAGACACAGGAGAGTCCTCTTGGTAGTTGACCATAAAGTCTGGAACACCTTTCTCAGGGAAGTTAGAAGGGTCCCCTCCTTGTTATCCTTTTGATGGGCCTACTTGGCAGTTGCTCCCAGTCTTTGGGACTCCCTTCCTAGGAAAACTAGAGCTTGTTTTATTTTTGCCATGAAATGAAAACTTCCCAATCCCATCAGGTTTTTAGGAGCTGATTGTGATGGATTTTTAGTGGTGTGCTGTACTGTTTTGTTGATGTTACAGGTCTGCCTTTTAATGAATTTTAAATGGCTGCGATACTGAAATTTTTTTTTAAGTGTTTTATTTGGGTTACTGATGTTTTGTATGGTTTTTGATCAGTACTGGCTCTTCATAATTTGTAAGCCTTTTTGAGTCTCATTATTGAGGAAAAGCGGGAGGGGGGGATATAAATGATTGCAACAACAGCTACGTTTTTGTGCCCCCAAATGGATTAGCTTCTGCTCTTGGAAGCCTCCAGTAGTGATTCCCCTTTGAAATATGCCTCCTCTGTACTGCTTAACATTGAAAAATATCAATATTATTTTCAACGCCAGAACTGAACTTCTAACTCCTTATATTTTTTCCCTTTCTTTAAAAATATCTTTTGGCAGTTTTGTGTGGCTCTGGGAGGACCCTGTGGGCAGAGAACTGGTCTCTAAACCCACTGCACTTTCTGTTGCTTGGTCTTGAGAACCTATGCCACATTTTGCTTTGTGTTGAACAGTATTATGTTTTGTTTGTTTTTAATTTTAGCTGTAATATGTGGCTATTTAATGGATGGGTGGATATTAAATAGAAATCCCAGTTGGTGTGCAGATACCATTAGGTGTACCTAAAATAGAAATTGATGGATCTATTTCTTATCTGTGTCTATTTCACAATTGCTTCTTCATAACAGCTTTCTATCCCACATCCATATCAAACTATGATTTTTAAAAGCATAATCCACAATTAAATATGAATATTTTATCAAAAAATAAGCATTTTGCCACAGTTTATATTTGCTGTATGACTTGACAACATTAGCTAAACTCTTATTGTTGGTCCCTATATACAATTGCTAGTCCTGGTCAATAAGATTTGCACAAACAGCCACCCTTGAACGTTTTAAATCCTCAAGTATATTTATGCATTATCATTTGTGTTGTTGTTATAATTGTTATTGTTGTTGGTGGTGGTGGTGAGAACAGTAGTAGTATTTTATTTCTTTGTATCCTGCATCTTCATAAGAACTGAAATTCAAAAGCGGTTACAAAAGTTACAACTGATATAAATAAACATATACAGTTGCCCCTACAAGTCCGCAGACTTGAGATCTGTAGACTTGAAAATCCACAGAGGGATGCCCACCATTAACCTCAACTCAGCATGTGCCTGTGGCGCCTGCCTAGTGCGGCCCATTCAAGCCTATGGAGCTTGAATATGTGCGAGTTTTGGAACTCGTGGGGGGGGTCCAGAACTGACCCCCCACGAGTTCCAAGGGGCAAGTGTAGTTAAAAATATATACAAGGTTATAGTTGAAACATAATTGAACTATGGTATGAAAACCATTTTATTTATATCTTGTCTTTTTTCTAATATGGGAGACACACACACACACTATGACTGTTAACAATAATAAAATCTATAAAATACCTCAGTATCAAAATCTTTTATAGTCAGTCCCCTTAGCTTATTGGACAAAAGAGTCACCACTTTCCAATGGAAGAACAACAAGAAGATTAGTATAACCTCTCCAGGATTGGAGTAGCAGAGGTAGGGCTTGCTGCCAAGATCTTGTCCCATGTTTCCACCAAACACAACTGTGACAGTGGTGGGATTTAAGAGCCTTCACTGAAGATCTCAGAGCTTGGAAAGATAGAGATACCCCAAGCTAAAGCCTTATAAGAATCATAACCAAAACTTGGAAACAGGCTGATATCCAGTGGAGTTTTCATAAGAAAGAAGTTATGTGATCCCCTTAAACAGACCTTATTACCATTTTAGCTGCTTTGGCTCAGATGAAGTAAACAAACATTATGCAAAGGTAGTCCCACACAGAGTGTGTAATCCAAACACGATTTTACTAAGGCAAATGTCACCTTTATCATTTTGTCCTAAAAGACACATTTTTATATGTATTTTGGTAATGTTTTTAAACTTGAAAAATTTCAAGGAAGTGTAAATGCATTCAGGTTGGTTTATTAAAAATATAGATCAAACACTGGCATCCTTAACCTAAATTATCTCTCCCCATTGCGATCAGGGAGAGCTAACTTACTTGTGTTATATTTTAGTATGACAAAACAAAACAAACAAAAAAAACCCAACCCTATTCTTTGAACATTATGTATGCCTGACTCCCTGAAGAGCAACCTTGCCCCTCAAAACTGGTCACCAAACCTGATTGCAACTGCTTTTCATTGGGAAAAACAGAGCCATTTTTTTCCAGCTGCCATCACAGCATTTAGGTTATCATTCCAAGGAACAAATAGCCTTAATGTGTGCTGCAACTTTACTCCAAAGTACTCAGTAGTCCATGGAATACGAATGGTTTTCCCCATGGCCTGGCAATAGTTAAACATGGCATCAGCAGAGATGCTATAAAAGCAACATCTTTGAATGCCTGCCATTACCAATGTCCAATGGTGGTGCGGAGTTCTTATTTCTTTGTTATCTTAATAAATAATTCCTCCATTCCAATTAATTAACTTTTTTACCATCATAGATCAGTCATAAAAGCTCAAAAGCAAAGGATAGTGGGGAATCAAGTTTTAAATAAATCAACAGCTCCGGGCAGAAAATTTTCTGCATTTATAAATAATTAGCAGTTCAACAATCAATTTCTAAATCAATACCAGATAGCATTTACTAGGGTTAGGGTGAACCATTATGGGATTTGATCAACTTACACCTACTCAAACATTCTAGTGTAAAGAACTTTGCAACCTTCAAATACATATTTTTAAAGAGGAATCTTAAATATGAAGTGAGGTATACAAGCTATCTTTAAGCAGAGGCTTAAGCAGAGGCTGGATGGCCATCTGCCAGGGATGCTTTGATTATGAGTTCCTGCATGGCAGGGGGTTGGACTGGATGGCCTTTGTGGTCTCTTCAAACTCTATGATTCTATGAGATCTGCCTGGGAACCTTTCCAAGACACCCCCCCCCCCCAAAAAAAAAAAAGATTCTCCTAAAGAATTAATTTATCCTGTGGCTAAAGACAACAAGTGCCAGGAAAGGCAGGCTGTCATAAGAAACATTTACAGTTGAGTCAAGTCAGTCCAGGTCTTACACAGATAATCAGAGAAGTTGAGCAAAGCTGAAGGAATTCACAGTGGTTTCAGCTGTTCCAGAATCTCTCATGATAACCAAGTAGTCATAATGACCCAAAGCCAAAAGGCAAAGATGGAGATAAGACAAAAGCCAGTCCAGAGGTCAAGAATCCAAAATGGATCTGCAAGCAAAAAGAGTATTGAAAGCCTGATAGAACAAATAACTGTGACCTATAAGAACTAACAGTTATTCAGAAATTTATACTTGCCAGACCTTGAGAGACCAGGTAGTTAGCCCCAGAATGTGGGCTCAGTGTTTCATGTTTACACATCTGCAAAATGTGTTGCCTTCTTAGTCACTGCTCCTATATCTATCAGTGTGCTGCAACAGATAGTTACATTTCCTATGAGCCCCCCAATTCTATCTGAAGTGTGGGTCCTTCCTCTTAATTTCCCATCAGCTACACCTGCCATTAAATACTTAGATTCAGGAAAGAAGCCATCATATAAAACCAGAGTCCTTTAGGGTCTGACTCTGTCAGATTCCACACAATAAATTATGACATAATTCCTCTACTATCAAACAGTAGTATGAAGAGACAGTTCACTGAATTTCTTAATGACCAAATCATTTCCACTCTTTAAGAAGCTGCAAATTGATTCATTTTTCATAGATGTTTTATAAATGATCTACTGGAAGGAGGTGGAGGGGTTCTTCAAGAACAGCTTTGGTGCAATGGATTATGGGAAGAGATAAATCTGAGCTGCCCTTTAGCTTCACCCTTTGTTGGTGGTAGAGATGGAAAGGCAATTTTGGGTCATTTGGGGGAAACTAGGCGAAGCCTTGTATTAAAACCAAAGTCATGTAAATGCACAATCATCCTGCAGCAAGAAGAGGAGAAAGGAATACCATCCCTGATATGGCATACTGATTTCTGCTTCTATTGGTGCTAACAGGACTGCTCTCTTAGTGGTGAAACAGAGGAGAAAAATAAAGCAGCTTCCATTTTCTTTGAAAGCCTTGCTTTTATGATGTACACCTCAAAAGTGGGTAGGAAGTGAAATGAAGCCACACTCCGGGTCTAAAAGTCAAAGACAAATACTCTGGCTTAGCACAGAAATGTGCATCTTTGCCCCTGCATATAAAGAGCCTGGCACTAGTGCATGGCTGTGGCAAAACAAAAAAGTGATGGCCAATAATGTAATGGATGCAGTTACAACATACACAAACCAGACAATCCAACAGGAGGCCATGGGCTGAAGGGGGATCAAGAGAGTATGTATAGGGGGCCTCTATGATTGTGCTTTGCCAGTGTATCACTTGCACACTGGTTCACCAATGCGCTGTACAAGCAGAGCATCACATGTGCTACTGTGTGGTTTATCAAAGGGGGTATTTGGAGGTCACAGGTAGTATGTTTGTGTGGTGGTACTCATGCATGGTGGGGAGGTGACAAAAAAAGTTATCCAGCAGTGTGGCTTAATGCCATGGCATGCAGTCTGCCCATGGGTGTTAAACCCACCTTGGGAACAGGCCATGCAGACAGCAGGGTTTCAACCCACTTTTGGAAAAAGCAGGATCATACTGCTTTTTTGGGCCCATCTGCTTTGGCCCTTAGGCTTTGACGTCTAGCACAATGAATCTTGACTGTGCATGAAAAATTTATTGCATCTCCTCTGCCCCCATTTCCTAGTTGTGCAGATTAAAAGTTTTACTTGCTGTCGTTGTTCTGAAGCAATATCAAAATTAAAATTGTGAATTTCATTACCAAACAAGAAGTATCTTTCACAATTCTAGGGACATTACTGTACAAGACCCATTCTCAGTGCAATTTCACTTGCCAATTAAAAGGCAATTATACCTGTTTGTATAACAGCCATTGTTGCATGTCTTCTCAATTGCATGACTAGCACTGCTACTGCCATAGCACTTTCTTCCTGTCTCCTCTTAATTGCACCTTTCTGTCCTATGCCCTATCCAGCTTTCTTTTTGGTTTCATTTCATTTTTATTTTCATGTTTCCATGCAATTTTGGAGCTTTGCTGCTGTGATTGAATTTTTTTAGAAACATGCAAAAGAAATAGGATAATAATAAAAATAATAATCAGGTGGCTTGAGAATAGTGGACAGTGGTGGATGGGAGAGAGGAGGAGACACTGATACCACATGACTGCCAGTATCGTAACTGCCCTGGTAATAAGGTTTTGCAATTGGGGAATTGTGCAGTTACAAGGTCATTGACAGGTTTTCCCCATCGATGAAAAGGGACACAGTAGTTATGGGTTGCAGGGGGCATTGTGCAATAAATATCACTAAAGCCTCTTTTTAAAAAGTCTAATCATAGTTTAAAAGTCATCACCTAAATATCTGGAATATTAAAGAGAAGATGAATACATTACCACATGCTTGTTAGATGATTCTCTGGTAAAGAAACTCTCAAACATGTACCAAACTGGACAGGATTCCTTATAGCGAAACCCTTTATGTGATAGAAATTTGCACAAAGTATACAGGCATGCTGCTGTAAATAAAAGCAAACACATCACAGAGTTAATGAAGTCAGAATGAAGTCAGAAGTTAGAGTATACAAATTGAATGAGAATGTAGTACCCTCAGGATCTTATGATTTAAAAGCAATTGAATAGATATAACAGAGTGAAAGATAAATAAGGAAAGATTATGAAGGATGGTTAAGGAAACAATTGAGAAGGATGTTACTATTATGGCTGCAGTGAATTATAAAAACCTAAGGTGCTAGATAGATGGAGAAGTCATTTGTTACATGCCTTATATATCATGTGGGATACATATCTCTTTCAAGACAACAGCATTACATCATTTGGGGATGTACCTCACCATGCCAGGGGTGATTTAAAACATTTAACAATTCAATTTTCATGTCAACATTTGTGTGTTGGATTACAATGACACTTTGGTATATTTGATAATAGTGATAAATGAGAGTGTTGTCTCCATTTTGTTTATTTTTTTTATTTAATATTTTCAAGGTTTTTTTGACAACTGTATACAAAAAGGAAAACAAAAACATTTAACAAAAGCATTTAACAATACCAACATATAAGGTTTACAAAAAAAAAAACAAACAAAAACAACAAAAAAACAGTATTAAAATCACATTTAACATAAATACGCCTTCCAACTGCCTGGATCTCTATACAATGTATCCATTTTTATTCGACTTATCTTACATGTTATTTAGATGTTCCCTTCACCTTTTATGCATTTTACTCAAATATTTATTCCAAATATCTTCCCTGTCTTATTGTTTTGAGCAATTATTTATCCTAGATTTAAATTTCAGCGAGTAAATCTATCTGTATATACTATAGTTTGGTTATAGCAAAAGTACATTCAATTTAGCATCCAGTTTTCCCTTCCCCCAGAATACAGATTGTTTGATTCATTTTTCCATAGTAGGTTTCTTCTCATGTTATTTTCAATCCATCCTTACCCAATATATTTACATCGCATAAATAGATCTATGTTAAACATATTTTGTCTCAATTATACAGTACATGTTCTCAGTTTCGTTATTTACATATACATTTATATTTTGTAGATCTGGTTCCCTATTGACATTCAGTTTTGTATTTATTAAGTTGTTATCTCTTACTTCATATTTAAGAACATATTACACAGTTATCCCCAAACCACAATATTTTTCCATCTTCTTTCTATAAATTTATAAAAAGGCTCCCATTCTTTTTTAATTGACTCTTCGTTTTTTCCCTCATCCAACAGGTCATCCTGTCCATTTCTGCCATTTCAAATACTTTCATTATCCATTTTTCCACAGATGGGATCTGGTCAGATTTCCAAAAGGTAGCATATGAGATTCTAGCACATGTAAGGAGATAGAAAATTAATTTACCATGTTGTGTTTGCAGTTCTAAGTCTATCATACCAAGCAAATATGTTTCTGGGAGAAAGGCTATTTGAATACTTAATTCTCTAGTTATGATATTATGTACCTTTAACCAGTATTGTTTTGCCACCGTGCATGTCCACCACATATGGTAGTAAGACCCTATTACTTTATGGCATTTCCAACAATCTGGTTTACTACCTTTGAACATCAAAGAAATTCTTTGTGGAGAGAGGTGCCATCTGTATGTCATTTTATATATATTTTCTTTTAAATTCTGATTACTGGTATATTTAATGCATTTGGTCCAGATGTTTTCCCATTTTTTATATGCTATATTATGGCCTACATTCTGTGCCCATAAAATCATACTATGTCTGATTACTTCCTCCTCCGTATCCCATCTTAAAATCATTTTATAGAATCTAGCAATAGCCTTCTTCTTACCCTTTCCCATAATTTCTTCCCATTCAGTTCTCTTATTATTAATGCCTGGTTGTAACTTGTCAATTTTCCATCTTTCCTTTAATTGCATGTATAGATACCAATGACATAAAATATCTGAACTCTGCAACTCTTCTATAGTTTTAAATTCCATCAAATCTTGCGATACCGTGATTAGATCAGCATATCTTAGCCATTTTTTCTTTGGTATCCCTTCCCTTCCAAAAAAAGCTTCGTGAGGAGAGCAGCTTAGAATAATTTGATGACACAATCTTAGCTTTAATTTATCCCATACTTTCATCATAGATCTAATTAAAATATGGTTTTTGCATTCTCTGTGGATTTTGTCTTTATTGTAAAAGAGATATCCATGGAATCCAAATCTTAGCCCATCTCCTTCTAAATTCAATATATAATCATTCTCTAACCGTATCCAATCTATCAACCACAGCAGTATAGATGCAAAGTAATATATTTTTAGATTTGGAAGTCCTAGGCCACCTCTACTTTTCTCATCGCACATTATTTTTTTGCCAATTCTAGCCTTCTTTTTATTCCAAACAAATCTCATTATGTCTTTTTGCCATACATCTAAAGGTTTGAATGAGTGCAAAATCGGGATAGTCTGAAACATAAACATCACTTTGGGTAACACATTCATCTGAATAACTGCTATTTTCCCCATTAGCGATAGTTGAATATTTCCCCATCTAGCTAAGTCTTGTTTGATATTCCTCCACATTTCATCATAATTATTGTGGAATAAGTCTGTATTCCTATTAGTTAGATTTATACCCAAGTACTTCACTTTATTCTCAATTCTAAATCCCGAAAGTTTTTCCAAATTCTTACTAGCTACCTCATCCATATTTTTAATCAACACATTAGTTTTGTCCTTATTCACTTTGAGCCCAGAGGCTTTTTCAAATTCTTGCAATAAATTAATTAAGGTTTGGATGCTATTACAAGGGTTTTCTAAGATGTAGACCACATCATCGGCGAATAACCTCATTTTATATTCCTTTTTTTTAATTTTCAGACCTTGAATTTGTTTTTCCATCCTAACTCTATTGTTTAATGCTTCCAATACAAAGATGAAGAGCAGTGGGGATAGGGGGCAACCTTGTCTCGTTCCCTTCCTTATTTCAAATTCTTCAGATTTGGTGTTATTTATTATTAACTTCGTCTTTTGCTTTTTATATATTTCTTGGATCCATTTCTGGAATTGTGCCCCAGCCTCCAATTTCTCCAACATTGTAAATAGTGTTGTCCAACTGATGTTATCGAAGGCTTTCTCAAGGTCCATAAATATTAATGCCAGCTCTTTCTCGTTGTGTTTCTCATAATATTCAATGGAGTTCAAGATGACCCGGATATTACCTTTAAGGTGTCTCTTTGGTAAAAATCCCGCTTGTTCTTCATGGGTCCATTCTGAAAGTATTTTTTTAACCTATCTGATAAGACTGCAGCAAACAGCTTGTAGTCAGTATTCAATAGGGATATTGGTCTGTAGTTTTTAACATCTTTAGGGTCTCTATCTTCTTTCAACAGAAGAGTAATATTTGCTTGTTGCCAGGACATAGGATACTTTTGTTTCCCTATAGCATTCATTGTAGCCTTCAATGGAAGCAATAATTGATCTTCAAAGGTTTGATAGTATTCCATGGGAAATCCATCTGGCCCTGGTGATTTCCTTTTTTTCCCCTTCTTGATTGCTTCTGTGATCTCCACTGTTGTTATTGTACTATTTAGTAGAGCTCTTTGTTGGGGGTTAAATATTTTCAAATTTGCTTTATTTAAGAATTCTGTAATATCATCTTTGGAAATTTTACTATCACTGTATAAAGAGGTGTAGAAACTATGAAATTCTTTTTTTATCTTTTTTGCATCAGTAGTAATTGTTTTCTCTTTCGTCCTTATTTCTGATATTATATTTCTTTCTCTTTGCTTTTTTAATCTATATGAGAGCCAACGGCCTGGCTTATTAGCCTGTTCAAAATGTGTTTGCTTCAGGTATCTCAGTTTATTTTGTAGCTCCTCATTCTCTTCTAAGTCTATTTGTTTTTTAAGAGTTTTGATTTCTTTGAGCGTAATCTTATTTGCAGGGTTTTTACTTAACTCTTTCTCTTTTTGTTGTAGGGAAATATACAAATGATTTAATTTCTCTCTTTTCTTCCTTTTGACAATGCAATTTTGTTGTATGAAGAAGCCTCTCATGTACGCTTTAGAAGTCTCCCACACCGTAGTTACATCAATGTCCTCCTTCATATTTTCTTCAAAAAAGAGTTTTAAGGTTTCTTTCCCTCTAGCTATTATCTCTTCTTTTTGAAGTAACGATAAATTAAGTCTCCAGGTATAATCTTCTTGTTGGATTTTGATCTCTATGCTCATTGGGCTATGGTCTGATATAGTCCTAGGTTCAGAGTTCATCTTCACAACATCCTTGCATATTGATCTGGTAGCAAAGATCATGTCAATTCTAGAGAGGGATTTATGCCTCTCTGAGAAATATGTGTAATCTTTCGAATTTTGGTATTTATATCTCCAGATGTCATGCAAAGCCTGTTCTTCCGTCATATTTACAAATGATTTGGGCAGTTTCCCTTGTGTCTTCTTGATCTTTTTCTGAGATTTCCTGTCAATTTCTGGTTCTATCACCCCATTCCAGTCTCCCATGATGATGGTCTTTTCATAATTAAATTTACACATTTCCTTATTTAGTTTGTCATAGAACTGTTCTTTTTTGTCCAATGGTCCATATATACCTATAATCATATGTTTTCCATTTGGTGTAGATACTTCAAGACCTATATATCTTCCTTCTATGTCTTCAAATAATTTCTTCACAGTAAATTTATGATTTATATACATTACTACACCATTTTTCTTTTTAGGGTTTGCCGAGATGAATTCTTTACCTAATCTTTTGTTTTCCAATAGTCTGTTATCTTTCTCTCTAATGTGTGTTTCTTGAAGGCATATCACGTCTGCATTTTGTTTTTTTAAATAATGAAATGCCTTCTTACGTTTTTGAGGGGAGTTCATTCCCCTAACGTTCCACGATATAATCTTTAAATTATGCATTTTGTCTGAGTGATTAAGTAAATAGACTTTATATCTTACCTTATTTACTTTTTATCTTTATTCGTTGGTGCTTAATACCTCTTCTTCGTTGTCACTTAGGCTCTTATCTTGTTTTTCGTCTTCTTCTTCTGCTACCTCCTCTGAGTCCGATTTATTTGCGGGTTTCCCAGCCTCTTTTTCTTCTTTGTTTGGATTTCCTTTTCTCTCCAAATCTTTTTTATATTTTTTTAAAAAGTCTTTCATTTTCATTGTAGAATTAATTTTGAACATTTCTGATTTATATTTAAAGGAGATTCCTTCCAATCTCTCCCATCTGTATATGATGTCATTGTCTTTTAGTAATGAAACGAGTGGTCTGTACTCAGATCTTCTTTTCAAAATTCTCAAGGGAATATCTTTATATACAATTAGCTCCTCCCCTTCAATTTCTAGCTTTTGGTCATAATTTAATTGTAGGATTTCATCTCGAATTTTTTTCCTAGTAAAGTAAATGACAACGTCCCTTGGTACCTTCTTCTGTTTGGCAACTTTAGAGTTAACACGGAACATTTTACTTATTTCCCACTGAAACTGATCTTGATCTGCTCCAATATAATCTGCTAGTATAGGTGATAAGTAGTCGTACAGATCTTCATTCTCCTTTTCTTTTAGGCCTCTGATTTTTAGGCAGTTCTCGCGTTGTTTTTGATCTTGTAGAGCTCTCTCATCTAGTTGTTTCTCATAGTTTTTTTTCTAGATCAATTACTTTCTTATTAATTTTATTAGTCTTATCCTCTATTTTTCCTATATTTTTTTCCATAAGAGAGATATCTTCAGTTGCTTTCCCTAAAGTTTCCTTAATGTCTTTTAATTCTGCCCTGATCTCCTGACGGATTTCTTGTTTAATTTCTTTCCTCATCGCATTCATGTCCCTTTTCAGTGCTTTTATGTCCTCCTTCATATCCATATATAATGTCTTTAATTCTTCCAATAAAGTAGTTTGCTCAGATGAGCTAGCTCCTACCGATGTTCTTCTTTGGTGCCCGGGGTCCAATTTTGTTTTCCTTGTATTCATTTTGCTTTACTATATTTGTCCCTACTAAGTTTCCTACCTTATTTAGATTCTGGCTTCTTCTTGTCTGTGCTCTATAATTCTATTCTTACTTTGTTACCAATATCTTCTGTTTATTTTCCCCTCTGATCTCCTTCCTATAATACAATTCTTATCTGAGTTTCCTATTCCACTCTCTAAATATCTTCTTTATTAGCGTAGCTATCTTGTTACTTTCTTGTATATTTCTTCCTCTGCTAGTTTGACCTTCTTCCTCCTTGCTGCACAAGTTCTTCCCAGAAATATCCTTTCCCCTCTTCTCTGTTGTTTTGTTATCTCCTTCCCCCCTCTCTCCCCCCACCCTCCCTTTGTCAATTTTGTTCACTCCAGTAAGTTGTCTTGTCTTTGTTCTTTACTATTAACTTTTTCTTCTTGCTGGATTCTATAGTTTCCCTCTGGATTTCTCCCTCTCTCTTCCTCCTCACTGATCTTCTCTGTTGCTACCGCTTCTCCCTAAATAAGGAGAGTAAGAGAGAAAGGGGGGGAGAGGGAAGAAAAGAAAGAAAGAGGGAGAGAGAAGAAAAAAAACAAAGAGAGAGAAAAGAAAAAAGAAAGGAAAGAGGAAGAAAGAGAGAGAGAGAGGGGGGGGCTCACACACACTCTAAGACACACTCACACACTTCCACGTTCTGGCTCTAGGGAGTTCTTCTCCCGATTCCTCTCTTCTACTATTGTTTTCTTCTAATTTTCCTCTCAGTCCCCTTCACTGTAAGTTCCTCCCTGATTCGCTGCTCCTTTCAAAATTCCTCTAAACCTCTGTTCTTCTCTGTCCTCCGTTGTCTCTGGAGCTGCCTTTCATTTCAGCACCAAGCCTCCTCGTTCTTCCAAACCTTTTTCCAGTCCCCTTTATATTCCTCTTCTTTTATCTCCTCTCACCCACAAGCCTTCTTTAATTTCTAGTTATACGAGGGCGCTGCAGTGAAGGATACTCAGCTGGGCTCCTTCTTTCATATGTTCGGTAGCTTTTTCTATGCCATATTTCTGTCTGTGCCTTTGTCTTCTTCTCTTACCAGTTCTCCCTCTTTTGTCAACCCTTCTCTAAATTCACTTGGTCTCCTTGCCTTCCTCTTAGTCCGTTTCCTCTGGGTCCTCCTTTCACCTTTCTATGTGGCTGCCTCCGATTTTCTCACCCTCTCAGTTGTCTCCCTCTCTCTCGCTTCTCTCCCGCTTCTGTGTTTGTGCTGTTGTCTTTTTGTTTGTTTAGGTTTGGGACCTTTTCCCCTTCTTCCCCTCCTCCGGTCGGTTTGGCAGATTTATGTCTCAGTCTGGAGCTATGTCCCACTTGCTCCCTCTTGTTCTAAGTTGTTCTCCAAGTCTTTACTCCTTGCTCCCTTTCCCCTGTTCAGACTCAATCAGCTCCGTTAAGGTTGAATGTACTCCCTGATTTTTCCTTCCTTCCCTCCTTCCCCGGTCTTACTTGCTCCAGCTGCAGCTGCAGCAGACACGCAGCTGGCGATCAATTAGTTACCAAGTCTCACAGCAGTTAATGTTTGTTTCACTCAAAACTTTCTTCACTTTTAAATTCCAAGTCTTAAATGGGTAATTAAATGGTTAAAACAATTTATCACTGGTAAGGGAAGGGCGAAAGGAGGCTTCTCTTTGTCTCCTTATCAAATTAACCTTGCCATGTTGTAACACCTTCCCCTTTCAAATCACTTATTGTTCAGATTCAAGTTCAAGTTCAGCTTGAAGTTTACTCACTCTCACCGCCCTTAATAGGTTCTATCTCCCTCTGTCTTGAAGGCTTGATCTTGAAGATAATTTAGGTTTTAGAGCACCAAGCAGCTTTCGTTATCTTCATCCTCTTATCTGTCGTTTTGGATATTAAAAAGATGGGGGCGGCTCTAAGAGCCTTGCTTGGCTTTTCTTTGCTGACGGCGACGGCACCAAAGCCCCGCGCTTCTATCTCCCTCTAAAGCCCCAGGCTCAAGAGGGGAGTAGGGGCGTTGAGGGGCATGCAGGGCTTCTTCACCCAAGTAATACCGTACTTGGGGTTTTTCCCCACTCCGTGTTGGCCTCGGCGAGCGGGGAATTCGCCAGCAAAGAGGACGGACTTCAGAGAGCCTGAAGTTTGCGTCCGACGGGCTGCCATTCCCAACCGGAAGTCCGTCTCCATTTTGTTTAGATCCTGGGTACTAATCACAGCTGGCAGAACTATGAAATCTCCTGCTCCGCAAAGGACAGGTTTTCAAGGCTTCCTTTCCCCAAAATATTGATTTTTAAGTGTTGAGAAAATTGTATAACCTCTGACATAACACAGTTTTTGGGCACAAGACTGCGTCTCATGGTGCTGTACAATCTCTGGCTGAGATTCTGTACTTTTAGTATATAGCATAAATATACGCTATGTTCCAGTGTAGCCATGACAGTGACTGTGATGCAGTGGTTTGAGTGTAGGACTAGGATTATGGAAGATCAGGGTTCACATCCCTGCTGGACTATAGAAACTGACCTTGTGTAAGATATACTATCTTGACCTAAGAGGAAGTCAAAGGGTAATCCTTCTCTGAACAATTCTTATCTAGAAAACCCCCATGATCTGTTCACCTTAGGATCATCATAAGTCATAAATTACTTGGAGGAATACAACAACAATGAGCCAGTTTACTTACTGTGGACCCCACAGTTGCATAACTGATTCTGAAGTGGGTGCCATGGCCTTCAGCTCGCCCACTCTGTAATGGTCAGTTTGCTCCCAGCCAGCAAGTCAAAACTAAGACAGAGAATTCTGTGTGTGCTTGCAGAATGATTACCTGCATTCAGCACCACGCTTAACTCAGCAACTCAGAGTGAGGCCTCTGAATTTATCTCACATATCTCAGGGACACTCTGCTACATCAATAGAGTTAAAGCTTGGAAATACTCTTTAAGCCCTTTTTCATCCCAAATGACTTTAAGAGGTACAGCCAACATGTTTTGTTGCCTGAGGCAGAACATTATATAGTTCCCCCAAATCAAGTTCCCCCAATAGTTTCTCCGCTCCCTCAAATCAAGCTGTGCAGTGTCCAAAGCCAGCAAAGTGATTTTGCATAAGAGGAAATCATAAAAGCCTGTGTTGTCATCCATGGCACCATAAATACAATGTCAATAAATTATGTTATTAACAATTTTCTGTGCTTTCACAACACATTAAATTCACTGCCTGAGGCAGTTGCCTCATTGTGCTTAAAGGTAGGTAAAGCTCAGGAAAACAAGGGCAGGAAACATGAGGACATACAACAGCGAGTGTTTCAGTCAGAGAAAGAGTATACTGTTGACAGTAACTCATTCTGCTCACACCTAAAGTTTGTGAGTTTTCTGGGGTACCATTTTCATTTTTTCAGAATGAAAATATCGACTCTTGGTTTTGTTTTTCCCACAAAAATCTCCTCATTCTTTCAGGCATTAGATTCATTATTCACAAAGATCAAACACAACCATTTCTTCTTTTGTCTTGCTCAGACAATCAAGATGGAACTATACAAGAGTTTTATTGGAAGACAGATTTAAAAAAAACAAACAAACCTCATCCTACAAACTATGCAAACACAACCACAAAAGCCAGCTAAATTGCCATGGAACAATTTGTTAGGTTCCATAATAAATTTCACAGCATAAGCTGTGTAGATGTAAAATGACAATTTTAACTGCATTTATATTAAAGCAATTTTCTGCCCATCAGAGAGATGAGCAAATTAATATGTAAACCATTAACTTACATCCAGATGCACTGTGCACTACCACTGAAATAGGGATTTTGTTTTAATGTTATCACTTAGGTTTTATTGCTTTCTCAAAGGAAAAAGCTTAGAAAAATTACAATCACTGCATTTAGAGGAGGCTCATTAAGAGAATATATACTTTGAAGCAAACCATCCATGAATTATGGAGAAGTCATGGTCACAATCATTTGAGTTCTAGGTTTTAAATTAGTTTTGTTTGCTGTTTGTTTCACCATGTGTACCATGAATATCACAGCAATATATCTTCAGTACTTTAATATTTAAAATTTAGATTTAGAAGTCCAATATTAGTCAATGTTCTGCATTGCAGGGTTGGCAAACACAATGCTAGTGTTATGGCATGCTCTCAGGCCATTGTGCATGAAACATTAGTTCATATTATTGCAGTCATATTGCATAAAAAAAGTAGTACATCTTCAGACAAAATTGACCTATCCAACTGGGAAGCTTTTCTCAATTTCTCTCAAGCTGAATGGTGGAAGATTCAGAAAGGAAGCATTTCTTCAAGCAACATAATATTTGGCAACATAAGATGGAGTAATGGCCACCAAACAGGATTTTAAAGGGGCAGGGTATAATAAATAGACTATAAGGCTATCAACAGATACCAGTCCTACTGCATAATTACTTCCTCTCATATTAGAGGCAGTATGGGTTGGCTGATAAGTGTCTAGAGAGCCACAGTTTCCAGCCCTATCCTACAAGGTGCGTGCAAATGTGTGTGTTTGGGTGAATTTGTCCCAATTGTCAAGATAAAGGAGTCGACATTTGTTCATAGAAATGAGCCTATGAATGAAAAATAACTCCTAAACGTAAATGGTAGACCCCAAATGTTAAGACAGGTAAGAGATTTCAAGATATCAATTTTTCTGTATTTTTATAAAAAGGTTAAAAGCTAGCTAAGATGCTTGAAACTGTTGAATGGAAAAGTCATATCTGATGACAGTATGTCTCTACCTGGAATGTACAAAAATGACCTATGTGCAACTGAAAAGAAAAGAGGAAATAAAGGGAGTTGTGACATACTAAGGAAGGTTAAATAAAGCCACAACCAGGTAGTCAATGCATTAAAAATGTATGTTTGCTGCTTCTGATACATGCCATAAATCATGTTGTTCAGTGAGCTTTTCCTCCTGCCTTACCGTTTTCCCAAATAAAAGAAGCAAGAAGTGCTGCAAAGGGTTATCAGTTTTATGTCACCCAAAAGGAACTTTCCAAAGCAATGTTATAACTGTTTCGTCAATGTTTGTGCAGACAGCTATAGAATTTTATCTGTTATGACACAATCCTATGCACATCTACTCAAAGGTTAAGTGTGATGAACCCTGCAAAACCCACCATCTCCATTTTAATACCATAGTTCTTGTCAGCAAGTTCATATTTCTAGACAAAATGTGTTATGCTCAGAAGATAATGTGATAGTTCAAAATGGAAACATTGGTGCTCTCAAAGTGCATGCTACTTTGTGACCTAGGTGATTAGTCCCAGTTAAATGTGTGGATGACTAAAAACTCACATCTGAATCTCCCCAGTCTAGGTTCAACATATTAACCACTATATCACCTTGTTACACCTAACACAGTATTAGCAAAGACCCTAGAATAACATCCATTCAAAAACTGAATATTAAAATAGTAGTTTTGAATTATAACACAACTCCTACCTTGTACCAATTTGTATCAGTCTTCAAAATAAAAGATAATAAAACTTTTTTGAAAACCTTGAAAAAATAATTTTGTGCCAAAATACATTCCTAGTTACATTACCTGTTCTGTGAATTATAGTGTGTGAGGGAAGTGGGGACAGAGATTTCTATATCTAACTAGAGTCTTCCACTTTTGAAGTTTGTTGTTGTTGTTGTTGCTGTTGCTTTTCTTCAAATCTGTAACTAAGAATTATTTTGTGATAAACTTATCTAAGCTTCTTCGGCATTAACTCCTTTAAATTATAGCATCTGAAGATGTTTATATGGATTAGCTAAATAATCTAGTATGAAGCACAAACTGCAAACTAAAGTGAAACTGAGTTCCCAGCTGACTGAGGAAAGTAATTAATGATTTAACTGCACAACTGTTAGCGGATCTATAATGCAACTTAAAAGCTAATTGAGAACTGAACAGCCTGAGGACAGAATGAAATAAAGTGAAGCCACAGTGCTCTTTGAGTAGCATTTGGTCAGCTGGCAGTCAGAAAACCATCTGCTTGGGTGGTCTAGAGGAGGCAGAGGAAAAGACACAATAGAAAAGCCTTTGCAGCCTTTAAAACTCCCTTTGATTGCTTATGGCCAGGTGATGAAAGGAGCAGCTTCATCCTAGGACAGGACTGACTCAAACAAGTCACAAGTTCTTTTTTTCAGGCTGATCCAGTCCTCTCTCCTGCCTCGATGTCTCATGAGCCAAATGCCTTATACTTGGTGGGTGGAGGGGCAAACTGGCAAGCCATCAGCAAAAAGAGTCAGGAAATCCATTTTCTTCACCTCTTTAGATCCAGGTTGCCTTAATTGGTCCCGGCAGAGTCTCTGCTCACCGATTTTCTCCATAAGCAGCTGGTAGTTTTCCTTAGGGGGAAGAAAAAAATCCTACCTTCTTCCCCAGAGAAAATACCAAATGAGTGGTTTTTATTGGGATTGTGAATGTGATTCATCAATAATAATAATAAACAATAATAATATCTGCACTTTTTTTTGCCCTCTAGCATACCGTTTGAAACTTTGTGACATTTTCTTGACATCTCAGGTTTTCTCTTTCTTTGTGGGAGAGGAGAAATTAACCCTTCTGATCTTGGAGACAAAGAGGGGCCTGAGAAGGAAAAAAAGCAAGACTTTGGTAATGGATTCATTATCTGCTGGAATCCTTAGAAAGAAAAAAAGTCACAGGAAGAAGAATGAATTCTGTTTCTGATGGTAAACGTTCACCATACATACTTACTATTTTCTTACCACAGGCATTTCTGTGCTGCTTTTCAGGGCCATAGTCCTCTCAACACTTAACGTAAGTTATTACTGTTGTCATTAATAAACACACAAACAGAGGGACAGTTCATTAAAATGGAGTGAATTACTGTATATGGACGATTGTATTTTTTCTAATCAGCCTACTCATGGTTTGAGATCTGGGGGGGGGGGGGGGGGGTCTCTCTGTCTTACCACTCTCACAGGTACATCTGGTGGGAACTCAGGGGAGGCCTTCTTGGTGGCTGCTCCCAGACTTTGGAACTCCCTCGCTAGAGAAGCTAGACTGGTGTCCTCCTTGCTGTCTTTTTGTCAACATATAAAGACTTGATTGTTTTGGTAGGCCTTTGAGGACTGATTGCTCTTGGGCCTTGGATTGAATTAATTTGTATATTTATAATTGCTTATGGCTCGTTACGCACGGGCCTTTGTGGTGCCCCTGTCACGTGCTACGGGTTGGCTGAGGACCTAGCGTCATCCCTAGCACGTGACGGGGGCATAAAAATGGCCACGCCCTATACACACGGGCGTGGCCATTTTTACGTGCCGGACACTTAGCATTCGCACGTAGCGTCACGAAAATGATGCTTCGAGTGCGCCATTGGTGTCTCATTGTGTCATTTCCGCGACGCAAGAAGAAGACCCATTTTGGCACTTCTTTTTAGCTGCGCCAGGAAGCTTCACGGTTTGGCTGCTGGGGCTTCTCAGAGCAGCTAATGATGTCGCAGGCAGAGCACCACTTTTCGGCGTTCTGTAACGCGCCTATAATTCTTTCAATAGTTTGATTTTATTTTAATATATGTATGATGTAATAGCTACACGATATAACATATGTCTGTATATATTTGCCTCCCTCTTATCTCAGAACATTTTTAAGCTGTCCTGATTCCCAGCAGAGGCATCAGTAAGGTTGTAGGGAGGGGGTTGCGGTTCACATCAAGTGACACCTCAGAAGAGGAGGTGACACCTGGTTTGGCCCTTCTCTTACCATGGGATGAGAAGGGGTGAGTGCAGCCTTCCTGGCTTTGCCGTGGAGCTGGTTTCCACCTGAGGAGCAGGCAACCACCATGGAAAAAGAGAAGGGCAAATGTGAAGGAGAAAGGCAATTGATTCTCAAGACAGGGGAAAATGCAGGAAGTTCTCCCTAAATAAAAAGGAAAATCCTGCCTCTTGGTAAAAAGAGAACAAAAGAATTAGGTACCTCAACAGAATACTTTGTGACCCATTGAAATAGGTGGAATGGTAGTATCCATAATAAATCAACATGCTTTGGATCTAGGAAGGTCAATAATGTAGCACTAGTAGTGTACTTACACTGGACTGAGTGGAGTAGTGTCCTGGGGCTGTGAAAAAAACAGGGGTTGCCTGGTGCCAGTTGCTCTTATCAAATCCTTATGCATGCATGGCTCCTTCCACCATGCTGCATGCTCCTGGCACATCTGTTGCTGCTCCTGACACTGTCCCTCTTTCTAGTGCTGCTGTTCCTCTTCTTCCCTCCAAGACTAACCCTCTGCATTCAAGATGCAGTTCCAGGTGCCTTCCATCTCTTGGGAGTCTGCAGTTCCAGGTGCCTTCCTCATGCAGCTCAGAGGAGGGCCTATGTAATAAAGGGGGGGTCACCACCATCACTTCCACTTGCTTTGGGACCCAGGCCATAACAAATTCTAAAATCCCCAATCCCCCAAATATTATAGGGGTTAAGGACATTTCTTTCCACCTCACCTCCCTCTCTTTTGCACACACTGCAAATTTGTTGGCTCTTATTTCAACAACAAAAGAAATCCTTATGTCTCCTCTGAAACTTGACCCTTTGAAGCAGCAATTATTCCTGCAAATTTTATTTGAGTGTGACAGGAAACAAAAAACTAGAAGTAGTAAGAGGTAGCTCCCTTGAAACCCAAACCCAAAGAAAGCTTAAATGTTTCTAATCCCCAAACTCTTGCATTTGTTTTTCTGAAGTTTGAATGAGGCTCTACCTATGAGCTGCTTTCTCTGTTCCTACTAGCTTTGTGTATTATGGTATGTGCAAACATCCCACCAAGGTTTACACTTGTAACTAATAGGAACAGAAGCCTAGATATACAGAAGCCTTAAAAATTATGTATCCTTTATGCCTTAACTCTTTTGTCACTACTATCTCATTGAAAAATTGGTTTTAATTCTGTAATGTGTTCCAAGCAAGCTGACTGGCTTTGGACAGTAATCCTACAGCAATGCTATACTTGTGTAATTAAAAATTACTTCATGGGCGAAAATCCATAGTTCTAACCTTGTGCTCACTCCCTCCACCCATTTCTAGCTGTAAAATTGAATGTTGATCATTCTGTGGGGATTACAAACAGCCATCCATCATCCCCCTCAGTTGCTAATCCCAGAAAATGCCCAGAATTGCAAACATGATTGCTTGAATTACTGTGTACTTTGGTCAAATGCATATTAATTTGAACACAGTGGGATTAAAGTGTAACACTGCTACTACTGAGTGGTGGAAAAGTGAAGAGAAAGACATGCAGATACATTGGAGGGGGGAATCTATCTGTTTGCAATAATTTATCCGTGTTTAAACCTCATGTTTTCCTCTTTAGAGCTGTAAATTTGGCCACCAAAATGGAAACCATAGCAAAAGCAGATGCTAGTGAAAGAAAATAATAATGTCTGGGTGCATTTTTGGACAAGAGGTCTGTAAAAAACTCAAAATGCTATTGATTTCTCATACAAGGCTTATCTGCTTCCTATTTGTGAGCTACTAGATTTGGATAAAAACCAGTGAACTATGTAGAACTGATTTATTTATTTATTTTGGTGTAGGAATCTATCCCTATTCTTTCCATGTTATTTTTTATTTCTGGTACTAAGAGCCAAAACAGACCAGCTTGAAACACCAGCTTCTCAGCAGCTTAGGGGCATGGCATACACATGCCACATGCTCCGATGCTGCCCTGAAGCCACCCAGAAGCCTCTGGACTGTCCACATGTGGGCCAGCTTCACAGAGCTCCAGTAGTGCCATAAAGCTGCATTGGGGAGGGAAAAGCTGGCTTTTTGTGGGCTCAAAAAAGACTGGCATTTTGAAGCTCCTTTTTAGGGTGGCAAAAAGCCAGATTGGGGCTGTGGCGTGTGGTTGCCATGGCCCCAATCCAGCTCTCTCAGGGGCAGCTTCAAACCACCCCTTCAAGGCAGTCTGTTTCACTCCTTAATTTTCTGTTAAAGAAGTAATGTCTGGGAGCACATCTAAATTCATTAACTGAGATATACTTATGAGTAACCACCTTGCTGTAGTTTGAGGGTTGGACAATGACTCTGGAGAGCAGTCATAGAGAGCAGTGTTTGAATCTCTGCTCAGACATGGAAACCCACCCTCTTGACCTCAGAAGAAGGCAAAGGAAAACCTCCTCTGAACAAATCTTGCCAAGAAAACCCTGTGATAGATTCACCTTAGAGTTGTAAGTTAGAAATGACATAAAGGCACACAACAAAATAGTATTTAATAGATGCATCCTGTTGTACCAGCATAAAGAGTTTATACCACTAGGTTTACTATGGCTTTTTCCAAAGAATCTTTGGAACTGCAATACTGTGAGGTGCTGAAAGTTCTTTGTCAAGTCCTAGTCCACCTCTCAGTCCCAAGAATAATACTTCTTAGGTTTCTCTATGAAGACAAATCCATTATTAGCTTTAGGCATGAAGCTATGATGAAACAGACAAGTGAGAAAAGAAATCTTTAGCCATGGATGTGAAGTAAGGATTCCCGAATGAGTTGGCTTCCAGCCAGGGGTCATAATATAAGTCATTTGTCATTTCCATATTGAAAGAAAATATGCACAGCTATTTATAATGGAGAAGTCATGTGGACCTTTAAGATTACCAGATTAATGATAGCATGAGCTTTTGTGAATTAGAATCCACTTCCTAAGGTACATTTGAGGAAGAGGATTATAGCCCATAAACAATCATGCAATAATAAACCTGTTAGTTTTAAGGTGCTAGACAACTGTTTGCTGTTTTGCCAAAACAGACTAACGTGGTCATTTCTTTCAATATTAATTTGTACCATGCTAGTTAGACCAGCACTGTCTATTGTGACTGGTATTAGCTCCATAGAATCTCAGGCAGAAGTCTTTTTCATCATATCCTATCTGATGCTTTTCAGTGCTAATGCTAATGCTAGGGATTACAGCTGAACATTTAGAAATAGAGTTTAGTCATGCAAAGGAAAAAAGCAGGTAAAGTTCCCAAGGGAATGGAAACACAGCAAATAGAGTTGATGTGAATGATTAATCTGGGTGTGAAGATTTTTAAATTTCTCATTCTTTGTAAAGCTAGAAATTTGGAGAATGAATTTTTGGGGGGCAGGATTCTCACAGAGGGCAATGCCCTTCTTTTGACCCTCCTCTGTCTACTATGTTTTCTCCACAAACCTAATTTTATGGAGATGCACATAAAGGAAAGTAGTTGACTTTCCTGGCGTCAGATAAGATCAGGTTAGGGAGGCAGATAGCATTAAAATCCTTTATGTATAATTTCTTTCTTGGTGACAAATGAACCAACAAAGGATGGAGATTTTGAGGAGGGAGGATTCAGATATTCATCCATAATATGGTGTGGACAGCATATAAGTTTAGACCACATTGATCTTCCTAGACATGCCTCCACTGTCACCACATGTCACCATGGCGGGTTACAGACGGGCAAAAAGGGATGTACTCATGACGTCATGAAGGTAGAGCCTTCAGACGGGCTTTACCTGAATGCCATCATGAACACGCCCCCCGCACGCCCCAAGCGGGAAGAAGCGGCATTAAAAAGGTGCTGCTTTTTTCCGCTTCTTTTCTGTTTGATACGTACGTGCGCATGTCCGTCTGTAAGCTCCTGCACCAATACGTCAGAATTGCTACGCCGCAAATATAAGTTGCCGGTTTAAAAGCTCCGTGTCAGCTGCGTCCCATAATGGGTCGGGGTCCAGGACATGCGTGGTTTGCAGCCAAGCTTTAATTGCAACGTCCGCTGCCATGGAGCTGTGGAAGCTGAGGCACAGCTGCGGCGCATTTTAAGCCTCGTAACCCTAACCCTAGAGCCACTTGTGCGCATGCGTTGCTAGAACCGCGGGAAGTTGTAACTTTTGCCGGCGGATGTTTTGGTTGTAGAAAGTGAAAAGGGAAAGTTTGGGATTTAAAGTGACCCCCTACACACATTCCTGCGCCATTTTCACCTGGGAAAGGGCACAGTTCGGCTGCTCCTGGCACAGCTGTGTGGCGGCTCCCCTTTGCCACCAGGCAGGATGGCTCAGCCATCCACCAGCACCCCGAAAAAAGGCACGGGGACGTCTTGGTCTCATACTGAGACGGCTGACCTGATAGCTATATGGTCCCAGAAACTGGAGTAACTGCAGAAACTGGAGCAGTCCTACCTGAATGCTGACACATATCGAGAAGGGGAAGAAGCCATGAGAGCTGCTGCACCAGTACACCAGAATTGCTACGCCGCTACTTTAAGTTGCCCATTTAAAAGCTCCGTCACATAGTGAGTTGGGGTCTTGGAACATGCGCAGTTTACTCACTAGTAAGGATGTAAAAATATTCCTGACTTAAGATGTTTTGCAAATAAATTGTGTTTTGTCCCCTAAACCTTGTTCTGTTCAAAAAAAGGGTTTTGTGCAATCCAGGACCAAGCTAAAATTAGTGCAAGATACTGTACAAGAGAAAGAGGCCTGGGTCTCCCTAACCTAAAACTATGTTATGAAGTGTGCTGCCTATTATGGATACAAGAATAGATATAATTAAATGAAATAAGTTGTTGGAATTAGAAGGAAGTGGGCTAAAATATGGGTGGCATGACTACTTGGCATAGAAAAAAGATAAACAAAACAAAAACTTTTAAAAACATTGTATTAAAAAAAAGCCTTAATTAAAATATGAAACAAATAAAAAAGGAGAATTTTTTACCCAAAATGACTATGCAGATTTCCCTGTATGAAGTTTTCTGTAAAAATGAAATGGCTAGAGAAGAAAGGTGGTTCAAATACAAAGACAATCTAAAAAAACAAAAAAAACAAGGGCTTGAATTAATTATGAAATCTAAAGAAGAAATACAAAAAGGATACCCTATAAGCTGGTTTACACATAGACACATTTATGAGAGATTTATAATCGATGTGAAATTATATGAGTTTGAAAAAGAAGAACAAAAAACAGCATTAAGAAACATACTAACTGAAGAGAAGGATAGAGTAATGGGAAAATATACAGAACATTTTTTGAATATGTGATGGAAGACGAAATCTTCAAAGAACCAATGATTAAATGGGCCAAGAGCATAGGTCATTTAATTCAAATTGAACAGTGGGAAAGAATATGATTAAATGGAATAAAATATACAGTCTCAAAATTTGCGGGGAATTTTATATAAGATGTCCTACCAGTAGTACCTTTCACCTGATAAGATTGCAAAAAATATATAAATTGAAAAACAACAATTGTTGGAAATGTGAAAAGGAAACGGGTACATGCTATCATTATTGGTGGAGGTGTAATAGGGCAAAGAAATATTGGATCATGATCAATGATACAAAAGAAGAATGGATTTATAGGTTATTTGATATAATGGAGATGGATAAATTGATGCAAATATTAAGGAATAAACAAAAAACCTGTTTTATAAAGAATGGGGTAAAGTAATAGATTTTTTGAAAAACAGATGAGAAAGCTTGGCAACAATTAAGATTTAATTTAGTAAAATACGATGTTCACTAATAAACAGGAAAATATAGGAAAGTCAATAAAAGAGAGTAACTAGGACAAATATTGATGGGAAGGAAGTTGGTATCAATGGTAAGAATGAGAGGAAATGAAATAATATAGATTATAGGGTTTGAAATATAGAGAAAGATGATAAAAGGTGAATGAATGGAGAAGAAAGGTAGTGTAGGTGTAGATGACATATGTATGTGTAAGAAGGTTTGGGTAGGAGTAAGTATGGAGTGGAAGATTAATGGATGGAATAAGAGGGGATGAGAAGTGGATTATAGGAAATAGAAAGGAGAGAAGGAGTTCAAAGGATAAGGAAGTGGAAAGATAGAGTAAAGAAGAAATGAGGATAAGGAAAAATAGAAGGAAAGGCAGGGAAGTTGAAATATATTGATGAAGGTGTAAGAGTGAGTGAAAACAAATGGATGGAATATATAATAAAAGAGGTAATATATAATAAAAGAGGTAAGGGCCTGTTACAGACAGCCAAAATAAAGCTGCTTCGAGTCACAGTGGAGGTATGGTGTTTCAATGATGCATG
>NC_056522.1:244107008-244107479 GCF_019175285.1 Sceloporus undulatus | reverse complement strand
TGCAATACGTCAGCTGTTCTTATTCAAAGGCCTGTTAACTGAACATTTGGCTTTCTTGGCCTCATTCCCACTTACCTCTTGATTTGCTTCCTGCACTAATTCCTGCAACCGGTTTAGCAAACAGCGTGGTTCCCATTATGTTTGCACGAGTTTCAAGAATCGGTGTAGGAAGCGACAGCTGCGGCTTCCCCTCCATGTCTCCCTGATAGACATTGATCTGCACCTTTTTAATATATCTAAATTATAATCTCTGACCTGCATCTTGATATCAATAGTGCATCTTGACCTGAATAGCTGTATGGCCCTAGCATGTGATCTAAAAAGAGCAGATTTTCACTGAAACAAGGGGAAGCCATAAGTTTTGATATGTAAACGAATTTCCTTTCCCAGCTTTGATGAGATCATGCAAGGAGCTGCTAAGTGCTATCAGGGAAGTGTCTTAAGGAAATGTCTCTCTTTGTGATTGAGGGG
>NC_056522.1:244038298-244104008 GCF_019175285.1 Sceloporus undulatus | reverse complement strand
CCTTTTCAGGCTGCGGGGAAGCGGCGTTTTGTTGCTTCCCCGCAGCCTGAAAAGTGGCGGATCGGGGCCTCAGCGGCTGCCGTTCTAGCAACTCAGGCCCCAATCCGGCGGGGAAAGGGGCGGGTGCAGCCCGCCTCAAAGAGGCGGTCTGTAACCCGCCTATATGTTTGAATCCCTGTTTCCAATAAAAGAGACATTGATTGTACTTAGAGCCTCTGTCTCATTTCTGGATTTCTAGTTCCTGGTATACAGATCGAAGGGGCGATCCCATCTGAGGTGTAGTAACAGGCCTCCTCTCGTGACCTTGAGCTAATGAAATTCCCCATTGATAATTTGGTCACTATTCACTGTTACATCCCTCTGTCCTTCCTAGCCATACCGGGGATGGAGAAGAGGCCGGAACGGAAGGAGAGAGGCATGCTGTAAAGACTGAGGCACGCTGAGGCAGAAGGAGAGAGGCAGGCCAGGAGGATGGAGGACTGAGGATGGAGCATGGAGGTATGCCCAGGAAAGGCTCTGCCAGTGGGAACCAAGGCAGATTCTAATCCGATTCAATTCTGTTTGGTTCTCGCTTGAGCTGAATCGATTTATTTCCAAATAAATCAATTCAGCCCAAAAACATCCCATTTTACCAGTGTCTTTTTGATGCGGGTTAAATGGGTAAAAATGGGTAAAAATGGTTAACCTATGTCCTCCCTTTCTGAATCACTTCAGGGATTCAAATTAAGTGGGAGCCATCATGGTTTACACTGGACTGAGATCCAGTTTAAAACGTAGTGGGAACAACTTCTTAGTATCTAGATTCACCCCAGACATATGACACAAAGCTTATTTGTGTAACACAAGCTCTGTCTTATTAATTCTTCAAGGACTTGCAATTTGGGTGTAATCCTATGGTTCCTGGAGGAACTCTGAGGAGCCACAAAATATTTTTGTTATCTTTCTCTGAGTGTAGAGAAAAAGGGCTACAATCAAAGAGGGAGCTTAGATCTGATAAACCTCCTGATTATAGTTATGAAAGCCAATTCCTCTTTGAAACTGGAACTCTGCTGATAGATGGATAAAAAGGGGGCACATCGAAATATCTTTGAATGAGCCAAAATCTATGGGACCTGCCATTAAGAGATGGGATGAGATTTTTAAATTATTTGGAAAAAGAGGGGGGGGGGGGGGGGAGGGAATGTTGCTCAACCTGCTTCAACCATCTCCATGGGTGGAATAAAATGTCCTTATAATATTCTATTTGTCTCCTTCCCTTTGTGTGGGCATTACCCTTTCAGCAAATTAATAGATCCCTAGTCCTCCCAACTCACCACCTACTTGAGTGAGCTGCTCTGTCATAATTTTAGTTCTGAGATTTTTTTAAAAAGAATTTGAATGGGGAAGAAAGTGAAATGCAAAGATTACCTTGCCCAACTAGAGGACTTTATGTGCTTAGCATCTAAATACAAAATACTGAACCATGTTTCTGTCAATGAATTAGATCTGCCAGCATTGCCCTCACTCTTGGGAAAGCTTTGCTTTTTTCTCAGCTACTTAGAAACAGGTACAGCACACTCCATAACATACTGGGAATAACCAACCAGTTTAATTTGGCTAATGCAAATGGCTGAGAATTTCTTTATTTTCTTTTTTTAAGTGATGTTCCACATTTCTCTATATATTCAACTGAAAGAACAGAAATATATCCAGATTCAACTGTGAGAACAAGGGACCTTTGTGGTCCATCACTAGCCTCTGATCCTCAGAAGCTTGCAGCTGTCTTTCACCAAGGTTGAAAGACATGCTAAAGGAATCTGTTGAACCATTGTTTCATGGCCAATTCACTTTTGAGAGGTCCTTCTCACTTTCTTCATAGAGCCCAATTACTTTGTGGGATACATTTTGTAAGTTGCATTGTATCCTATTCTGGAAGAAAGGTGAGATAAAAAAAAAAGAATGAATGAATGAATGAATGAGTTTGGAACTCTCTTTCATCACGTAGGTCAATGATGGATAAATGTAGATCCCCCCCTTTTTTAAGGCCAGTGATGGATAAATGTGGATACTCCCCCCCCCCCCCAGATTTCATTGCTCATATCATTTATCTATATACGGTGTGGGTACATTGAACCACTCTGGATCAGCTGAATGAACAAACAACTTGTCACATAGGCAACACTGAGTTGGATCTAGTCTCACTCTTCTGGGACTCTTTTCATTCACAGGGGGACTATCAGAAGCACCCTTTGAAGAAAAGAGGCAGTGATCTCATTAGTTACTGCTTCTCCTTGCATTCAGCTGCTAGCAGTATGTCTCATGCTATTCTGGAATGTCTCTCAGTTTTTTGGTACAGCTTTTGAGGATCATAGGAGGTTTTGGAGGGAAGGTGGAACTGATAGAAATTATTATCCTGCCCCTTCCTTCCAGTGCCAGAAACTGGAATCACATATCTGAATTCAACCCAAAGTCTACAAACAGTGCTTGTATTTTAGGTGCCAGTAAACAAGCAAATATATTTGTACAAGCTTTCATTAAATAAACAAAAATGTTACTTGTCTTTTATGCTTTGTTTGCACTTTTATTGTATTTTCTCAGGCATTTGTGATGTATCCTTTAAGAAATTTGTAAATTGGGATTTTAATTGCATGTTTTTATGTAGACTGTTGAGACCCAGCACTACATAGTGATTTGAGCACTGCACTAGGACTCTGGAGACCAGGTTCGAATCCCTGCTCAGCCATGAAAACCTATTGGGTGACCTTGGGCAAGTCATGCTCTCTCAACCTCAAAAGGCAAAGGCAATCTCCTCTGACAAATCTGGCCCAAAAACCTCTGTGATAGGTTTGCCTTAGGCTTGTCATAGAGTCATCACAAGTCAGAAATGACTTGAAGATACACAACAAAAGCAACAATATAGACACTCTCACCATCCCCATCATTATTATATGTGATATAATAGCCTCTCATTGGACTATGCAATTTGTCAAAATTCAGCTACCATTGGAGGATTTCTTGGGGGATGGGGTAAATATTTATATGTTTCCATGTTATATCTTAATATTATTCAGATACTTGTTGTTTGTTTGTTTCTGCATGTATTTTTTCTTATTGCACTTTAAAATGTCAGTAACTGTTCTATGGGACTTTTCTTAATACTTACAATTCCATTGTTAATTGTCCAGCATTGTAAATACATTGTCCATCAATTTAGGGAATGTCTCTTGTTTTCTGTACTATCATAAGGAATCCTCTTCCTTTTTTCTAAAAAACTATATTCTTCTTACTATAAATTATTTGGGGGAAATGACTTTGAAATGGACTGTGCCACAACAAAAATGAATTCAACTACTTTCATAGCAGAGGCTATTGTGGCTGGGAATAAATGTTGCTGCAATAAAGACAAACTAGCTTATTCCAAAGAAAAGCACATGGGGGGTGAATATGACTGAGACAGGAAGCTACCATGAAATGTAAAATATGTAAGGATAGGATAGAATCCTGAAAAGACTTCACATAGCCTTAGTTTAATGTTACATCTATCTTTAGGATCTCATATCATACAGATATACATATTTATACATTATACTATCTGCATACTTTATAGGACAGTGGTGGAAGGAATGTGGAGGAAAATGCTTTGAAAGTTCAAATGGCTACAACTTTATAACTGATCTCAGAAATGGAATGGATCCATTTTCCATTGTGTCCTATTTAAGAAGCTATAATTGAAAACTGCATGCTTAGAAGAATACAATAATGATGAAAAGGAAGTATATTGAAGTCTTTATCATGCCACACACTGACTATAATTAATGTTTTCATGGATAATAAGCTTCAGGCTTAATTCATAGTGACATGTAATGGTGGTAATGGTAGGGATAACTAGCCAGTTCATGTTTATAAAACAACAGCCACATATTGTCCTTGCCTACAATTTTCATCTGTGCCTACAAATTTCATCTGGAGCATCATGGGGAAAACTTCTCCACACACACTGTGTTTCAGACTACAGTAATTATAAATGGGAGAGGTCTGTTACTTTCCTGGATTTAACCTCAAGTTATTAGAAAATTTTGAAGCACAATTATTCTCTCTCTCTCTCGCTCTCTCTCTCTCTCTTTTTCTCTTTTTGCCTCCCCTTTCTTTCCCTCTTTCTCTGAAAATTGTGTAATGGCAGGACTACATTTCCACAAAACCCTATCTTGAACATAAAATTCATTTTAATCTTTGTGAAACTATGCTGTGATTAGTGTAATTCCACCAGAAACAAATAACAGCAATAGAAATACCAAGTACATTTCTATACCACTTATAGCACTCCCTAAGCAGTTTACAATGTGTAAGCCAATTGCCCCCAACAAGCTGGGTATTCATTTTAGCGACCTGGAAAGGATGCAAGGCTGAATTGACCCTGCACCCCTGGCTGGTTTTGAACTCACAACAGTGGCTGCAGTATAGGCATTTAACCACTGCACCACCAAGGCTCTTCAAATAACATTCTGTTAAGAATGTGAAGCTAGTGATCAGATCATCTCCATCATAATATCATCTACAGAGAAATTTTGAGGAAACAGTGAAGACCCCTGTTTGAGAGAAGTATCCAATACATTTTGAGATCCCCCCCCCCCCCCACTGAGTATGTGGGTGTGCTATCTGTGTACCCTTGGGTTAGCTACTTTGGTCATATTTATAATGTCAAGCCCTGCTCCTTAATGTTCATTACTGGTTTCTTTTTTGGAGGGGACTAATTTGAAAAGGTATTCTTATATTCAATCTCTCTTTACAACTTGCTTCCACTCAGTTGCTAGAGGTTGTTCCCCACAAAATTCATTCCTGAGACATTTCCTCTTTTGATTCATTTGCCTCTTTACTTTGACTATTTCACTTGTCTGTTATACCTGCATGGTGGGGCTAAAATCTCCTTTCCCCTTCTATACATATAAAGTGTGTTTGGTCTTCTTTTCACCCCTTGTTTCACTTCACTAAGGATGCTACTCTTTCTGTCTATTATTTTTGTGAGGAAGAATAAATATTTTCAAACGTTTTCTTCCATACTCATTGGACAAGATTAAATGAGTACTTACATATTTTTTTTATTCAGAGATGTAGCTGTGTTAATCTGAAGATCAGTATGCAAAGTGATCTTGTAGCACCTTTGAGCCTAATTGTGCAAAAAAAGTTGTAACATTAGCTTTCATGGACCTAGTCTACTTCTCAGATGACCAGGTCTATGAAAAATTATGGTACGGTACAACTTCTTTCACACACTTGGGCCCAAAAGAGCCAGAAGATGCTTTTGTATATTTTTTCTTGGGGTTTTTTTGTATTTAAATACTTTTGGTAAAAATTCACTTCTCTGGGGTTTTTTGGAGGGGAGGGGGAACCACTGTCATTGGGGGAACAATCCCCCTTTTTGCATGCAAATGGTAGTTTTGTTTCAAACAGCACAAAAATGCAAAAACCAAAACCAAAAAGTAGCAATCTCCACTCTTACTGTCTTGACACTTCCTTTGTTATTTTTGTATAAATAGCACACATTTCTATAATCGCTAGCTTAGAGATGGCAAGCTTCTATATTTTTAGAAATCACTCTTTTATCCAAAAAGTGGTTCAGAATCTATGAGTGTTGAAGTTGTTACCGAGTTTGGTTTTATATAAATTTTGGGTGCCAAGCGATCAAAAATCATGACCCCTGACTGACCCCATCGCAAGCCACCATTACCCTAAAAGCGAGCTGACCATGTAGCCAGCCTGCCTTGCTGGACTTGGTCATAGAAAAAGGTAGATTTAAACCTTAACAAACCAGTTCTGGGAGTTGTCCTACAAGTTTTGCAGGCAGCCCAAAGAGAAGAAGACAAAGAAGTAGCCTCTCTCCTAATGAGCGAGTGATTGTCTTAAACAGCTTTGCCATCCAGGTATTTGTCTTTCCCTGAAAAGTGTCAGACCTCTTCTTTGTGTATCCATTGTGTAAGTTTCAGCTTAGACAAAAGATAGCCATCAAGACCTTTGTTCGCCAGGCATCCTTAGCCTGAGGATACATTTCGCAGTATAAATAGGACCGAGATTTCTGCCCTCATTGGGCTTGTTGAGCTGAAGTTCCAAACCTCAAAACCTTGCTTGTAAGAGCGCCTCACTCTGAGCTTGCGAACCTTGAGCCCTGGGCTCTGCTGAAATCACTCGAGCTAAGCCAAAAGCTCACTGTCTCTCTCGGGCCTCTAAGTTAGCTTTGCCCACCGGAAATCAGCTCCTAGTCACCACAGTCGCCACTTTCTTTCCCCGTTTTTGCAGCCGTGTCTCACCATCCCCCATCACTCACATCCGTCACTTTGGAGAAGACTCCTAAGGTAAATATTTCTCTATCCTTTCTCCTTTACCCCCAAACTCTCCCCCTCCTTTGCTTTAGCATTGAATGTATGTGTGCGTGTGTGATCCCCTTTGTTGTGTGGCTTTAATAAATGTTCATATTTTAATTGTAACTCATTGGCATTGGAGTCTCTGTTTCTTGGGGTTGGACTAGATGACCTTTGGTATACACATAGGGACACGATCCGCTGCGTGCATTGTTAGGACATGCCTCTCGTAAATTTGAGCTAATTTAATTCCCCTAAGTCGATTCTTCCTAACAAAGTCCATAACAAAGTTGGTATTATTTAGCAGTAAGGACCTTACAAGGACAGTACACATGTCTGCTTAACTCCCATGGTGAGCAGGGAGTTATATTGGTGGAATGTCACCAAGGACTGCGAGAGAGAACTTTCTATGCATGTAAGACAAATACACAAATATGTAATTAAAATGTCTGAAAGTACTGCAATTTATGTGCCCCTTTTATAAAAGTGATAAAAATGGGGATGAAGATGGGCGTATGGACACTTTTGGTACAGCTTTGATAAACATGATACAAACAAGATTCAGAACTAGCATGGTTGTGAATGCTGTCATGAAAGATGCAAAAGTAAATGGATCACATGAAGTTTAAAGCAGATAGTAGCTGACATGAAGACACATAGTTGTGACATGATATAATAGCACTTTAGAAGTGAGAAGTAATAGTTTATCGCACAGGTCCTGGAACGGGCCTGTCGCATTACAAAAGGGGGTGTGATGGAAATGGAAGGCGGCATAGAACGCATTTTACTGCACAGGAGAATGCTGCTGCAGCTTCTCATTGTGTTCCGGATGCATTCCCCAGGAACTGTTCTGAAGTGTTCCTGAAAATTACCCCCTCTGGGATACATCTGGACCTGATGGGAACTTCTGGCAGCTGTGGCGGTGGTGCCATCACACTCCCTTTTTGTAATGAGACAAGCTCGTTCCAGGGGCCTGTGCGATAAACTCCATACTCTTATTGCTCTTGAACACATTCCATACAGAAGCAATTCCACTTTAAATATGGTATAATTGCCTGCATAAGTGGACAACACAGTGAAGTAAAGTGGTTCCAAGCTCTGTATCATCTCATAGCCCTCCACATCAGACTCTTAATTAGTCATCTGTACAATTTTCTCTGTAACACACATCTTTTGGATTCAGCTGAATTTTTTTCACCTGCAAGATCAGTGTTCCATTTTCCCCACTTCCACTCCCCAAACAGTATTCATTATTAAAAAAACAAAGATTGCAGAATCACTTTATAATGCTGTTTGATCAACCTACCATCTGAAGGAGCATTAACATAAGGTGGAAATGTTAAGACTTGGAAAGTGATTGAACAAGATTAGAGGCCAGACTGTAATGTAAACAGGAAATGAATGAAAATGTAGATTTGTTTTGCTGCTGGCTGGGCTGTGGAGGTAGCAATAGGAAAAGACCTCTGGTTTTTATTTTTCTTGATTGTTATATTCTGCTCATCCTACAACCTCCCCTTATGAAGCTAGATTATTCAACTCAAAGTGGTTTTTATTTTGAACATTATAATGTTTTCTCTCATATCATAGGAGATTGTTGTTGTTTTGTTATTAGCTGCTCTCAAGTCAATCTCAACTCATGGCAACCCTGTGGATGAGACATCTCCAAGACCCCCTGTCCTCAACTCCTCTGCTTAATCCCTGCAACCCCATACCTGTGATCTGCTTAAGATCCATCCATCTAGCATGTGGCCTTCCTCTCTTCCTACTTCCCTCCACCTTTCCCAGCATTATTGTCTTTTTCTATGAGTCCTTCCTTCTCATGATGTGTCTGAAGTACGACAGCCTCAGTTTGGTTATCTTGGCTTCCAGGGAGGTTTCTGACTTGAACTGCTCTAGGACCCATTTATTTGTCCTTTTGGCTGTCGACAGAATCATCAGCACTCTTCTCCAGCACCAGATCTCAAATGAATAGATTTTCTTCTTTTCTTCTTTCTTAACGGTGCAGCTCTCACATCCATACTTGGCAATAGGGAATACAATGGCTTGTATGATTCAAACTTTTGTGCTCAGTTGTATATCTTTGCATTTTATAATCTTTTCTAGTTCTTTCATAGCCACACCCTCCATTCTTAATCTTCTTCTGATTTCCTGACTGCAGTCCCCATTTCTATCACTGTTTGATCCCAGGTAGGAATTCTTTTACTATTTCTATTTCTTCATAATCTAGGTTGAATTTGTGAAGGTCCTCGATGGTCATTATTTTTGTTTTCTTTAGGTTCAACATTAAGCCTGCCTTTGCACTTTCTTCTTTGATCTTCCTTAGTAGGTGTTCCAGGTCTGTGAGGTTTTCTGCTAGTACTATGGTCATCTGCATAGCTTAGACTGTTGATATTCCTTCTTCCTATTTTCACTCCTCCTTCTTCTGTGTCCAAGCTTACTTTTCTTTGTTCTGTCTACAAGTTGAACAGATAGGGTGAAAGGATGCAGCCTTGTCTGACCTCTTCACCAATTCGGAACCATTCTGTTTCTCCATGTTTTATTCTGACAGTAGCCTCTTGTCCTGAGTACAGATTCCTCATCAGAATTATCAAATGTGTTGGTATTTCCATGTCTTTAAGGGCATCCCATAACCTTTCATGATCTATGCAATCAAAGACTTTGCTATAGTCTAAAGCACATTATTATTATTATTATTATTATTATTATTATTATAATCTTTATTTATACAGTGCTGTACATACAATCTTTTTAATTAGACGGTTCCCTGCCCTCAGACAATCTAAAAAGACACGACACAAAAGAAGAAGGGAGTAGTGGTGGGGAAGTGGATCAGGTCCAGCAGTTCTTCTCTATCTCCATTGCCTGGACCAAGGGAGATGGACTGGAGTGAGGGCTTGGCTTCTTAATGGATAGTTAAAACGAGGCATCCTGGAGCAGAGGAGCTTACCCCTGGGAACACTTCACTAAACAAGTCTTTAACTCAATTTTAAAACTGGTTAGGGAAGTGATGAGGTGTGCACGTAGTGGAAGAAGGTTCCAGGAGTAAGGGGCAGCAAGTGAGAAGGGACGAATCCGGGAGGGGGCAGTGGCAAACCTATGCTGGGACAGGAGACCTTGAGTACCAGAATGGAGGATACGAGTAGGAATGTAAGGAAAAAGAAGTTCAGATAAGTAAGGAGGAGCCAGTCCATGGAGGGCTTTGAAAGTCAACAACAAAAGCTTGTACTGGATGCAGAAGGGGAAGGGAAGCCAATGAAGGGAGGAGAAAAGAGGAGAAACATGGTCCAAGTGGCAAGTGGATGTGATAATACATGCAGCTGAATGCTGGAAAGATTAAAGGATGGAGGTGAGAGAGAGGAAGCCCTGTCAGAAGAAGGTTACAATAATCAAGTCATGATACCACTAGGGCATGGACCAGAATCTTGGCAGTAGAAGCTGAGAGGAATGGACGGATCTTGGCAATGTTGTGGAGAAAGAATCTACAGGTCTTGGCGGTGGCCTGGATCTGGGGAATAAATGACAGAGAAGAGTAAAAAATGAAGCCAAGACTGTGGGCTTGATGAACTGGTTGAATAGAAGTGTCGTCAACAGAAACAGAAAAGGAATATTGAAGGGTGGGTTTAGGTGGAAAGACAAGAAGCTCAGTCTTAGACATGTTGAGCTTCAAGCGCTGAAGCCGCATCCATTGAGAGATGATAGTCAGACCGGAAGAAACTTGCTGTTTAAGCCCCGTTGACAGGTCAGGGATGGAGAGATACAGCTGAGTGTCATCGGCGTACAGATGATAGGAGAAACCAAAAGAACTGATGAGTTTAGCTAGGGACAATGTGTATAGAGAGAACAAAAGGGGACCCAAGACAGAGCCCTGGGGAAATCCAACAGATAACGGAACAGAGGATGAAATCTGACCACCCATGACCACTGCAAAAGATCTATCTGACAAGTAAGATTTAAACCAGTCGAGAGCAGAGTTGGAGAACCCAAGGTCAGAAAGATGATCAACCAGGAGACAGTGATCCATAGTGTCGAAGGCCGCAGACAAATCAAGAAGAATGAGAATAGAGTAGAGGCCGTTCGCCTTGGCCCGCAAGAGATCATTTGAGTGCCGTGGGCAGAAGCCAGACTGGAAAGCACATGCTGACTTTCTTTTGGAATTGCCTGGTATGCTCCATTAGCCATCTTATGTTTGCAATGTGGTCCCTAGTGCCTTTTCCTTTCCTGAATCCTGCTTGAATCTCTGGGATTTCTCTCTTGAAGACTATGTTGCAGAATTTTGAGCAAGGTTTTGCTTGCATGGGAGATCAGTGCTATGGTCCTATAGTTGCTGCAGTCTCTTGTGTCTCCCTTGTTGTGCATGGGGATGTATAATGATCACTTCCAATCTGTTGGCCAGTGTTTTGTTTTCCATGGCCTGTTACAGACTGCCAAAATAAAGCTGCTTCGGGTCTCTTTGGAGGTATGCTGTTTAAATGATGCATGCACCCTAAGAATCCGGAAGCTGCACCAAAGCTGCACTCCAGTGCTTAGGACGGGAGTGTGGCTTTGGCGCGACCTCTGGACTCTTAGGACCCATGCATCCTTTAAATAGCATACCTCCAAAGAGACCCAAAGCAGCTTTATTTTGGCAGTCTGTAACAGGCCTAAATCTGTTGACATATGTTGTTTAGCACTAGAGTTGGCTTTGTCAATGTGGTTTGCAGAAGTTCAGTTGGAATATCATCTTTTCCTGGTGATTTGTTTTTAGCTATTTCTCTCATTGCAGTTTCCACTTCATCTTTTAGAATTTGGGGTTCATCTTTATATGGCTCTTTGTTCCATGTATCCTTTATCTTGTCATCTATTCTTCTGTGTATTGTACCCAATGTCTTTTTATTCCCTCCTGGGCTTGAATTATGTTATTTTTGATGTCATAGAACATCACAGTTCTTGTTTTGAATTTTTCCTTGATTTCCCGCATCTTGTGAAATAGATCTCTTGTTCTTCCCTTTTTGTTATTGTCTTCTATTTCTCTACATTTGTCATTGTAGTAATTTTCTTTGTTTTACTGCACAAGCTGCTGTACTGTTGCATTCACAATTCTTAGTTTGTTCCTATCTCCCTTTTGGTTATTTTTCTCTTCTTTTCTTTATTGCATGTAGTGTTTTTTCTGTCATCCATGTTTTTTTCTCTTTCTTTTTGTTTATTGAAAATGACTGTCTGCATTCTTCTTTTATTATGTCCCTGTCTTCAGACCATAGTTCCTCTGGTTCTCGGTCTATTATGTTTAGTAGTACAAATCTGTTTCTTAGTTGTCAGTAAATTCTGTTGAGATATTATTTAGATCATATTTTGGTGTAATCACTGATTTTGTTTTCTGCTTGAGTCTTACTCTTATTTTTGATATGAGTAATTTGTGATCTGTGCCACAGTTGGTGCCTGGTCTAGTCTTGGTCACCAGTATAAAGTTCTGCCATCTTTTACTTCCAATTGTATAATTTATTTGATTTTTGTTTTGACCATCTGGTGATGTCCATGTGTATAGCTTTCTTTCTGGTTGTATGAAAAATGTGTTTGCAATCAATAAGTTGTTGGCTTCACAAAAATCTATCAGACACTCACCTGCTTTGTTTCTTTTGCCTAATCCAAATCTGACGACTGTTTTTGATTCTTATTTGCGTCCAACTTTGGTGTTCCAATTTCCAGTGATCAGCTTAGCATCATGTGTTGGTGTGCTGTCAATTTCTTCCTGTACTCCTTCATAGAATCTATCAATTTCTTCCTCTTCTGCCTCTGGGGTTGGTGCATATACTTGAATTCTGGTGATATTCATAGGTTTATGATGAAGCCTTACTGAAATGATTCAGTCTGATTTTGCATTGCATTATCTGACTGCTTTTGCCACATCTTTTCTTAGTATGAAAGCCACCCTGTTTCTTTTTGTCTTTTCATTCCCTGATTAGAACATTGTGTGGTTCCTGTCCATTTTAACTGTCTCACTCCCAGTCCTGCTATGTTCATGCGTTCAATTTCCATTTTTACTATGTCTAGCTTCCCTTGGCTCATGCTCCTCATGGTTCTTTTTGTATTGCTGTTCAGCTGGTGGATGGAGACTGGACTCAGCTGGTGTTTAGCCCCACTCTCTTTGCCTCTGATGGTCCTCTTTGATTACCAAAGGTGATTATTGCACACCTTTTCCCCCCAATTTGGTCATGGGTTGAGATTGTGTAAAAATTGTTGTTATCACACAGGCATCCCGTACTTAATCAGGATTTCTCTCATACTGAGCAATGAACAAAAAATAAGCCTTTTTTTGCTCAGTACGGGAGAAGTTCCAGTCAGGTATGGATGCCTCTGATCTGGGCATGGTGCTGTGTGATAACATCTGTTTGTACACTGTCTCAGCTCATGCCCAGATCGAAGGGAAACAGCACGTGTGATAAACTCCATAGGTAAGATATACATCCAGAGTTTAATGCTCATTCTAATTGATCCTGTGGACAAAAACACAGGGATTAAGCCAGATTTAATATTTTAACACTGAAATCAATGTATTTGTTTCAACTCTAAATATGTCCAAGTCTAATCCAATTCTTCATGGAGAGAAGGGTAATGAACCACTGCAGAAAAACCAGAGGTTTGCTCAGTTACATGTTGGCCTTGAGTCCTAGGTTATTCTAAGGTGTTCTGAACTTTCAATGGACCCATTCCAGGCCTCCCTGGAGATTTGTATATTACCCAGATTAGCAGGAGATAGTGGTATAAAATATTTTTATTGAATTATAAAGAAGGCAGCATGTGTTCATAGTAGGGCAGCTTGACACACATGTCCCTGACATGCTCCAGACCCACTGATAACCTTGGAGGGGAAGACAAAGGCGTAATTGAAAATACGGATTGTTATATGTTTGCCCACACAGCTAAATGACAAGAACAAGAAAACAGTTTCATGTGCAAAGTAGCTCCAATAAAACTTCCACCCACTCTCTGGTACATCTCTTATAGCTTAGTTTGTAGGAGGTGGGAGAATGCAAACCCACTGGTTCCCAAAGGAAAGCATGTGAATTTAATTAATTCTCACCTCTTTTTATTTCTTGAAGGTGCCATGCCAGGATGAATAGTTTAATGAGCCCTAGCTGCAGTATTGACTACCATATATATATATATATATATATATATATGAGGTGATTTTCTGCACTTGCTAGTCTGTGTTATGAATGGTCTGGAAAGTGTTCATGTTTGTCTTTTACATGCCATTTCCCCCAGATGAGAGTTTATTACACAAAACCCTCATAGAAAGAGGAAAAAAAGAGTGTAGGAAAGGTATTTCAAAGTAAGTATTGGGGAGGGGGTAGCTTCACTCAGGGCTTCCTGGGGCCCATTCAGACTACACTTTACCCTGGATCAGGAATCGATTCTTCCATGTGAAGTTCATATTCACTCCAAATCTGTCACAATCCATTTCGAGGCATGCACTAGAGTTCCGCGGCAAATGCCCCTTAGCTCAGGACATTCAGAATCGGGTTAAAAGCCGTTCCTTTTGAAAAAAAACGGGTTCTGCTGAATATGAACTTGCCCCCGATCATGATCGTGTCAAGTTCAGGGGAGGGATTTAGGTCAGAGGGTGGGCAGAGGGCAGAGCATTCTCTCCCCTCAAGACAAAGTGATTGTCTGGATTTGTTTTCTCATTTTGTCTCTCATAGTTGAGGTCTACCTATGATGTCAATTACAGGCCCCTCTCATCTTTTTACGTGGGAGAACTTGCACAATTGGTGGCTGACTAAATACTTTTTTGCCCCACTGTACAGACATAACAACATATTACATAAAATCATTACTATATTTGCACACTTTACTGGTAGAATACAAATGTGACTAAAGGCTGAAGGCATATATCTGTCTATATTTATATGTATGTTATGAGCATATGGTCAAAAACAAGAAGAGATAACATTCAAGGGCATATAGATGAATCTGTGCCAGAAGAAAAGGAACAGTCTCAAAACTAAAATATCTCATAACAATCAGCCATAAAAAACATTTAAATCAAAGACTAGGACCAAAGATTTTAATTTTAAAATCCGCTTCACTTCCTTTTTCAGCAGAATCCAGTCATCAGTTCCCTTTCTCTATTGTCCAAAATCTGAATTTGCTGAATTGTGATATTCCAGGAAGAAAACTACATGCAAAACTACTCTGAAAATGTTTTGCCCTCCCATCCTAGAACTGTAGCAAATGATAATATCATATATTGTGATTAACATCTTCTCTCTGTGTGTGTCTCTCTCTTTCTTTAACACAATTCTCTTATCCACAACAATACAGTGTTTACGTACACAGGAAATTGCTTTTCTTTTCTGGGTTGATGTGAATGCTAAACTGCAGTAATTAAACTGGTGTTGTTTCAAAGAGAATTGGCTGCTGTACAGGAGGAACTAAGAGCCAGGGATGTATAACATTTTTCACAGGTGCCTAAAACCATTAACAGCTGGCAGATGGGATCTCAGGGAGAAAGAACGAAAGAAAGAAAGAAAGGAAGGAAGGAAGGAAGGAAGGAAGGAAGACCCAGCAAGCCAGGAATTCATGTTCCTGATAGTGTTGGAAGAAATGTGCTCACACAAATTTCCCTCAAAATTATCCTTTGATGTTGAACATTTTCCCAGTGTTTCCTTAGATAGACTCCAAATATGTGATATCATTATCTGTCATGGAACCTTATTCCATTCCATTATCTGATAGCTGACAGCCAACCTTTTGTAGAACTTGCTAGTTGACAAATTGTGGGGTTTAGCCTTATTTGATATCTGACATGAAATGCTTTATCAAAACAGTTGTCTGTTTTCTTCTCTCAGGGAACATTTTGCACATCTGTTTTTTGAATGTGTCTCTATATATTTATTAGAGAACTCCTGTATGCTGCAGTGTATTTTATAACATTGGCTGCAGCCACATTTTAGAAATAAAGCAGTTTGATCCCAGTTTAACTGCCATGACTCAATGCCATGGAATTCTGGGATTTGTAGTTTTGTGAGATAGCTTTTCCTCTCAAAGAGCTCTGGTGCTTCATTAAACTGCAAATCTCAGAATTCCATAGTACTGAGTACTACAATACTCAGTACTATGATATGGAAGCACATGGGAGTTAAAATGGTGTCAGGCTGGATTTTGCAGCATGGTATCAACCATGGTCTAGGGGGCATAGTCAACTCAGAAGGGGAAAGGTAGGCCTCATTGTTTACTGTTGAGAACAGAAGGGGTGTCATAGGGTACATCCAAATTTCTATTGTCACTATGTAGATAATTCTGGACTGATATAAGATATTTGCTATCCAAATTCAAGGAGAATTTGATGTCATCCATTATTCCATGTTTAATCCTGAATTTGGCAATGGAGAAGCATACTGAATTGGACCTGTTGTCAGTAAGGTGCAGGGCTGGGGGCATAATGCCTACACCCTACAGCTCTGCCTTTGAACACTTCACTAGTGTCATTGGGGCAGGGACCCAGATCTGGGATTTGGTTTGAGCTATCTAAGGTGCTAAGGTGTGTACAAAATTTATCCAGCACTTAGTATACCTCCTAGGTGCCTGTGGACCACAGACTGAATAGTGGAGCACAGGCTGAACATGAGTCAGCAATGCAATGTGGCTGCTAAGTAAGTGAATGCAATTATAGGCTACATCAATAGGAATACAGTATCTAGACTGAGAGAAGTAATAGTGTCACTCTATTCTACTATGATCAGAACTCACTCTGGAGTATTGTGTCCAGTTTTGGTTACCACAATTCAAGAAGGATGTTGATAAGCTGGAGTGTATCCAGAAGAGGATGACCAAAATGGTGAAAATCTGGAAACCACGCCTGATCAGAAGTGGCTTCGGAGCTGGGTATATCTAGCCTGGAGAAGAAAAGGTTAAGAGGTGACATGATAGCCATGTTTAAATATCTGAAGGAATGTTATGTTGGGGACAGAGCAATTTGTTTTCAGCTGCTCCAGATACTGGAACATGGAGTAATGGATTGAAACTGCAGGAAAAGAGATTCTATCTAAACACTACTAAGAACCTCCTGGCAATAAGAGCTGTTTGACAGTGGAATATGCTTCCTTGGGGAGTGGTGGAGTCTCTTTCATTGAAGGTTTTTAAACAGAGGCTGGATGGCCACCTTTTGGGGATGCTTTGATTTAGAGTTCCTGCATGGAAGGGGGTGGACTGTATGGCTCTTGTGGTCTCTTCAACAGTAGAATTTTATGATTCCTTTAAAGTTTAGCATAATGGTCCTCATTATTATTATTATTATTATTATTATTATTATTATTAAGCTTCATTTATATAGCGCTGTAAATTTACACAGCACTGTACATACGATCTTTGAATTAGATGGTTCCCTGCCCTCAGGCTTACAATCTAAGAAGACATGACACAAAAGGGGAAGGGAATGGTGGAGGGGAAGGACGCAGTTCCTTTGGGGAGGCCAGGTGGGATGGGCCTACCTCCTCCTCTTCCCTCAGAGGCTCATGGTGTTTTGACCTTCAGCTCCTTGAATTCCCAACTGTTGCACAAGCTGGACTGGGGATTCTGGGAATAGATATTCAAAACACCTGGATGGCCAAAATTGGGTAACTCTTAGTTTTGCCTAAACACACACAACAGATTCACCATTCTGTTGATATGAAAGCCAATAGGTGCCACCATATCTCAACACAACTCCTCAAAAAGTTCCAATAAAAATAGGAGCAGTTGGCACTATAGTATTATTGTTCTCTTCTCCTTGAGGAATTCTGATAAACCTCCAAAGAACCCAGAGGTCCCTAGATTTTTTAAAAAAACAAAAATTGCTAGTATACTATATTATATATGCTGTCTGGCATGTAGTAATATCAGTTTAGTGCACTATCATGGTAAAGGCAATTAGTAGCTGACAATTTGACAGTTGAAGAGATATCATATTTCATGTCTGCCAAAATTAAAATACCACAAGAGATAACATTTTTTCAGCGTTCAGTTTGAAATAGTAACACACAAACTAAAACAATGCAAGCAGAACTCAAAATTTTGCCATGAAATATCTCAGGCAAAGTCTGAATGTGAAATGGATTGACTGGGAGCTGATCATTGGTTTGACAAAGCTTCTTGAAACAATAAATGTGTTTCCAAATGCCAAATTAAAATCCCTTTAATTTTAATGGGATAATAATGTGTGTGATGGCCCATCTTCTAATGAAATAAACAACAATCCAGAGGGCTGAGCTTTGTCTGGATCTTGTCCAGGCATGTTAAAAAAAGAGGAAGAGAGGCAGGCTTTTTTCATAGCCAAAAAAGGGTTGGTTTTTTTTAAGTTGTGTTTTTTAATTGAGATTTTGTGGAAAATATGGCAATATTTGTGAAAATCATGCATTTTTTTGCAAAAAAGCATTAAAATGCAAAAGATCAACAGAGAATTGACAAAAACTCTCATACTTTCTCAGATGCTGTGTGTATGATATTTTAATTTAAATGTATATTTAATTTTGATAGTTGTTTCTGTGTCAACTATTACCATTACATTCAGTAATATACCGGAATTATGACTGAGTAACATTAGTACAAAAAACATTACTAAGGATTCTGTATGGTATGATATGGAAGGAGGTAATGGGTGTGTGTGTGTGTGTGTGACATCATGAATTACTGCCCCATGTGACACCAAACCTAGTGACACCTGCCACTCACTCTGTTTAATATTAACTCTAGATTTTTCAAAACTAGAAATAGACTTCCAGCCACAACTCTTTTTTTCCCTTTGTCCCCTACATAGTAGCATCGGCAGAATGTCAGCCCCCAGACCCATACCAATTGCTGCAGTACTAGAGGGACTGCCGGAAATAATCTGAAAAAGAATTCAGGAGGGGAAGGTTGTAAGAAATGTTCTTCTTTTGCAGGCTCATATATTGATACTTAGAATGTGGGATGTGGAAGCTGAGAAAAGGAGGGAAGGTTCTAAAATAACCTACACACATACACAAACATTTTAGGTCTGAACAAGCAGCATTTTGGGCAAGGCAACAGGATACCCTTTGAAATGGAGGACTATCTTTCGAGATTCCACTAGGAGAGTGGAAAGTCAAGTGGAGGTGAATGAACTCACACTTGCCTGAAATCAAAAATCAGAGCCAGTCAAATATGTATTTTACATTGTGATTGTATCTAATGGAATATAAAAATAATAGGTTCAGGCGTCTTCAGCTCACAGGAGGAAAGGTGGGATACAAATAATAATATCTAAATAACAATTAAAATTGTGCTAAGTTGTTGTGTTTCTCTACTTTTGCGGCTTCCTCAGTTTTAGAGAGATAAATACACACTTTTTATTTATTTATTATGTAAAGTTGTCTTTAATTGAGTTCATACCAGACAGATAGACAGACATTACAATTTTAGCATTTGTTGCTGTTGTGTGCCTTCCAGTTGTTTCCAACTGATGGTGAGCTTAAGGTGAACCTATCACAGGATTTTCTTGGCAAGATTTATTCAGAGGGAGAGAATGTAACTTGGCCAAGGTCTGCAGAGTGGGGGTCCATAGCCTAGCCCAACACTGAAAACACTACACCATGCTGGCAGACTACAACACTAATAGATTGAACCCAGTAATTCAGATGTCTCTGTCTCATACTTTACAGAGAACAGTGCTGTTGCTGAAGGGTTTCCAGTCAAAATCTAAGACAAAGTACCATACAGAAGAAGAGGAGGGACCTTAAGTTGCTCACCAACACTTGACATTTTAACAGGAGGTTAACCAGCCACACAGATCACCTGGTAATACCAAAAGGCGACCAGGTATGCTGCATTTATATTTAAATTATATGCTTAAATCCTGTTGTTAATTCTCAGCTAGAGCAGACTCACTGATTCACTGTATCTAGTCTAGTTGGTACCAGCATATAGATTTGGGCCATAATAATTATTTCTAATTTTGCATGTATCATATCAAGAATTTTATGTATTATTATCATATCATATGTATTATTGTATGTATTATTATCATATCATTGTATGCAAATAGATCTTTCTCCTTTTGTGGGGATGTACAGACACTCTCCTGCAGTTCCTCCCCAACACACTCTTTTTGATACACAAAGACCATTTAATACTGTGCCAGTTACAGTCTTTCATCTCTTGGCATACAAACGGTCAAGATAAAGCATGGTGCCAGCAATTCTTCAAGAAAGGAGAAAAGGGGTGGCAGCAGAAGCAAAGTCAGTTTCTGACAGTTGCCGTGTGCAAATGCTACATGAGTCCTGTGGGAATTCTTAACTCAAAGTTTTCCTTCTTTTCAAAAAGCTCTGGGGCCTGGTTAGGCATTCCTGACATTTTAGTTTCCTGGTGGGAAAATAAAATGTCCCTAGAAGCATAAACTCATACTTTTAAATAAAGAAAATAATGCTTTAAAGCTCAACATTCTACAAAGGCATTTTAGATGGCAATAACACAGCTCTGAATGAACAATAGTAGTAGAGAAGAAATTAGACACTGCACCTTATATTTTATGTCACACTCTATTCTGAAGGCACAGAGTAGCTAATGTGCTGGAGGATTTTGATACACAATAGACAGACTTATTGAGGTGCAAGCTCACACAGCTCTCCTCCTCTTCAGGTACACACTCTCACAGGTGTCATTGTCAATGTACACAATGTACACACTCTCACAGACATTGCCATCCCTTAGATCATTGACCATGATCATAAAGAGAATTAAGACTGAACAAGCCAGCTGGAGTAAAACCTCTCCTTTTTGTGTATGGGGGGATGAGAATAAACAAATGCTTCCCACTGTACTAAGAGCTTATTAGATGGAGAGTTCCACACAGTCAGAACATATGCCTTGATCCACAGCTGCACTCAGAAACTCAGACCAGTGAGATCCACTTAACCTGCTAAAACTGGAGCTCATTACACAATTCAAATATATGCCTTGCTGTAACTGGGGAAAAGAGAGGACAGCTTTGTCACCTGACCTCTGATCTCTTGGAAGTGTCATTTCCATTCAGATCTGGGGCTGTGCTAGCTGCTACAAGACTAAGATTTATTCCTGATCAGGAATAGCTGTTCCTTCTCTCCTAGGATCTTCACCTTCCTGGGTGGTGAAGAGATATAAAGTGTGCTACTCAAAATGGTGGTCCCTGGACAAGTGCAGATCTGTGAGCTATGAGCTGCTTAACTACAGTGAGTTTCCAGGAAAGAAAGCAAAAATTGTGGACGGTGGCCACAAGTATGGCACTAGTCTCTGTCTTGTTGTTCTGGGGAGAGGGCCTTACCAATTGTGCAATGGTCTTTCCTTGGAAGCCTGATACCAACACTAGTTTCCTTTAGGCACCAAGTAAAAATATGGCTGTTTATTAAAATCTTTTGGTCTCACTAAGGTAAAGTTAACACAGGGTTTTCTTGGCAAGATTTGTTCATAGTGGTTTGCTTTTGCCTCTCTCTGAGGTTGAGAGAATATGATTTGCCCATTGTCACCTAGTGGGTTTCTATGGCTGAACAAGGATTCAAACTCTGGTCTCCAGAACCATAGTCCAATGATTGGGGTGCAAAAAGGCAAGTCTCTCCCATCAGATACCAATACCTGACTAAAGCACAGACATCCTGGAGAGTGGGGTCCCATAGGGGTCTGTCCTGGGCCCAGTGCTATTCAACCTCTTTATCAGTGACTTGGATGAAAGAATTGGGTGCATACTCATCAAATTTGCAGATGACACCAAATTAGGAAGAATAGCTAATACTCCAGAGGACAGGATCAAAATTCAAAATGACCTGAATAGACTTGAAAGCTGGGCCAAAGCTAACAAAATGACATTTAACATGGAGAAATGTAATGTACTGCACTTAGGGCGTAAAAATAAAATGCACAGATGTAGGATGGGGGAACGCCTGGCTGAACAAAACTACATGTGAAAGGGATCTTGGAGTCCAAGTAGACCACAAGTTGAACATGAGTCAACAGTACGATGTGGCATCTAAAAAGGACAATGCAATTTTAGGCTGCATCCCGAATATGAAGTCTATAAGCCTTATCACATGGAGGTTTTTGAGGCTTTTTGCAGTTCAGATCCAATGTGACTGTGGGTCCGATGATGCGAATTCACATGATAACGTGATGTGTTATTACATGTGATTCTTTTCTATGGGGGCTCCTTCTGTGGCACTTCCGCAGTGATTCAAAAGTGACTCTTCATTTTGATGATTTCAGAAAAAAGTGAATTCACAGAATTCGCTTTCAAGCTCACTTCAATTTCACTCTGAATTGGTCTGGTGTGGAATGCAACTTTGCTTTTGCTCTGGTACACCACCGCAACCCCCCCCTCCCGGTTGCAAATTTCCCATGATGCGGTGCTGCAATTTTCCCCCATTTCCTTTCAGTGGCCCTTTCACTTTCAGGGCAACTTATTTTTTGGAATACACACACACACACACACACACACGTGTGTGTGTGTGTATGTGTGTGAATGTGAATATACAGATATGTCTATCTGTCTGTCTGTCTGTCTGTCTATGTGTTGAAATTGCTGAAATGGAAGGGAAAATAAAAAAAGAGGGATGAAGACACAGAAATATTCATGAGGCAAATATTCACGCAATCATGCAATTACACAAAACACGGAACAAGAATTTGCGCCCTTTTTCACCCCAGAAACGTACAAGGTCACGATGCCCTTTACTTGAATCCGCATCACATGACTTGCCTTGGATTCGATTCCCCCTTGATGCGGAAGGGCAACAGAAGAGCAACCAGGTGTGATAAAACATTCACATTATAACCTGAATTCTCATACCTGAACCAGGAGCTGTAAAAACCTCCATGTGATAAACATCAATGAGTGAGAGGCAGAGATTGGAGGGAGGGCCAGGAAATCCTCAGGTGAGAGATGAGTTCTCTGGTTAATAATAATAATATAATAAAACTTTATTTCTAGCCCGCCTTTCCAAAAATCAAGGCGGGTTACAACACTTAGACCATACAACAATACAGTCCATGAAATACAATAAAATGCATTAAAACGTCAATCATCAGTTAAAACATCCTACAATGAAAATAACTGTCCAAACTAGCACAATTGTGCATCAATGAGGGGAGAAAAGGGGATATCTCGGGGGTATTAGGGGTATGCCTGGCTGGAAAAAGTGTGTTTTGAGCCCCTTTTTAAATTGGTCCAGAGAGGCGGCCGAGTGGAGCTCGCTGGGAAGCGAGTTCCAGAGCTTGGGGGCTGAGGTGGAAAAGGCCCTCTGTATGGTGGTAGAGTATCTCACTTCAGGAACTCTTAGCAATTGCTTCCCAGCCGATCTGAGTGTGCAGGGCGGATTGTATGGAGAGAGGCGGTCCTCCAAGTACCCTGGGCCCAAGCCATTTAGGGCTTTATAGGTAATAACCAACACCTTGTATTGTGCCCGGAAGCGAATGGGCAGCCAATTAAGGTCTTTAAGGATAGGTGTTATGTGACTGACCCTGGAAGATCCAGTGACCAGTCTTGCTGCCATATTCTGAACCAGTTGAAGCTTCCGAGTATGGTACAAGGGTTGCCCTATATAGAGCGCATTACAGAAATCCAATCGAGAGGTTACCAGAGCATGTACCACCGTTTCAAGGTCCCTCCAGCCCAGGAAGGTTCGCAGCTGGCGTATCAGCCAAAGCTGATAACAGGTGCTCCTGACCGTCGCATCCACCTGAGATATAAGGTGGAGCGACGAGTCCAGGAGCACCCCCAGACTGTGTACTGAGTCCTTCACGGGAAGCGTGATCCCGTTCAGGACAGGTGGACAAATATCCATCCCTGGGCCCGGGGAACCTATCACGAGCACTTCCGTTTTCTCTGGATTCAAACTGAGTCTGTTTTCCCTCATCCAGCCCATTACCAACCCCAGACAGGCATCTAGAGGAGAGATGCCATCCCTGGTCACTGCATCAGTCGGAGACATAGAGAAATATATTTGGGTGTCATCAGCGTACTGATAACACCGCGCCCCATATCTCCCGATGATCTCGCCCAGCGGTTTCATGTAAATGTTAAATAACATGGGGGACAGAATGGCTCCTTGAGGGACACCAGATGTAAGTGCCCTTTTATCGGAGTGCACGTCTCCGAGTTGCACCTTCTGGAATCTACCTGAGAGGTAGGAACAGAACCACTGGAGCGCAGTGCCCCCGATTCCTAACTCCCTCAGGCATTCCAGAAGGATACCATGGTCTATGGCATCGAAAGCCGCTGAGATGTCTAAGAGCACTAACAGGGACATGCTTCCCCTATCCATGCCCAGACGGAGATCATCGACCAGGGGGACCATGGCAGTCTCAACTCCGTAGCCTTCCCGGAAGCCGGTTTGAAATGGGTCTAGATAATCAGTATCATCCAAGACCGATTGAAGCTGAATAGCAACTGCCCTCTTGATCACCTTCCCCAAAAAAGGCAATAGCGATACAGACCGATGATTGTTATGCAACAGGGGGTCAAGGGAGGGCTTTTTTAACAATGGTTTTACAATGGCCAATTTCAAACTAGCTGGAAAGTGCCCTTCCTTGAGTGATGTATTAATTATGCGGTGTAGCATCGAAGTTACTACCGCTCCCCCCTGAGCCGCTAGCCATGAGGGACAGGGATCGAGAGAGCAAGTCGTTTTCCTAACACTTCCAAGGATCTTGTCCACGTCCTCGGTACTCACAGACTCAAAGTGATCCTAACACTTCCAAGGATCTTGTCCACATCCTCGGTACTCACAGACTCAAAGTGATCCAGTGCAATAGAGTCCACGGAGTCTCTGGAGTCTCTGGAGACCTCTACTCTGGTTTCTGAAGAAATACTGGCGTCGAGATCAGCCCTTATCCGAGAGGTTTTATCCACGAAGAAGTTGTTAAATTCGTCACAGCAGGCCTTGGATGGTTCCAAAATAGAGTTCAGGGAGGAGGGAAACTGAGTAAGCTCCCTCACTACCCTGAACAGCTCTGCTGGACGCGACTCCGCGGACGCGATACATGCAGCATAGAACGAATTCTTTGCTGCACTTATCGCCACTCCATAGTCCTCCAAGAGAGAATCTAGGAGTGCCTTGTCGGATAAGCGCTGGTGTCTTCGCCAGTCACGCTCTAGTCGTCGCAACACCCGCTTCCTTGCCCGGAGATCTTCCGTATACCAGGGCTGTTTTTTAAGAGCAGGTCTGAGAGGACGCTTGGGAGTAGTGATTCTCCTCGTTCAGTGAGACCTTGAGGAGAATTTTTTTAAAAAATATTCTTTCCACAAATCCCCCTTTCAAAAGATGATTTCTTCTCTCCCCTTCAGCAGCCAGCGAAATATTTTTCACAGATTTCTCTGAATGACAATAAAAGACAAGTTGAATAATTACGCTAATTTCTTTGCATTTCAAACTCACTTACCATGTCAAAAGGAAGTTTGGCAGAGGTTTAAAACACATTCCTATGCTTTAAAAAAGCTGAAGGCACACACACAAAAGGGGGGAGGGGGGGAGCCCAGTCTCAACAAATAAACTGTGAAGCCCCAAGAAGAAATGCTAGAGGGGACCCTCAAGGACCATCCAGTCCAACCCCCTTCTGCTATGAAGGAATACATGGGATCCAACTCTGCACCTCTCCCATGGTGATGCAATAATAATAATAATAATAATAATAATAATAATAATTGGCAAGGAGAGTGCAGAATATCCATGAGTGAGAGAGTGTGACTTACCCAATGTCACCCTGTGGATTTACATGGCTGAGCTGGGATCCGGACTCTAGCGTCCCAGTTCACCATAGAAATTCACTGGACCCAGAGAGTGTGACTTGCCCAAGGCCTCCCAGAGGTCTCCTATGGCCATCCAAGCCCTGAGCTCCCTTTCCCCATGACCTCTTGGAAACATGGCTGTTGTCGTGTGTTGTGACTTTTAGGACTCTCCTGGCATGCAAGGCTTGTTGGGGGGGGGGCAGTGCCTCCCTTTGAGGCTGAGAGAGTGTGTCTTGGCCAAGGTGGGCATCCAAACCCTGGGATATAAGAAAATAACAACAACAACAATATCTGGGTATTGTAGTTTTGTGAGACATTTAGCCTTCTTTGTCAGAGAGCTCTGGTGGCACAACATACTACAAATCCCAGGATTTTCCATAGCATTAAAGTATTGTCGAACTGGATTATTTCTGCAGTGTGCAGCCTTATTAGAATGCAGTTCCCAGCAGCCCGTGGTGCTATCAGAGTAGCTTACAAGTTGTTAGACATTTCCCTGCCCTCTCTCTCTGCACCTCTCCCATGGTGATGCTAAGAGGTCATGCAATAATAATAATAATTGACACATTCTCTCAGCCTCAGAGGCAGGGCATGATTGACAAACCTCTCTCTCCAGCTCTCTCAAGGTGATGCTAAGGCAAACCTATGTTTATTTTGCTGTGTGTGTGTGTGTGTGTGTGTGTGTGTGTGTGTACTTGAATTTCTTGGCCTTGGAGAACCCAAATGTCTCCACTGCAAGGTAGTCTCCAGATCATAGTGATGTAACTGTATTTCATGAAAGTGATTAGTCATTTTTTGATCATCAAAATACCTTTCTTAATCCAAAAAACTGTGGCCAAAACCTTTCCTGCTAAGTTTTGAGACTTGAATTTCTTCTCTTCTGTGAGAATTTGAATGTCAGACCATGGCATAAAGGGCAGAAGGCCTCACCTTTTGTTCTCTTTTGTTTTTCAAACCAAAGCTGTGAATGAGCAAAGTTGGAGTGAGAATCACCCTAACAAAAGAAATAGCCTCCAGGATGAATGGTAGCTTTTCTTACACAAAACATGCAAATCCTAGCCATCCGAGAGTCAGCTGAAAGTTTTGTCTCTCCCTTTCATTTCAAAATGACTAACAATCAAAATTCTTACTCATTGATTGAGAACTGCTCAGAATTTCTTCTCTCTAAAATATTATCGAAATTGTCGAATTAGGCATATTTCTCCTAATTTTCGAATTTTGGAGAATATTCTTTACATCCCTACTTGGGAGCAATGCTGTGTATATAGCCCTGGAGAGATCAGTGTCCCAGATGGTAGTCAGGGCATCAACAGAATCGCCGTCAGTTCCAACCATATACCCCTCTAGGGCTTCTTGGAACCTTTTGGGTTCCATCAGCCTTCGAGGGTGGACCATTCTAATAGGTCTGCCACCCGCAGGAGGGATCTGGGTAGATGCCTTGATTTTTGCCTCTACCAGGAAATGGTCCATCCACGACAAGGCAGAAATATTAGTTACTTCCGCCCACGGAATCTCCATGTCAGTACAGAAGACCATATCGAACGTATTACCTGCAGAATGCGTAGGCCCTGTGACCAGTTGAGACAGGCCCATGGCAGTCATGGTATCCATGAACTCCCGAGCCGCACCTGATGGACTATGGCTGGCCACGGAGGGGATGTTGAGGTCCCCCAGGACAAGGGGCCTAGGGGACTCCAACACCAGCTCCGCGACCAGCTGTGTCAGCTCAGCCAGGGAGTCTGTTAGCGCACGGGGTGGACGGTAGACCAACAGAATCCCCAAACTGTCTCTGGCCTTCAGGGTCAGGTAAATACACTCGATATAGGTAGTCTGTCAAACATGGTTCCTGGATAAGGAAAGGGTGTTTTTATGAATCAAGGCAACTCCCCCCCCCCCGCCCACCTAACCTGGTCTGGTCCTTAACTGAGAACCCGGCAGGAAGGGCCTGTGCCCACACAGCTTCCCTTTCAGGCCCTAGCCAGGTCTCAGTGATGCAAGCCAGGTCACAGCTCTTATCATCCAGCAGGTCATAAATTATGTGGGTCTTGTTTTTAATGGACCTGGCATTGCATAGGAGCAGAGACAGGGTTTGTGGTACGGTTGGACTGACCCTCAGACCTCTTTGGTTAGGAGAGTGGCTGGAAGGAGAGATAGATATTAAGCATCGATCTCGCCTTCCCCTGTAACGCTGGTCCACTCTCCTACCGCCATACCTCTCCCTGCCCCACACTACTCCAATAGGAGCCCCACTCGTACCAAGTGTATTACCCTCTACCTCCCCAGCCGAAACACTCCCCCATCCCAAACCCCCCCCCCCCCCCCGGTGCAAAAGCAGTGTCAGAGAGAAGATACTTCAATCATTCTCTGCTGCTTATTGCTAGCAGGGATTTGCCTCTCTCGATCTCTGCTGAGGCTACACAAGTGCGCAGTTGCGCACCGTCAATGCTGCAGATGGTGTCACAGCGCCCTCTGGCTGCGCAATTGCGCCGGTTTAGCAATGACAGCCAAGCCCCAGAGGAGCAACAAACAAGGCAGCAAAGTCCACGAGCTTTGTGTCCTTGTATTTGGTGGAATATCCTATCATATTTCACACTGCTGTAATTCTGCTAAGCTGCTGCTCTTTGCATGTTTGTGTTGTCTGTACATATTCTGGGAGATGGGAGAGGAATGGAGGACAACATTTAATATAATCTTGGGCACAGGGTGGTATGGCACAATTTGTAGAAAATTTCTTTTATATCTGCACAAAGGGTAAATTTTAGATCTTCTCGCCATGCTCTTTCCCAGCTTTTTAATTGAATATCATGACCTATGTTTTGCACCCACTGAATCATACAATGTTTAATCTGTTCTCCTTCTAATTCCCGTTTTAATAATAATTTATAAAATTCAGAAATCTTTTTTCCTTTCATATACAATATAATAAAATCTAATTTTGTCTTAATTTGTGAAATTCCATATTGCTTTTCATCTGCTTTATACCTCTCTACTAGTTGATAATATAGGAACCAGTTGATATCATATCCTTCTGCTTTCAATTCCTCCCTTGTTTTTATTATTAATTTCCCATTCTCTGTTTTTAAAATGTCCTTATATCTTAACCAATCTTTCCCTTCCAATTTCCCTTTTTTCATTACCGCTTCAATCCGGTAGGTGTCTATATATTTTTTCTTTATATATTATCCATATTTTCCATAATGCTCTTCTTAATATATGATCTTTAAAGTCTTTATTTAATTCCACCTTTCCCAACCACATATAGGCATGCCAGCCGTATCTCAAGTTAAATCCTTGTAACTCTAATAATTGCTCATCCTTTAAATATATCCAACTTAACACCCATTCCATACAACATGCATGGTAATACAGTCTTTGATCTGGCATGCCTAGACCTCCTCTTTCTTTTACATCTATCAATATATTCCATTTTATTCTTGCCTTCCTCCCTGCCCAAATGAATTTTCTCAAATCTTTTTCCCACTGGCTAAAAATCTTGTTGTTGTTAATTATTTGCAAATTTTGAAATAAGAACAAAATTTTCGGCAATATACACATTTTAACAATTGTTATTTTACTTAATAGAGATAGTTGCAATCTTGACCATTTTCCATATTTTTCTTTATTTCTTGCCACCCCACTTTATAATTTTTATCAAACAGTTCACTATTTTTGCCGTAATCTGTACACCTAGATATTTTACTTTTTTTTGTATCCGAATTCCAATTCTTTCTTGAAGCATTTCTTGCTTTGCTTTTGTTATGTTATATGTAATTATTGCCGATTTATCTTTATTTATTTTAAATCCAGCACATTTTCCAAACTCATTTATCATTTTTAAGATCTTAGGAATATTTTCCACAGGGTCCTCCACTATCAACATGACATCATCTGTATATGCTCTAATACGAATTTCTTTTCCTTTATATCTGGCACCTTGTATTGATTTATCTTCCCTTATTTTCTTACAAAGAATTTCTAGGCACATTATAAATAACAAAGGTGATAAGGGACATCCCTGCCTTGTTCCTTTATTTATTTTGCATTCTTCTGTTCTTACCCCATTTACTATAATTTTCGCCGTTTGTTCTTTATATATTTCTTCAATCCATTTTAACACATTGTCTCCCAAGTCTATTTTTTTCACTAGTTTTAGTATTATTGAATGCTTTCTCAGCATCTAAAAACATCATGGCCGCCTCGTTGCTTGGATTTTTCTCATAATACTCTATCAGATCTATAATGATTCTTATGTTTTGTTTTGCCTGCCTACCTGGTAAAAACCTGGATTGATCTCCTTTTATCCAATCTTTTTTTAAAAAAAATATTCTTTCTGCCATAATGTTTGTAAAAATTTTGTAATCTACATTTAATAGTGAAATATCTATAATTCTGGGGGCGTTTCAGATCTTTTCCTTCTTTTGGGATTAAAGTTATATTTGGACAAAAAGCTGGAATGGATTTATCTATTCCATGACCAAGACCACACCAGCCTCATCTACTCATGGTTTTGCTTGTGAGACCCATGGAATCTATACTTTGGTGAGGGCCAGAATGCTAAAGAGATGTCTGGTGAACTCCTTCCCCTGAATCAGATATCTTTAACAGAATTCTAAGTACCATATTAGGGAGTCCTGGTGGTACAGTGGTTAAATGCTGGTACTGCAGCCACAAGGCTGTGAGTTCAATCCCAGGGCTCCAAGATTGACTCAACCTTCTATCTTTTCATAGGTCAGTAAAATGAATACCCAGCTTGTTGGAGATAATTGGCTTACATATTGTAAACTGCTTAGATAGTGCTGAGCTCACTATTAAGCGGTATAGAAATGTAAATGCTACTGCTTTTGCTACCACACCAGAAAACAAGTACTCCTGTGAGAGGTGGCTAGATTAAAAGGTGACATGATAACAGCCATGTTTAAATATTTGAAAGGATTTCATATTGAAGATGGGCACAGAACAGTGGATTCAAATTATAGGGAAAGAGATACTACCTAAATATTAGGAAGAACTTCCTGATGTAAGAGCTCTCCAATGGTGTGGAACATGCTGCTTCAGAGAGTGCTGTAATCTCCTTCTTTGGAAATTTTTAAACAGAGGCCGGATGGCCATCTGTCAGGACTGCTTTGATTGTGTCTTCTGGCATGGCAGGGGGTTGGACAGGATGGTCTTTATGGTCCCATCCAACTCAATGATTCTATTATTCTACCATGAAGAGTTCACACTGGAGAAAAAGTGGAGTAAAAATGGAATGAATAGATGAATGAACATGTATGTAACCCTGGGACTGTAACAGTATATATAAATTCAAGTAATAGATAAATGTATTAATGGAAAGGTCTCTCACACACATGTCCTGTCCAGCATAGCCATCTGAGAGTCTAGAATAATCCTATGTATGTGCAACTGTAAATACGTGCTGTTAGGGGTTCTGCATTTGAAGGGTTCCCAACAGCATAGAGAAGGCCAGTTTGGGTACAACTTGTACATAGGCACTCTTCATACATTTGACTGAATGTGTGAAGGTTGGAAGGAGAGGTAACCTGAGTATCCTTCCCTGAAGTGTTCATTAAATGTGTGAAAAGACATACAAACATTCTTTCATTCACTGGTGTGTGAGGCCATTAGCAGAGTGATGGTGGAAAAGAAATATAATTGGTGTCCTTCTAAGCACTATGCATATAATTTTTGGTAATCACTCCATACCTTCCAGGGAAATGGCTTTCCCCATTAAATCCTTGTCTTTCTCTGTGCATGTATCCTTAGATAATGGCTGAAAAAAAGTAGGAGCTGGGGTAACAGGGGGGAAAATCCTTCACCACATTGAACATGATCATTAAAACAAATCCCTTCCAAATGTAGTGAGAATGTGCCAAACTCTGGAACATGGATCCATTTCCTCAGGCTAGCACACAGCTGTACATCTCATCAGAAAAGACAAACACTGTGACTGTTTGTGCATTAATGGGCTCATTATTCGTGGAGAGATCAGGATCATTATGTATCTGCAAACATATTTTTGAGACATACATTTGAGTGCTCTCACAAATGGAATTGTTGAGGCAAACTAGGATAAAGCTGGTAAACAGAGAAAGAAACTTATGCAGCATTGATAGTATCCCATGGGACACGTCCGCGTTTGTGCATTCAGTGATAAGCCAAGGCAGCAATGAAAGTTCTAGCATCTGAGGACTAAACAAATTAACTAACTAACAAACAAAACTGTCAAACAAACAAACAAACAAACAAAAAACACCTGGGATCACCCTTCCCCCCAGAAAATAACCCCATGTTGCTAGAAAGCTGGGCCACAGCTAACAAAATGAACTTCAACAGGGAGAAATGTAAGGTACTGCACTTAGGGCGAAAAAATGAAATGCACAGATATAGGGTGGGGGACACCTGGCTTAAAGAGACAACATGTGAAAGGGATCTAGGAGTCCAAGTAGACCACAAGTTGAACATGAGTCAACAGTGCGATGCGGCAGCTAACAAGGCCAATGCGATTTTAGGCTGCATCAATAGAAGTATAGTGTCTAGATCAAGGGAAGTAATAGTGCCACTATATTCTGCTCTGGTCAGGCCCCACCTGGAATATTGTGTCCAGTTCTGGGCGCCACAATTCAAAAAGGACATTGAGAAACTAGAGCGTGTCCAAAGGAGGGCGACTAAAATGGTGAAAGGTCTGGAAACCTTGCTCTATGAGGAATGACTCAGGGAGCTGGGTATGTTTAGCCTGGAGAAAAGAAGGTTAAGAGGTGATATGATAGCCCTGTTTAAATATTTGAAGGGATGTCATATTGAGGAGGGAGCAAGCTTGTTTTCTGCTGCTCCAGAGACTAGGACCCAGAGCAATGGATCCAAGCTGCAGGAAAAGAGATTCCACCTCAACATCAGGAGGAATTTCCTGACAGTAAGAGCTGTTCGACAGTGGAACACACTTCCTTGGAGTGGAGTGGAGTCTCCCTCCTTGGAGGTCTTCAAATGGAGGCTGGATGGCCATCTGTCGGGGATGCTTTGATTTGGATTTCCTGCATGGCAGGGGGTTGGACTGGATGGCCCTTGCGGTCTTTTCCAACTCTATGATTCTATGATTCTATGAAATTATAGGTGGCTTTAGTGTATTTCTGTGCATTCTCTAGTCATGCAAGAATGCTTCCTTTGAGGCATTCAGCTCTTATAGCATCAAAGTCCAAGTGTACGAAGTAGTGCTGGGTGCCTTTAACCAGACCTCTTTCATCCAGATTACACTCGTCCCCCGGGTTACGAAATTAATTCGTTCCGCCGCCATTTTCGTAACCCGGAAGTCTTTCGTTAGCCGAATCCCCATAGGCGCTAATGGGGAAAAGCCGCGGTTCCGCCGCGGCTCCATTTTAAAAAGCGCCAGCGTTTTTTCGCAACCCGGGTAAACCTTCGTAACCCGGAAATAATTAATTAATTTTTTTTTTCGTAACCCGGAAATTTCGTATCGCGGCGCGTTCGTATCCCGGGGTACCAGTATTACATTATTCTACAGATGTGATTTATATACCTCCCAGGCCATATGGTGATATTATGCACCCACCTGTTCACCAATGTTTTTCTCTGTGCTTGGCTTCTGGTTGCATGCAGCAAAGGAGGGTGTATAACTCTCTTGTTATCCTGATGCTTTTTTTCAGTCATGATTAAGGAGGCTGATGGGGGATGAAGGGGGAGAAGGCTGAAGAATCAAATGAATGTGGAAGGAATTGTTAGATGTGTTGGCTGGTAATGCTGGCTCCTCCTATTCTATCATAGCCCATTGATACACAGAAAAAACAAATCAGCAAACAGTTTCTCTTCCTCTCTCTGAGACTCCCACTCTTTCTCCCATAGGCTTTTTGGAAATATTGGCTAGCATCCTGTGCAGCAGTTACAAATGTGTATGTGAGGCTCAGTTTACAATCATGACACCATTGTCATCCTGCTGTGTCCCAATTGTCAGCAGCAATGTAGGTCTGTTCTCCTAACAATCAGGGCATAGCAGGATGATATTTCCAGACTTCCCCTGCAAGTGATCTCTAATGAGACCATCAGAAGTGTGTGACCCATGGCGGAACTCCCATTTCGCCAAAGATTGCAGGCAATCTGCTGTGCCTCCTAATTACCCACAAAACAGGCCTCCATCATTTGGAGCATCTGTTGGCTGTTAACATAGGTTTGGGAGGTGGGATTGGACCAGGAGACAATATGTAGTTATGCCTTCACAACTACATCTGTGATGTAGGGTCTTGGGCATTTTTTTAAATTGGATGCTCTGTAATATTATTCAAGAGACATTTAATGCAACACACCATTTCAGGTACAAATTATTCTGTGCAAAAGGAGTCAGGTACTCAGGATGTTTCATATTTTTATCATAATCAATGCTAAATTTTTTCTTATAGACTATTCATGAGAGTTGTTAATGCTCTTAAAGCAAAGGAAGGTAGGAATAGATAGTGCTACTAAAGTACTGGACTGTGTGCATGACTGTTGTATGTACACAAAGATAATATGAAAATCAGGACTATGAATTGTTCAGGTGAATAATATAAATAGGATAATGCATCAGATTGAGCAGAAGTGGATTCGCTTTGGATCAGCTCAGGGGCTTCCCAAGATGAAGAAAGCTGCCTGCCAAAACTGAAAGCGTTGAAGTTTTGTTGACACATTTGGCCTATTGAAAGGCAAACAGATTGTCACTGAAGTTATGAGATTATCAGACAGGGGAAAATCAGGGAGGAAAAAGGCATACAGTCACATGATTGTGCTGAAGATTTTCCTATGACATTGCACTAACTTAACCCATAAAGATCCAGAATGCTCTGTTGTCGCAGCATTCCTGGATCTTCATGGGTTAAGTCCTGGATAAGCATGATATGTCTAAAAAATCATCAGGACAATCATGCAATTTTCCCAGGAGTATGTTTTATACTCCCAGCTTTCCCCCCGTCTGATAATCTCCATAGTGATTTTGTCTCAAAAGTGCCTTGCAAATTCTTCACAGCAGTTGGTCCAGTGCCTTGTGCTTCCTTTCTTTGGACCAGAATGTAAAAGTGCCCTGACCATTCAAGACAGCTCCACTGGATGGCACCCTGCAGACACAATGGTGGCAGAGAATCTTAGCCAGAATAGGCTCTAAATCCCAGTGAACCAAAACCTCCCCAGGTAGGGATTAGTCCATGACAATGAAACTATAAAACGTTCCTCCACACCCAAATCGACATCATCCCACCTAGCATTGATAACCAGGTCCAGAGTGCATCCTGCAGTTTGGGTGGCATTACATATTACTTGGCACACAGAATCATGGCCATCATGAAGGCCACGAAGATTGAGGTGCTCCTGACAGAGTAGCCTTCTAATGGGTGTTGAAGCCCCCCAGTACAAAGTGGGAGTTTTCCAACATTGCTGCTGAGACCAACTCAGCCAATTCTGAAAACGAGACTGATGAACAAGCAACATGTGTAGCACACCAAAATAATTCCTATTCTGTCCCAGCCCCCCAACTTCAAACACAGTCACTCAAACCCAGAAGACTGTGGGATAGGGCATGTGGTAAGGAAGATGGAAACAGGACAGACTACTACTACAACCCTGCCTGCCCCAGGCCTCACTTGCTACTATACTAAGAACCCAGGTGGTCAAAGTTAGGAGAGGTTAGCCCCACCCACAATTACATCAAACCAGGTCTTCATAATGAAAGCCAGGTTGACATGCTCATCCAGGAATCAAGTCCTGGATCAAGTGTGCTTTCCACTCACCAACCTGGAATTAAGCAGCAGCATTTTCAGCCTGGGGGTTATTGCCAAAGATATCTATACTATTTGAAACAGGGGACACTGAGGGCAATCAACACACGTGGGGAAATGATGCTTCCATGCTTCCCTGCCATGCTCTCTGTATAACACATTTCCTCCCCTTTACTAGCAGGCTGAACATTTAAAAGGGCATAGGGAGGGGGGGGGAGAGAGAGATCACAACTTCAAGTAAAATGCTACAAAAGTCATACCCCCCCTATACAAAGTGTCTGGCCCTTGTTCCACCCCTGAAGGAGCTTCCTGAAAGTGGAGCCCCCTTTGGTAGTTAGCCCACTACAGCAGGCAGCAATGTTTCATCCCCTTTCAAAGTAGACAAATGGAACAGGTAGCAGCAAGAAGGCAGGGTTAGACCATGAACCAATTGGTTCAAATGACAAGAAGGGAAAACTTCTTTAGTATAAAAACATTTTAACATTAAAACAGCCTGGCTTGGGAGGTAGTGTCTTTTAACAGAAGTTGGGTGGACATCTTTCAGAAGTGTGGTAGTTGTGTACTGTACTAGTTGGCCCTCATGGCCCCTTCCAACTCTAAAATTCTATGGGGTCATTCCCACTTGTAGTTTGAATCTAATCCTGATTCACTCTGGCTATCTTTTGGAATTCGATTCCAAAAGGACCCTTGTTCTCACTATGAAATTTTTTTTGCCTTATCTCTATGAAATCACTTCTTTTTGTGGCTCGGGTGTCATTCCCACTAGCTGCAAAAGACACTTCAAAAGACACATCAATCTTCAAAAGACTTCAAATGACACATCAATCATTGTGATGTAAGCAGTCTGAACTTACAAGCCGGGGGGGGGGGGCTAAAATGTAGGGCATGTCCTGGAGAAGGAGGACCCATGGGTGGAGGCACAGCTGGAGGTGGGTTTCCCTTGACATCTCTTCCTCCCTTCCTCAATGGACTACTGGTGGATTTCTGCCCCGCTGCCCCTGCCACTTTTGGGCAACCCAGCCAGACTCCCCCATGCCTCTCCTTCCTCTCCTTCCTCCTCCTCAGTGGTGCCAGTCAGCTGACTGGCTGGAGCACCCCATTTTGGGGCGGCAGCTGTAGGAGCGGAGCTCCCACATACACAGCCACTTGGCCTGGCCCTACTCTGGGCTACTGCTGCACCCCTCACCCAAGGAGGAGGAGGGGGAGCTAAGGAAGGGTGAGAGTCCTGAGCAAAAGAAAGAGGAGGAGGAGGAGGAGGAAGATGAGAGGAAGGCAAGGCAAATTGGTGTGCTGTTTGTTTTTTGTTTTTAAATAAATTGGTCGCAAAATCACAAGAATGTGTGACATGTCCCCCCCCCCCCTACCATTCGTCCTTCCCCCTCCAGAAAGAATCAGTTCTGATCTGTAGTTCCCAATTGCTGAACACTCCATGGAATCAATTCTTTCCAAAAGAACCACTTTGAAAGTAGTGTCAGGAAAAATCTGCTTTTTTGCATTTGCCCCGCTTTATCACCACTGAAATCGATCAAATCAGGATCAGGTGTCATGGCCAGCCAAGAACAGCTCTTGGAGGATGAGGATGGGCCTCCTCCAGAGCAAGAGCTAATTGAGGCTACACCAGGTGGTAATCCTGCTCTGCCAGGTCCCAGCTGTGCTCTCCCAGCCCCAGAGGAGGAGGCCCAACCAGGGCCTCCTGTGGTGCAACAGCCTAGTGGTGACTCTGGGGAGGAAGGTTGCCTGGAGGTGCCTACTTACAAACAGTGAAGGGCTGAGAGTGCTTGCAGGCACAGATCCAAGTAGCCAACCAGCCTCAGGTGGCATGGGGGAGAGTTTCCCTTACTTAAGCTTTAGAGAGGCCTCCACTCAGTGCCAGAGTTTATTGCATGATCCCTTGGTGTGATTGCTGCTGGCACTGGCTCCTTGTATCTTGACTCCTTGTTGCTTGACTCCTTGTTGCTTTGACCTCAGACTGGACCCTTGTTATCTTCTGGCTGCTTTGACTACTCTGACTTCTGATATCCTGACTTTGGCTTGGCTTCTCAGACTGCTCTCACCCTTACTCCTTGCAAGGTCTGTGTCCTGCTTCCACTTGCTGGGCTAAGCCATTTTTATCGGTGTGTGTCTGTGTGTGCTGGCTGCAGTCCAGGACATCATAATTGATTTCAAATGGGAACTAGGGTCATATAGCCCAAATGGGGTTTTGGATTAAATCATATTTGAAATGACCCCCAAGATTCTATGAACTCTAGGAGTTCATGATGATCCCAAGTAGTTGTAGAGTACATATATGAATAGAAAAGTTCAAGAGGGCACAAAAGGACACTGTTAAAGTATGGGAGGGAAGAAGGAACAGAAGGAGAAATGTATCCACAAATTTAGGTAATTCTTCTTGTGGCCCATTGGCCAAGCGAGAAGGCTTTGCTGGCCTCTCATTGGAGAGACCAATGTGTTTGAATAAAACGGCGTGCTTTTGCGGGCTGTTAGACAGGGAAGGGGTGGGGCTAAGCCTATTTAAGGCTCTCCCACCCTTGCCTCCCTGTCAGTTGAAAATTGCTGGCCCACCCTCCCACCTCAATGATAGTGTAAGATTCATTCTGGTTGCTTCGGGGCCGGGTAGGAATTTTTGCCCTTGTTTTCCCAAGGGTTTTTTTGCCTACCTTATACTGTTGGATGGGGAATTGGATGATTGGCTTAGGGTGTGGCCATAAATAGGCCTCAGGCATAGGCAGGGGGAGATAGTCAGTTCGGTGAGCACCTCAGCACCCTCCTAAAGGGTGAAGGTGGGAATGGAGGTTTACGTCTTGAGACTAAACATGAAGGGAAAGAGACTTGCCTTGGGGCTGGCTTGAGATTCAAACCCTCACTTAAGTCTTGAGAGTTAAGTGGGGAAGTCTTGGATTGGCCTTCTGGATGAGGGCCGGCCAGGGAGCAACCCAAAGTATGGATTGCCCTTGGGGCTCAGGTGTTTTCACCCTTTGGAAGCTGGGGAATTGGTCTTGGAGCAAACCATCCACCAGCTATTCCTGCAAAAGGTTCTCCCCCTGGGCTTGCAGTTCTCAAGAAATAAAGTTAAATAGGTTTAATTTTAATAAAGTTGCCCATTTTACAACCCAGTAGTATGTCTAGTATCGTTATTTAATGAGTTGGTCAGCAAATGCATCTGCACTACAGAAATAACCCAGGTTAACAGCATTTTAACTGCCATGCTATGAAATTCTGGGAATTGTAGTTTGTTGTGGCATTAGAGTTCTTTGACAAAGAAGGCTAAATGTCCTACAGAACTACAGTTCCCAGAATTCCATAGCATTGGGTCACAGCAGTTAAAGTGGTGTCTAACTAGATTACATCTGAAATGTGGATGGAGCCTCACTCTCCACAGTGTAAGCCCTGTCTCCATTTTGTCACTCACTTCTCTGGCCAATATTGTTGTTGTTTTAAAGGCTGGTGTTCTAAGTTTCAGTTTTTCAAATGCATCTTCTACTTCCAGTTTCCAAAGTTGGAATGAAAATGTAGTAGCAATTTTGTTTCTTGTTTCTGCATCATGTTATTATGCTTTAATATCCTTTCTATGGTTTTTCTCACTACAGTAGCTGACATTAATGTGACATTAATGTGCATGAACAAAGAAGAAAGACTAGCATTATTAGAAGAGGGCTAGTGTACCATGCAAATCTTCATGGCAAACACTGTCCATAAATAATGCTGAATGATAAACTGTATGTGGTAGAAGAGGCAAGTGATTATATTGAAAGAACAGGCACAGCCATGTGTGTGTTCATAAACACACACATTCACAGCCATGAAGCCATTAATAGAGCCATAAATAAATTAAGAAGCATACACAAGGGATAAAAATAAAATATTTCAAGACAGCATTTAAAAGAAATAGCAAATCAATGAAGTGAAGAAATATTTTCTAAAGTACCATATTTTGCTTAATCTATTGTGTATGCCTCTATTGAGCTTATCCTCATATTCACATGGAAAATAGAAAATCATACTTGTATTTTTTTAAAAAAAACTAAAATAAAAAGTGTAAGCCTATATGTATTTTATTTAGAAGTACTGTAAACTCCACTAAGTTGAATGGGACTTAGATCCAGGTTAATATTCATAAGGATGCAGCCTTGAAAAGGCAAGACGCTCATGTTTTGGCATGAAGGGAAATATTTAGGATAATAATGACATAAAGTGTTAATACTTGGAATCATAATTAAACCACTTTCAATCAGCACTAGAATCTGCACCCATTGCAAGAACCCACTGTGATGCCTGCACAGACGTCTGGGCAAAGCTGCCATTTTAATTCTCCAAAAGACTCTGTTCCCATCCAGACTCTGTTCAAAAAACCTCCAAAGAAGGAGACTTCAACACACTGTAAGGGTTCCACTGTCAAGCAGATTTTACTGTCAAGAAATTCTTCCTAATATTTAGGTGCAATCTCTTTTCCTATAACTTAAATCTGTTGCTCCATAGCCTAGTCTCTGGAGCAGCAGGGGGAAAAGCTTGCTTCATCCTTGATATGACATCCCCTGAAATACTTAAACAGGGCTATTCTTCCTTGGAGGTCTTTAAACAGAGGCTGGATGGCCATCTGTCGGGGATGCTTTGATTGAGAGTTCCTGCATGGCAGGGGGTTGGACTGGATGGCCCTTGCGGTCTCTTCCAACTCTACGATTCTATTACAGTATATTTAGGACCATTATCTTCCATTTTTGCATACTATTTGTAACAGCCAAGTGATGGTGATGGTGATGATGATAATGACTGTCATCATCATCATTTATAGACCTTCTTAAGGAGTAAAAAAAAGAGGGGTCCCTATCTCCAGAAGGTTTACAATCTGAAATTGGCAATAGAGAGGGATATTAACTGGCTGTCAAGAGTACAACTGTGTGAAACTAGAAAACAAGTGCCTCTCTACAAATTATTTACTCACCAATTCAACCTGTGTAAATTCAAAACAATTTTCTACAGAAACGTCTTTGGCTCACAGGGTATTCTTCTCCTGCAACCAGATGTTAAAAACTGATGCTCATCCACAGAAGCAAAGGTTGGAGACTTTTCTTCCATGTGTATGGATAGGCATATCTATAAAGTCCATTTTCATGCAGCTCCCCCTTTTCTCTACCGCCAAATATATTTGTGGTAGATTCTGTATGGATTGCTACCTTTTGGGGTGCAAATATTTATAGGTATGTGTGCATGTTTCCAAATGCATATATTTTTTGGCTTAGGAACATGTATAGGGGTTTTGTGCACTTCTTTCACTGTGAATATTATGTTGAAAACTTCTTCTCTCACAGAATGCATCACCAGCTGAGAAATGTACAGACTGGGTCTGTTTCCATACTTGGTCAAAGAGGCGAGGCTCAGGTAAACTTATTTAAAACACTTTTGTCAAAACACACCACATATATAAATCCATAAACAGACATGCAGTCAGATGCAAAAACAAAAAACAAAAACACAGTCTGATAGGCACACCCATCTTTTATTCATTTATCCCTTGCCATTGATTGAGATGACCATGTATTTCTCCTATTCCACTTCGTGATTCAGATTTATACTAGAGAAGCTAGTAAAAATATGATGGGCCATCAGGAAACCTAGTTTTATTAACATTAAGGCAATGAAAAAGGAAAAGGCCAAAGCATGCTATTCTATTTAGTTTACAGGCGTGAGAGATCTGAGAGGGAACATGATACCAGTGTACAAAATTAGGCATGGCATATAAAATGTGAACAGATAATTTATTCACCTTTTTCTATAAAATGAGAACCTGTACTCATCCAACTAAGCTAATTTGCAGGAGAATCAAGGCAGACAAAAGAAAATACTCTTTCAACACTGCATAATTAATTTACAAAACAACAAAGTTTCCTGGAGCTTTGCACATTTGTAAAGATGTGGTGATTGCTTTAATGGGGTTTTAGACAAATCCACGGGTAAGGTCCATCATTGGCTTCTCCTGATGGGTGAATAAAACCTTAATGTTCAGAGGCAGTGTGCCACTGAATAACAATCACTGGTAGGAGGACATTTGGCTTGATACTCTGCCTATGAGAGATCTAACATCTGCGTTCAGCATTGTAGGGAACCTGATGCTACATTTCTTTAGACCAGTGGTTCCCAACCTGTGGGTTGGGACCCCTTTGGGGTTCGAATGACCCTTTCATGGGGGTCGCCTAAGAGCACTGGAAAACACCTATTTAATTACAGTTAAAGAAGTAGCAATGAAAATAAGTTCATGGGTTTGGGTCACCACAACATGAGAAACTGTATTAAAGGGTCGCGACATTAGGAAGGTTGGGAACCACTGCTTTAGACTGATTCAGGAATGCTATTCACCTATTCTTACATACTAGAAATGTTATCTTGCATCAAGACAATATCATTTCCACATCAGACCTCACCCACAGTTCTGCAACTTGTAAATGTTATGCTAATAAAGCAGATTTGAACTTTTTTTTCTAGTTTCATCATTTTTTCCCTGATTTTGCTAGCTATTTAAATGTTTGGAATTGATGGAGAGCCCTGAAACCTCATTCTTCCTAGCCCAAATGAAAACTTCTTCAGCCCCTGGCTTCTTTCATTTCTGCAGACATTGTTCAAACACTTTCTAGCATCTCTTCAGTACATGAGAACTGGAGACTTTATTTCTTTTCTTTTTTTATATAAAAAAGGGGGGTATGAGGGGTTTTTTAGAAACTTAATTTGGCACACAACATTATTCCCTGTAGATTCCCTACACGTTCACATCTGCAGCTTATAGAAGCCTTATCTTGTGTGGAGTAGAGCCCCAGTGCTAACATTATGCATTTAAAATCAGGCTTGAGACCAAAAGATTTTGTTCAATGTGAAGACTTTGAAATGCTACAGTTGAAGCTCTCCTACAGCATTCTGTATGTTGAGAATCAGGAATTTATCTGCACCATCCATTCATCCTATGCATCCCATACCTATTCTATGGTATTCATTTTTGTCTTGTTATGCTGGACTTTCCATGCATATTTTTGAAGTCTGAGTCATGCATTTGGACTCTGGAGGACTAAAAACTACAGTAACAACAGCAGTGGACAATAATGAAGATAGAGTATCCTTCTGAGGATTCTGCACACATATCAGGATAGATAGCAGTCATAAGATTTTATGTGAAAGGCAACACAGAGAAATCCAATAAAGGCCATTGATGAACAGTCAGAATAGTCATGAAAAACATTAATATGGGAAATGTAGTGCATGAAGCCATACAAATGACTAAAATCACATTATTAGGATTCAGTTATTCAAAGAGTTCCTTCATATGACTTGTTCCTTACAGTGGACATTAGAATAGCCATGTTGAACAGCTGGAAAATATGTGAAAAGAAAGAAGTTTATTATCATAAATCTCTGAGGACAGATATTTGTCAAACCATATAAGTTATTTTTTTTTAAAAAAAGCAATATTTGTTTTTAAAAAGAAAAAAGAAAGAAAGTTGGCCCTTTTACAAAGAAAAGTGGAAAGCAGGGCAATATCAACATACCTTTATTTCAGCCAACAGGCCATTAGGCAACAGAATATAAATAAAACATATAAAATTGTTAAAATAGTAGTATAAAACAAACATTCATTACATACTTCTAATAGATACATATATACACACATACACATATGCATATACAAAGTCGCTACTACTTATTCATCTGATCCATATGACACTGGGATATTTGTATGAGTATTTAGAGAACAATAGAAAGGGCTGTTATGTTTGGGTCATAATCTTACCAATTTTAGCAGCAGAGAGGAAATACTTTGCCACTGCTTCTGTTCTACTTTTCTCAGAGTCATTTAATAAGTACAGGAAGCAACATTAACAACCTAAGATATGCAGACGACACCATAATATTAGCAGAAGACATCCAGGAATTGGAAAAGTGAATAAGGAAGGTCAAAGATGAAAGTGCAAAGTCAGGTCTGATGCTGAACATAAAAAAACCATAAATAATGACCACAGAAGAAATACACAGATTTAATCTAGACAATGAGGAAATTGTCTACAGGCACTGTGAAACACACACACACATGCACACATGAATACTGTGTCTTAAAATCTTATCTATCATTCTAAAAGACAATAATAAATAGCCCTTTTTCTTCATTTTTTCATGCCTTCACATATATAAGCATGGCCTATACAGGCATCATATGAAGAATGTCTTTGCTGTTAACTGCCCTCAGGTTGACCTCAGCTAATGGCAACTCCATGAATCAGATATCTCCAAGGTCCTCAGGTTCTGTAAGCTCAGGGTCATAGTGTCCTTAATTGGGTCGATTAATCCGGTATATGGGCTTACTCTTGTCTTTTATAGTGTCTTCTCATGCTGTGGCCAAAGTATGACAGTTATTTTGGCATCCAGGGGAGAGCTCAGCCTTGAGCTGTTCTAGGACCCATTTGTTTGTCTTTTTGGCTGTCCATGGTATCCACATCATTTTTCTCCAGTATGACATTTCAAATGTTTTTTTCTATCAGCTTTCTTCACTGTCCAGCTCTCACTTGTATCTTGGAAGGATAGAAATGGATAAATTGTTGACTGATTAAACTATGCATGATATTGCCACAAGAGGAGTTTGTGAAACCATCCAAAGCACTGCAAAGGCAGGCAGGACCTGTTCTTTGTTTTGCAGGACCTCCATGAAGGAACAAGAGGTCTTCTTCAAAAGAGCCCTTCTCTGATTATGAGTCCTTTGGCTTCTACAAGCTCATGAGCTACTGGATCCCCATTCTCTGAGGATTATTACTAAAACCATATCATCTAGCTGGGAGAGTGGGCAAAGGTTCTCCTTCTTTGGAAAGTGCTACAGACATCAACTTATATGTGTCTTCCTTTCAACATTATGGGATTCCAAAGTCAGAGCCAGGATAGTCCAGGACAATCCACAAGACTTTAGCACAGTGGAGAGCCAGAGGCTGGAGATGATGCAGGGGCAGGAGAGGAAGAAAGGGAAAAGTTGTCCAAGCTGCAACTACTAACTATATCCCAATAGCTTTGATCATGAAACTTTTATCTTATCCTCAAACAAGGTATCTTTCTAGGAGGGGAATAAATCTTGAAAGGGTGAGAAGAGCTAAAATACAGGATATCAGACTTCCTAAATTTCATGCAGCATTTAACAACCTAAGACTTCTATAATCACAGGTCTTCACAGACATGCACCATTAAGAGAAGACAAGACCAATAAAATCAATGTCTCAGTAATAAAAATAATAATGACTAGGGTTGAGTGAGAATTTCTTTTTAAGTAAAAACATTCCAATATTTTAAAATTTCTTCATACATTCTGTGGAAAGAACTAAATCAGTGATGTCCAAACTCTGTCCCTCTAGATGTGTTGGACTTCGGCTCCCAGAATCCCAGACCATTAGCCAAGATGGCTGAGGTTTCTGGGAGCTGAAGTCCAAAACACCTGGAGGGCCAGAGTTTGGACATCACTAAACTAAGGAGCTTTACAAAGCACCCGAAAAGGGCGCTCTGCCGGTGCCCATGTTTGCTGCACCAGGGAACCGCAGCGGACAAGCCACACAATTCCCTTGTGCAGCAAAAAAAACCGGCAAAAAGCGGGTTCTTTTTGAGGCGTGGTTATGATGCCGCAAGGCACCAATGGCACACTTGCGGTGTCATAACCATGCTGCAACGTGCGGACGCTAAGCATCTGCGATGTCAAATGGGGCGCCCGTGTGTATAGGGCGCCACCATTTTGATGTACCCAGTACATCCTAGGGGTGAGTCCTGATTGGACGCTGTGTCCTCGGCCAACCCCTAGTACGTACTGGGAGAGTGGCAAAGGCCAGTGTAGAACGGGCCCAAGTGAAAGCAAAACTGACCCACTGAAGCAATGAGAGGGTTCTGAGTTCTTAAAAGTCAGACACTGAGATGCTCTTTATTCAACCATATTTATGCTGCTCAATTAGGCCACCACCCTTTACAGACAGATTCCTTGGTTTTAAAAGCTATCTGGCAGACAGGTATGATGCAATTTTCCTCTATACTGGGAGTATCTATGCGTACTCAATTTAGCCATTTCAGATGATTAAGAACTTCCTTCAGTTTATTTTTTAATAAACTTTAATTTATTTATCTTTAATTAATTACATTTTTTTCTCTACAAAATATTTTTTCTCTACAATGAATATCAGGTAAAATTACATTTTCCCCTACAAAATCTAAACAAAATTAAATGTGAAAGAAAGCAAAATGGACAATCATTCTTCCCTAGTAGTTGCGGGTCAGAAATTCTAAAAGTTTTTAGCTGCTTATCAATGAATATATTTTTTTAAATCCACACTCTAAATGAGGTTACTTTAATCATTATTTCTTATTTTCAAGCAGACAGTTGCTTCTTCATTCCAGCTATATAACAATCACGTTGCCATATTATTCTGTCTGATGGAGGAATTTTTATATTTTCATAGAAGGCCTGCCAATTCTCATTTATTGGGCATGTGAATCTTGGCATGAGCTGTGGACAAGGCAGAGTACAGCTGCTGACAGCATGAGGAAGCAGGGAGTACTTATGAGATTAAGGATAATTTTTGTTCTTTAAAGAGAGCTAAAGATGAATCTGTCAGCAGCATAATGAAAGTGAATAATAATGTTGCTTTAAAGATAAGACAACTTATGCAGAAAAAAACCACACAGCAGTAATGAATGCTTTCTGAACCAAGAAACAAGAGGCTAAAAGGTTACTGGAGAATGATGGTGGCAAACTATAAATCCTCAGCTTTTCCCATTTGACAGATTTTGAATGTTCCTGTACATTTTGAAACATATTCTAGGGGTCATTCCCACTACAATTTAAAGCAAATCACAAATCGGGTTATACGACCTTCGTTCCCAATGAGAATTGATTTTGATCTTTATTAAATCGAATTCTATTGTGATATAGAGGGACAAAAGAAAAAAAATGGGTTTTCTGATCGCACATTTTTGGTGGTTCTTTTTGGAAGAATCGATTCTAATGCGTGTCCAATAAGTGGGAATACCAGATCTGAATTGATTAATTCTGTGGGGAGGGACAAATGGCTGCCTTTTCAGTTTTTTTTCTTTTTTTTAAAAAAAATAAAACGAATCGAAAAATAGATAGATTGGTCAAGCAACTACTTGTCAAGGCAAGTAGTTGCTTGACCAATCTATAGTTTTTTCGATTTGTTTTATTTCTTTAAAAAATGTGTCCCCTGTCCTCCTCCTCCCAGGTCCACCGACCTTGCCTCCATGCCCACCGGCCTTGGCTCCCCCCCCTCCCGCCAGCCTCCTCACCATCCCCATCGGCCTTGGATCTCTTCCCCTACCAGCCTCTTTTTTCATTAACTCATAGAGTTGGAAGAGACTGCAAGGGTCATCCAGTCCAAACCCCTGCCATGCAGGAACTCACAATCAAAGCATCCCCGACAGATGGCCATCCAGCCTCTACTTAAAGATTTCCAAGGAAGGAGACTCCACTACACTCTGAGGGAGTGTGTTCCACTGTCGAACAGCCCTTACTGTCAGGAAGTTCCTCCTAATGTTGAGGTGTGAAAAACTCTTTTCCTGTAGTTTGCATCCATTGCTCCTGGTCCTAGTCTCTGAGCAGCAGAAAACAAGCTTGCTCTCTCCTCAATATGACACCCCTTCAAATATTTAAAACAGGGCTATCATATCACCTCTTAACCTTCTTTTTTATCTCCACAGGCCTTGGCTCCCCCCACCCCCCGCCGCCTCCTTGCAATCCTCGCTGGCCTTGGCTCTCTCCTCCTGGCTTGTGCTCCATCACCAGCTTCCCCCATCCCCAGCTGGAAGCGGTGCAAACTAAATGGGGACAAACTCCCTGCCCCAATTCAACTGGCGTAAAAAAAGATCCCTTTTTATAGTAAGAATAAAGGATCTTTTGAAATCGGGTACAGACACAGAGTCGAGCCGACTCACAACCTTGAGGGCTGTCTGTTTCAGACCCAAGCTACTTCTTATCAACATCAATTTATTATTATTAATGATGCAATAATTTTTACTATAATTGATTGTGATATTTATTATGTTACTTGCCATTTTTCACTCCTTTAAGTTCTTTCTTTTTTAAAAAAGACTGTTGTCAGAATGCCATAAATTTGAAAAATCTACCCAAAATATTTTAAGTACCCCCCAAGTAACTACACAATATTAATAATTACAAACCACTCAAGATAATTTCATTTTTATAGGTTACATTAGTTTTGAAATAATATTTTATAATTCATGTTGCCAAACAAAAACTTAACATTATGGGTATATATATTGCTTATAATTCATTACTTTTTTGAGACGGGGAACTTTTTGGATGTGAAAGCTGCAGCACATTAATTCAAGCATTCTAGTATTAATTTCAGTATGAATTTTAGATATTATTATAGATCTAGTGACATGTAAGAGGAGTAGAGAGATGGGCAGAGAAAACCTATGGAATTTAGTAGGGCAACCTATTCACCATACTGGAGACCATGGGTTTTCTGGGATTAATTATGAGTCCTGTTAGACGTCAGTTATAAAAGAAAGGCAGACAGCTATGTTTGTTTTGTTTGTTTGTTCTAGATTGTCTGCACCTGTAAATAAGAACTTCATTAGGTATCTGACACCAGGTCTTGCTTTACTAAGCCATGCTCACTATATTTGGAATATTGAAGAAATGGTTAGGTCAGGAGTCAAATTTGAAAAGACGTGACTGTTGCAGCAAATAAAGGCTGCTGTATCTCACTACCTTTGAATTTATTTCAGTGCTCTGCTTTATATCTTCTGGCACAACTGCACTTTGGTTAAACAAATGAATATCTGCAGTCCATGTTTACCTGAGCACTTCAAATCACAGTTTTTCCTGCCTGTTTTCTCAAACTGAACCCTTGAGGCCACTCATTACAGCATAATCCCACTGCTTCCAAAGCATCCCTTCTCTTCACCTGTCCATCAGAAAACCCTAATATTACTTCCCAAGCTGTTTGTTTATACCTAGATTTTTCTCCTCCATGTTTTGATCTTGGTGTATTCAAAGTGTCTTAGAATTAAAATGGGAGGGGAGAGCAAAAGTAGGAGCATAACCCTAGTTCTAGTAGTGTATTTTATCCTATAAATGATAGAACAGTAACAGCATATCACCATTATTATAGTCATTATCAGGATTTTTAAAAATGAAGAGAGATTAGAAAGTCTCCTTACATTCCTAAGACCCTATTAGATCCGTTTGCCTCTTGTCTCCTCTGTTGGAAGCAATGTGCTTCCATTTTAGACTGAAGGGGGGGGGGCATTAATAATAATAATAATAATAATAATATGGTTTATTTATATACCGCTATTCCAAGGATCATAGCGGTGAACAACAATAATACAACAGTTAAAACATCATATCACAAATTACCATTAGTGGTTATGAGGACAATTAATCCCCTGAAAATGATCCTTGGAAAGGTCTTCTATAACAGTTGTGCTCAGCCCCCTACACAAGTTGTTTTACATGCACAATGGGTCCTTGATATCTTCTAGGGTTTGTTTCCAGATCCCCCTCACTGGAGGATTCCAAAATTTGTGCATGCTCAAGTCCCATCATTTACAATGGCAAGTAAAATGGTGTCCCTTATTTTTTTTAAAAAATGGAAGAATCAAGGTTTGCTTTCTGAATTTTTTAAAAAAAATATTTTCAAGTCATGGATGGTGTACAGCCTGTTTACCTCAAATACTTTGCATGACTAGGAAAACTCTCTCCTGGCTAGACAAAGATGTAATTTGACTGTCAAGGATCTGAGAGACTTGTAGGTGATCCCTCACTATCAAATATATGTGTGCAGGGAGGAAAAGGGTCAAATTCAAATTGGTTCAAAAATTAGGGGACATTTGTCTGTGGGCAGTGTAAGTCATATAGATGACTAAGGGTCTGCAGTGACCGGCAGTAAACGCTGGCTTGAGGGTGGTGCAAGGCACCCTTTTTCCGGGCCAAAAACAAGCGGCATTTTGCTGCTTCTTTTTGGCCTGGAAAAATGGCAGATTACTATGGCCCAAGTCCAGCACTCAAAGGGGCAGTGGCAAGCCTCTCCTTCATGGCAGTCTGTTTTGCTCCGAAACCATTTCTGATCATGCTAAGTAGAGAATTTGGCAATGTCTTCCAGCAGCCCTTTGCTAATTAAGGCCCAGTCCAGACGGGCGTGATAGGACACCCTCATCACGTGTGAGGGGTGGCACTTCTAAATGCCCCTCACACGTGACGAGGACATCAAAATGGCGGCGCCCTGTACAGATGGGGGCTGCCATCATTATGTGATGGATGCCTAGCATCTGCACATTGCAGCACCATTATGATGTCGTGATTGCATCATTGGTGCACTGCGATTGCATCATTGGTCCAAGGGGAAGTCCCGCAGTCTGGAGGCTGTGGCTTCCCCATGGACAAAAGCTAGGTGCTGGGAGACCATCCTTTTTGGACAGTCTGTCCCACGCCTAAGATGGGTAAGATTTTATTCTGAGGAAGTAGGACATCCAAGCACTTTGTCTGCATTCCTTTGTATCAATAATTGACATTATTCTAAAATAACAGGACCAATGGGACACTCTGGATCCTATTGATGTAAGCCCTATTCCTAAACTGGAGCCTAAATCAGGGAGGGATTTGTGGATTTTTAAAATCAGGGTGGGTTTTATGGTAAATGAAATAAATCATGATCAGTTGGGGCTCTAGTGCTGTGAAGAGCAAAAGGTGGGCTAAAACATTTTATACCTCATTCAAGACTTTTTTACCTAGATGTGACTGTACAAACAAGAACAACTACAAAACAAAACTATTTAAAGTGAAACACCTATGTGGCACCCCCACTCAAGTTTTTAGGTTCTTTTTTCCTTTAGAAGAACGCCACTCCAATTGAAAACAATTTCATCACATTGTTATTACCAAGGCTGAATAAGTGTAGCAGAGGTCAATTGTAAGAATCAGCCAATGGCTTTAATGGAAGAAAGATTGGAGGTTTTGTTCAAAGTGCCAATTCATTTAGAATCATCACAGCATGATTTGTGTATCTGTGTGAAGCCATTTCAAACAGGAATAACAAAGGAATGTCACTTATTTTCCATTTCAGTTCCTCTCCAAAAATGTAATAGTTGGAAAAGAAGTGGTCTTGTTTTGATCATAGCCTTGCACATTTCTCTCTTTTTCTCCTTGAAAGAAGGAAGTTTCCTAATTCAAGCAGCTTAAACAAGCTGGGGAGGGGAGGTCAATACCTTAGAAGACAGAAGCAGATGATCTTGACATGACAGAGAACTGAGCAAAGAAAACTAACAAAATTATATTCAACAAATGTAAAAGTCAAGTTATGCACTGAGGTGAAAAGAATCAGTCATGCAAATACAAGGTGGATGACATGTGTTGACACTAGTACATATGAAAAGTATCTAAGGTTTTTAGCAGAACATAAACTAAAAGTGGAGGGTAGGGAGTCTTGGAGATGTCTCATCCACAGGGTTGCCATGAGTCAGGGCAGACTTGAGGGTAGTTAAACAACAACAACTAAAGGAGCTGATGATATCAGATGTTTGATTGTGGAATAGCCTACCTTGAGAAGGTCATGCACTCTCTTTTTAAAGAGGTTTTTAAGCAGAAGTTGATGGCTACTTTGTTAGGGATGTTGTAATAGTGGATTTTCTATGTCTGTAGCCAGTTAAAGTAGATAACCTTTGAAGCCATTTCCAATTATATGATTCCATAAGGTTTTAAAGGTATGTGCTACTGCTTTTTAAAATAAGATAGTAAGAAGGGAGCCTCAAGATAAAAATCCAGTTGCACTTGCATAAAAAAATGTTACAGTGTTTTCCCATCAAAAATGGTGCTTATTTTGGAAACTATGGTTGCAGTTCTGTAAGGCTCAGCATAGCATAGCAGGTTCACATTTGGAACATTTGCTAGGCTGATCCATATAACATCTTTTGGCTTGCTGAACAGCCTGCTTCTTTGGGAGTGGACAGGATCACAGAAGCATGTAGCTATGAAATAATAGCCAGATGTAAAATAATCACAGCAGTGCTGAAATCACAGAGGACCCCAATAGATCTCAGTACTAATGCAACCATTTCACATCTGGATATGGAGAAAGGCTTGTGAGATCCAGCCTGCTGCTGATGAAGCAAGGAATGACTATGCTGGAGGCTTTAGAGGCTGTTCAGTAAGTTAGAGGAGAGGATTTAGGATGCTGCAAAGGGAGGAATGACATATACACACGCTACAGAAAATTATGTATGCATATGTCCCTAACAATTCCAGTCCATGTGTGTACATAAGCATGGCTAAGCAATAAGAGGTCTATTATGCCACTCCTGCAGATTTTGAGTCTTTTGATAAAATTTTAAATACCTATATGTGGCCCTCTCCCCACTGTTACAGGCACTTTTAGTTGTATTCATGCCTACAGAAAGGCAAAGTACCATATAAACTCATGTACAAGTTGACCTCATGTATAAGTCGAGGGAAGATTTTAGTCAAATTGGGGGCAAAATTTAGAGGAGGAGAGAATTTTAGCATTGGATTGAGAAGGAAGAAAGTGGAGGGAAATTGTGTTGTTTGATGGTCCAGAGGAGGAAGAGGAAGATGAGAAGAAAAGGTTTTAACATCGGATTGGGAAGTGGAGGGAAATGGGATGTTTGCTAGTCCGGAGAAATTCAATGAGGAGAAGAAAAGGTTTTAACACTGGATTGGGAAGTGAAGAAAGTGAAGGGAAATAGGGTGTCTCATGGTCAAAGAGATCTGGAGGAGGAGGAGGAGCAGGAGGAGGAAGAGGAGGAGGGGAGGAAAGTTTTTAACATTGGATTGAGAGGCAAATCACCACTCTCTCTCTCTCTCTCTCTCTCTCTCTCTCTCTCCCCTGTCTCAGCAGCTCTGTCAGAAATAATTGCCAAGGCATGGAGAATGGGGCATCAGGGCTGCTTTTTTAAGGATCTTTTAAAGCAGTATTACTGCTTGTTGCTGTTGTTGTTAACTGCCCTCCAGTCAGTCTCTACCCATGGTTACAGTATTGACCCATATATAAGTTGACCCAAGATTTTAGGGTCATTTTTTTTTACTTATAGGTGAGTATATATGGTAGGTACTAGGAAAATGTTTACAGAACTACATTTGTGATGCTTTTGGGCCCTCTGGATTCAGAGGTTCACAGTAATGCCAGTTTTATTTCTTTCAGACTATCAGTCAATCAAATTTCATGACCCAACTGCAAAATAGACTTGTTAAGAGGTATTAGTCACTGGCAGAGTGAAAGCCTTTTAGGGTTTTTTGTGGGGTTTTTTTGTGTTTTTGTGGTGTTTTTTGTTTTTGTTTTTTGGGTTTTTTGTTTTGTTTTTTTTTTTGTTTTGTTTTGTTTTTTTTGTTTTTTTGGTTCTTCAGGCTATGTGTCCACATTCTAGAAGAGTTTATTCCTGACATTTTGTCAGCATCTCAGGCTGGCATCTTCAGAGAATGCTGGCATAGAAGAGAGCTGGATTTTCAGGAATGCTACTGAACAGTTCCTGAAAATTGCCTCCTGTTTGGACGGATCAGGAATGGAATGGGAACTTCTGGTGGCATTGGTGACTTTCTGGCATGCAATGAAATGGGGGTGATAGCACCCATTCTGTTCCCATCCCGCTCCCTTTTGTCACACCCCAATCCTGTCCCTGGGGGCTGTAAGGTAAGCTCAAGAGCCACCATGTGCATAGCTGCCCACTGTTGTTCAGAGTTTGCCCATGGATCCTGTGTAGACAGAAGATCCCAATCATTGTGTTGCCTCAAATGTCATCTGAGCCACTCTCTGCTTTCTGTGCAAACCTCTCTTTGGGACTGGTAATTACCCCTCTAAATCCTGATTTCTCATTATTCAACCCTTTACACCTTTCCTTTTTTGTTAGCCTTGTGTGGTTCTTAAGGTCGTATTGGTTTTATGTGTTTGCATATAACTTTGCACATTTTAAATAAAACTCTTTTATTCATTCAAACCAAAGTCGTTCAGTAGTTAGTACTGGTACCCACAGGTGGAAAGATCATCAAAGTTACCCAATCTCTTCCAGGCCTTTCTTTGAGCTAATTATTTCCCCAAAATACCAAAGAGATACTAACATTGTGGGTGAGGACATCGTCCCCCCACCTTTTGGGGTACCACCTGCCAGAGGAGATAGATCTTTAATACTGTTTTAAATTCAGATAGCATGTTTAGCATCTAGGTTTCTAGCATTTAGCATGTCTAGATTTTAGGTTAGACACAGACAAACAGAAAATCCAAACAGGTACACATAATGATACACAAAGGCTTGCATTTCCAAGAAACTGAAACATTTTTCAGAAGTTAAATGAATGTTTGGTGGAGGGGTTATATATGTCTGAATGCCAACATACTAAGCTTTCAATAAGGTACAGAGAAACCTATGAAATGAGACAAAGAAAGAGTCTTAATAGTCCTGCCAGTACTTTGAAGGCCCCTTGGGCAGATGCTAAAGGAAAAAAAGGAAAGAAAAATGGACCTCACTTGCTGACTGGTAAATTAGGTTAAAAAGTGGCTAGCTCTCCCATGCAAAAGTGATGGCTGATCGAGGTGGTGGAGGTGGTGATCCTGAAAGAAAGGAGGAAAAGGAGAAAGGATGTGGAAGTGTGAATGTTGCAGTGAAAAGGATTAGTAGTGGGGAATTAAATGGGTTGAGACCATTGAACAAGAATTTATTACAGCAATGTTTGGTGGGGAAGTTGTTTTGTGAGTGGTGTTTATATTAATTAGGGGAATAATTAATTTTAGAGTAAATTGTTTACTGCCGATTTGTGAAAAAAACTATATGTCTTTTTGGTTTTTTTCTATTGGAGCAGAAAATTCTGTGTTAAAAGAACTGCTTCTGGGGTATGGCATTCAGACCCCATTTGCTTTATGGTCAGGTTCTTTTTCAGTTTTCTTATCACTCTGTATCACCAGTCTGACTTGTGCAATGCCTGTACCAGTTTTGCAGAATTAAAATGTACCCATACCCCATACCACAATCAGCCCAGGGGACCCCTATATATACTCACTATATTAAATGGTTGAATATATTCAGTGAGTTGAATAAAGTAAATGGTTTCCTAGCACACTAACTAATTTCAGCACTACCTAACTCTCAACTTCATGGGGCACCCTTGACCTGTTCATCACAACACTCTCTCTTTATCACATTAATCTATTCTTTTCACCTCAGGCTAGTTTCTTCTGTCTTTGTCCACCAACGACCATCATTAATACTGGACTTGCCACTTCAGTTCCATACACAAAGGATTTTGAATTTGAATTGACATTCTCACACACCAAGGGCATATACAGGTCTGTCTCTGGCTATCTACTTCAACAAATGCATCTGAGGAAGTAGACTTAAGTTTATGAAAGCTCATGCTGCCAAGTTCTTTCAGTTTCGTTTCAAAGGTGCGACAAAATCTCTCTATATACTGATTCTACAGATTAACATAGCTATATCCTTGAACTCTATCACTATATTAAGTTACATATGTGTTGTATTCATAGTCATGCAGGGAGCCATCAGAAACATTCCCAGAAACATAGAGTCCACAGCAGTGGAGAAACTATTTCTGATGGACACCACAATACAGTAGATATGCACGAATTGTCCTTGAGAAACATATATAAATGTCTAAGTACGCGTGCCTGAAAATGCATGATAGCATAGCATTTGATTTCCAGACTCCTCTGAGTGTGTTTCTTTTCAGCAACAGCTTGAGATAAAGCAAGGGGAGTTTAAGCTTTAAAAGGTGGTGTCATTCTGCATCTTATTATTACTTTGATTTTGTAGCTAACATTAGAACCGACTCTTATCTTCAAGCCAACAATTTAAATACAATATCATGAGATATGAACCTATAATTTAGCTTGGTTTTTGCTTAGCATGTGAGATGCAAAATGTTTCTCAGCTATGAAAGGCAGCTCTGGAGCTGCCACATTCTAATCAACAAAAGTCATCATGGTTATTTTTTTTAATTCCTCCCTGCATCAGCTTATTTTCATAACAAAGCATTTGACTTTATGTGGGAACAGATGTATTTGTGTCTGTTTGTGCTGAAATACCCACACATTACAGTAAAGCAGCAGTTTACAGTTGGCTGACTGTGCCTCGTCTTTAGCAGACAATTAGTGAACAATGAAGAACTCATTATCTTCTTATTTCATTACAGTCAAGGAAACAAACAATTAAAATAAGAAGTGCTAAAAAAGAAAAGGAAAGGAAAACCAAATAATCCATCCCCTCAGAAACAAACATCTTGACTTTCCAGATGCAGTAGCACATCTGCTATTTGCAGCATGCCAGCTTAAGCAACTATTCAGCTAGAGTTTTGTACAGAACTGTGCATCTTTCTTAAAAACCTTTTTTTTTTACTTTGATGCAGTAGAATTGGAAGAAATATGCAAAGAGTAAAACTGCAACAGTTGAATCCATAGGTTTCAGCTACAGTGCAAAATTAATGCAGTTTGACATCACTTTAACTGCCATGGCTCCCTGCTATGGAATTCTGTGATTTGTAATTTTGTACTGGTTTCGATCTTATTTGTCTGGCAGATCTTTTGCAGTGGTTGCTGGTGGTCAGACTTCTTCTCCTGTTCCCTTATCTGTTGGAGTTCCCCAGGGCTCTGTTCTGGGTCCCTTTCTGTTCTCTCTCTACACACTGTCCTTAGGTAAACTTATTAGCTCTTTTGGTTTTTCCTACCATATGTATGTCGATGACACCCAGTTATATCTTTCCGCCCCTGACCTTTCTCCAAGGCTTGAACAGCAAGTTTCGTCTTGCCTCACAGCTGTCTCGCAATGGATGCGCCATCAGCGTTTGAAGCTCAACGTGTCCAAGACAGAGCTTCTTGTCTTTCCTCCTAAGCCCACCCTTCAACTCTCCTTTTCTGCCTCTGTGGACAACATTTCTATTCAACCAGTCCAGCAAGCCCGCAGTCTTGGTTTTATCTTTGATTCTTCTCTGTCGTGTATCCCTCAGATCCAGACCACAGCAAGGCTTGTAGATTCTTTTTGTACAATATTGCTAAAATCTGACCATATCTCTCCGCCTCTATTGCCAAGATCCTGGTCCATGCCCTAGTGATCTCACGACTTGATTACTGTAACATCCTTCTGGCTGGGCTTCCTCATTCTCACCTCCGTCCTTTAATCTCTGTCCAGCATTCAGCTGCATGCATTATCACTTCCACCCACAGCTCTGACCACATCTCTCCTGTGTTGGCATCCCTTCACTGGCTTCCCCTCCCTTTCCGTATTCAGTACAAGCTCCTGCTGTCGATGTTTAAAGCCCTCCATGGTCTGGCCCTTCCTTACTTATCAGACCTTCTTTCTCCTCACCTTCCCACTCAGGACCTCCACTCTGGTAGTCAAGGTCTGCTGTCCCAGCCCAGGATTTCCTCTGCCCCATCTCGGATTCGCTCCTTTTCACTCACTGCCCCTCACTCCTGGAACCTTCTTCCCCTGCGAGCAAGGGCCATCACTTCTTTAACCAGCTTAAAAACAGAGTTGAAGACCATCCTGTTCAGAGAAGCGTTCCCAGGCATTGCATAATTGTCGCTTGCTATTTGATGTTCTTTTGATGCCTGTTTTATTGAACTGTATTGCTATGTACTTTATATGTATTAGCCTACTAGCCCCACCACCTTTCCCTTCTCCTTTTATGTCATGTCTTTTTAGATTGTAAGCCTGAGGGCAGGGAACCGTCCAATTAAAAAGATTGTATGTACAGTGCTGTGTAAATTTACAGAGCTTTATAAATAAAGGTTAATAATAATAATAATATTTAGCATTCTCTGTCAAGGAGCTCTGGTGCCACAACAAACTACAAATCACAGGATTCCATAGGATGGAACCATGGAAGTTAAAGTGCTATCAAAGTGTATAAATTCTGCAGTGTGGCATCAGCTTTAGGTGCAGGTTTAGATGAAGTATGTAGCCATGCTGGATTAGACCTAGTGAGGTCTAATGAGTAGGTTTCATGAGGTCAAATGAGACATGGCCCAGCGAGCAAAGATCTAGATAGCAAGGGTCTAAATAGCAAGGATATGCCCACCAAATAAAAGTTCTGTCCTCTAGTGATGGCACAGGAAGAGAAATCTGTTTGTGGAACATGACAATGGTGAAATTACTAAAGAATGGTGTTAAGGTGCAGTACAATTCATCTACAATCAGCAACCCTATCATGAATGGCTGGAGCAGACTAATGTGGTATAAAGGAACACTGCTGTAAGGCTCCTAGCTCACACTCCGACCACTGCACCACACTGGCTCACTGGATGGATATATGATATGTATGATATAATATAATATCAGTATGATATTGGGACTTCCATTTTCAATGCTTTATCTAATTATGCCCAACATGGACTTTTTAATAGCATCATCATACTATTTACCTTAACCCTGAAGCCCCATTCTTATTCCTGTCATCTGAAACCCCCTCAGCGTATGGCTCTGGGATTTTTTTATTTGGCTCCAACACACCTCACTTAAGCTTTCCTTACTTCTCATATCATTGCAATGTGATGCCCATTGCCTAGTTTGGGGCCCGCCTTTGGAGTTCCTCACAATCCATATTTATGCTTACAATCTAAGCAATTTTGTGTTGACAACAAATCTGGACACCTAACTCAAATACATTTGTGAAAAATCCAGGGGTCCTACAGCTGGGGAATAAGGGAATGACTCAAGTTGAACAAATCTTATTCACTGCCACCAGTATGCTTATTCCATTCCAATTTTGCATCAAACTCCACTTCTGCCTCTAGAAAGTTAGATACATTTTGGTTCACAATATCTAAAATATGTACATCTTTTGTGTACTTTCCCCCCAATGCACTTATTTTGCATGCTTTCCCATCAGCTAAAGCATATTGGCCTACATTTTTGATATGTAGTTTTCTGTGCACACATTTTGTCTTCTTTCCTTCCTTCTTTTCTCTTCCAAAACACACTACAAACTCAGATGTGTCATGTTTTCTAGCCAGAATTCAAAACAATTAACTAATGAAGCTGGAATTAATTTCAAAGTATGAGAAGGGAGTGGGGTAAGTTATCCTTTAGATAAATTCATTTGTATAAAAGATGAAACCTGGATCAGTAACTGACTAATTGCTCTCAAAAAAAAAACATGCAGAATATGGAAGGAAATAGCAATGGAAATTTCTCTATCATGCTACAATTATTTAATCATACATACAGGAAATTGTAATGAACAAGTATTTCAGGAGAATGATCTGGCCCAAGGAAACTGTTAAATTGGTGGAAAGATTTTCACTGACAAAGTAGGTTTTTACTTGCCTTTAAAGAACAAATTGTCAAATAACTTTTCTTTTTGTTTCCCATGCTTATCATTGTTGTTCTACAGTGCAGTTAAGAAAGAAAACAATCTTCGAGAAAATACATTTTTAAAATAGAGGATGTTGCAAAATAGAGGTGAAAGCAAACATAAAATAAAGAAATCAGGATAAAAAAATTACATGCCAAGAACTTTTACCTACAAGGTTCAAATAAAGAAAAAAGGGGGCATTCATCAAAATACTTTCCTCCACAAATGAAAGTCTTGCCAGGGGGCCATCGACAAGCCTTTACTTTGGGAAAAAAGAACATTGCCAGCAAAGGTAGATAAACAAAAGCCAAGACTTCAAAGGAACCAGTCCAATACTTCTAACACAAAGAGTTACACCAAAAGAGGGAAAATAGATGAGAACACTGTTGTAGATATCAGGAATGGGAAAGTGTAATGAGGAGGGGAAAGGTCTCAAGTCACACTGAAACACAAACAGCAACATATTTTCAAGCTGAATTGCAAGAAGCATATATCTTTCAATCTTCCTTTAGGCTTCTAATTAATAATAGTTGGGTTTTTCCCCACCAGACTAATTTTGCTTTTTTCAGTGATAAGGAGATAAAACTTGTTTTTTTCTTTCCTCAAATGACCATCAACAAAATGAAGGAAATATTTGTATTATGTCCTTTGGGGGAATTTACAACCCATCTTCCATCTAACTTTTAGACCAAGCAAATTTTCAACAATATCAGTGAATTATGTATCTTACTGTGAGCCCAGACATGAATAAAATCAAATTCAATTATGCCACCAATTAAATAATCAGGAGCACCATGGGGCCAGTTCCCTCTTGCATGTTCCTGTGTCTCCAGTTCCCCAATCCTTTGCTGCACTTTCTAACTACTCACCTATGTAAATTGTGGTAGTAATTGGCTTACACATAATCTGTTATTGTGGCTCAGCTGCTTTCTGTGGGCAGATACAAGATCCAGTGAAAGGAGAAAAACACAGAGAATAAAGAATGGTCCTGGAGGAAAAGGTAAGAAAGGAAAAGCTGAGTAAAAAAAAAAAAAAAAAAAGAGAGAGAGAGAGAGAGAGAGAGAAATAAAACAAAGCCACCCTCCATCCAGTCAGAATCATTTCAAGCAAGGGTAAAATTGTGGATGGATTGTAATGCTCACATTAAAATAAAACTGGAATCTGTCCAATAGCAAAAACCAAGACTAAGGTATATCCTGTCACATGTGTCAAAGACATGCTGAGACAACACAGTTTAAGGGAGCCAGCATGGCATAGTGGTTTGAGTTTTGGACTAGGATTCTGCAGACTAGGGTACAATTCCCAGCTTAGCCAGAAAAACCAATGGGTGACCTTGGGGAAGTCACATACTCTCAGCTTCAGGAGAAGGCAGTGGCAAACCAATTTTGAACTGTGTGTGTCCAGAGGAGGGCAACCAAAATGGTGAAGGGTCTGGAAACCATGCCTTATGAGGAGAGACCTAGGGAGCTGGGTATGTTCAGCCTGGAGAAGTGATGGTTAAGAGGTGATATGATAGCCCTGTTTAAATATTTGGTGTCTTATTGAGGATGGAGTGAGCTTGTTTTCTGGTCAGTGGTGTCCCTGCCTCTGATGTCACCTGGTGTGAGGGGTGAAGCTTCAAGGCAGGGCAGGGGCAGAGCCTCTAAAGCAGAAGAGTGAGGCTTTTACAAGGAGGGGCTCAGCCTTGCCTCTGAGGAGAACTGAGCTGTGGCAAGGAGGAGAAGGAGCAGGGAGGGACTGCATGTCAGCCCTCTCTGGGTTGTCATCCGGTTTGGACCACATTCCCCCTAGTAACACCACTGTTTCTGGTGCTCCAGAATAGAATAGAGAATAGACTGAGGAACAATGGGTGCAAGCGGCAGGAAAAGAGATTCCAGGTCAACATTAGGAGGAACTTACTGACAGTAAGAGCTGTTTGACAGTGGAACACACTTAGGGCTGCCATAATTGTCCACTTTTACCAGGGACCAAATGTAGGACAAATTCAAGACCAAACTGTAGGGCAACTGCAGGACAAAACTCAGCTCAAAATGTAGGACATTTAAGGTCCACCATTTTTCTTCAATGTCCTACATTTTGGGCTGAGTTTTGTCCTGCAGTTGCCCTACAGTTTGGTCTTGAATTTGTTCCACATTTTGTCCCTGGTAAAAGTGGACAACACACTCCCTTGGAGAGTGGTGAAGTCTCCTACTTTAGAGTTTTTTTAAACAGGCTGGATGGCTGACTGGATGGTCGGGGTGCTTTGACTGTGAGTTTCTCCATGGCAGAATGGAGTTGGACTGGATGGTTCTTGTGGTCTCTTCCAGCTCTATGATTCCAATCTCGCCAAGAAAACCCCAAGATAGGTTCAATTTAGAGTACCCATAAATCAGAAATGAGTCATGAAGACACACAAGAACCTGTGTTCTTGTGTTACTGTGGTCATTTCTTTGACTCTGAAGTATCAGGGCCTGAGATAGTCCTGACCTTATAATGTTATTTCACAGGCTTTGGCAGAGGTGACTGAGGAATGCCTCTTTGTGAATGTATTGCTTAGAGAAGTGGTAGGCAATTTCAGCAGGCCTGGAAGGAAATTTTCTGCTCTGGGACCACAGTTGTTGTTGCATGTTGTCAAGTCATTCCCAACTTATGGTAACCCTAAGGGAAACCAAACCTATTATAGGTTTTCTTGGCAAGTTTCTTCAGAGGAGGTTTGCCATGGCCATACTCTGAGGGTGAAAGCATGTAACTAGCCCAAGATCACCCAGTGGATTTCCATGGCTGAGCTGTGATATGAACCCTGGTCTGCAGAGTCATAACCCAACATTCAAACCACTACACCACACTGGCTCAGAGCCACAGAGATTGCTACAAATCAAAACAAAAACCCCACAAATGTTTTAAATCAACTTGAAAAAGAGGCAATTTTAATGTTAAACAGTGAAATGGAGATTTAGATGTAAGTTGCTACTCCTGAAAGCTTCCAGGTGATTGTCCACCTTATTTTTGCTAGAAAAGGGTCTGCCCACAAGAGTCTTTCCATGGAAGCTAGGACCTGGAAAGCCGTCTCCAGTGCTGGATGTATCCCCAAGGACACACTTTTCCCATCCCTGGCTTAGAGATGGTGACAAATATGAAACCTCAGGTAGACCAGGCTAGATGCCAGCCAAACTCTTTCACATATTAGTTTACCACACAGTAAACTATGCTGATGTTGTAAATTTAAATAAACATGGGCTAAGTCAAGCTGTTTATTTATGTATTGCCTCCTTATTTCCACGTCCATTGTAAGTCAAAAGTTATCACATGTCATTGCTCCATACACCTTTTTCCACTTTGCTAGAAGGTATATTTATAGCATATTTCGGTGGCTACAATCGGGAAGCCGGTGATGAGTCTATCAAAAAATGTAATCACTGACTTCATTTACTAAACTTCACAAGGACCAGTCATGAAGTGTAAATAGGAAAATCACTATCTCTGAACACCCGCAATGATAATTGCATTGACAATTGTCATAAAGGCAGCCCCAGTGTTTTGACAAACATAAATGAAAGGCATGTTTCTCATGGAAGATAAACATCCAGTTGTAGTTTGGGAGAGATAAAGCCAACAATGTGGGGGTTTAAAAATGTATCCCTTATCACCCAGGCAACTAGGAGAAAGGGATAGGAATTAGGAAATTAAGCCCCAAAGAAGAATGGATGGATGTTGAAAGCTGTTAAAAAATATTGATACAAGTTATTCATGTATACAGGTTTAGTTTATCTTTACTAAGGACTGTAGCTCAAATGACTCTGTAAATTAACTGCCCACGATTGTGAAATAACACTTGCTTAACATTCTGTCTCTATTTCTCATGTGGATATTAGCTGTACTCAGCATTCATGACTTATATTTGTATATTAGTATTATGTTTCTCTTCTCATAAACTTCTCTCTCTCTCTCTCTCTCTCTCATTGTGAACCCATCCTATCATTTCATCAGGAAATGGAATAGAGAAGGGGAAAATTTCATTACAAGTGCTGCAGCTTTGGAGATGAACTGTAGATGACTCTCATTTACCCTCCTACTCTGTTTTCAGCCAAGATGAGTTTGGAAATGGAAGCATTTAGGAGGTTTCTCTTAAGAGTAATGGCATGTCGAATAATATAAACTACCAGTTATTGCCAATCTCACTTATAGGAGATTGTATTTTCTATCAGTCCAAACAGTTGTACCAAGTTCATTTGTTAGTAGGCTGCTTCCTGATATTCCATTTCAGTTGTGGTGAGAAGTTCATAAAAGCTGGATGTTTATGTCATTGGAGGTCTACTGCTAGCAAAGACTTTTGTCCTCAGGCAACTTACAGCATCCTTTCTGCAACAGCAGCTGATGTTTACTTATGTTGAGGGGTGCTGAGCATTTCAATAGACAAGTATTCATTCCATCTAAAAAGGAAAAAAAAAAACACCTTTGCATGCATTTATTTACTGTATTTTATTTGTTTTTCCTCATTATCACATGAACAGACTCCTAAGATAACTACACATATTGGGGTAACAGAGCCATAAGAAACAAGTAGAAGATAACTACTGAATATAAAACAATAATTGATTTTTTTTTATTTTTGAGTATTTATACTCTATCTTTGAGCCAAAAAAAAGGCTTCCACAAATTGTTAATTTGACAATCTAAATAAGGCATGACACACAAGGGGATGATAATGGGAGAGAAGATTAAGTCCAGCATATCCTGGCTGTTCTTTCCTTCAGAGGCCATAGCAGTAGCAGTTATTATGGAGGGAGGGCTTTTGCTCAACCATTGGAATCAAGGCATGAAAATGCTGTGCCTGACAGCTGTTTTTCCCCCCTCTCTCAGAAGCATCAATGATTTTCTCCCTCAGTAATGAAACAATAATAATATTAGATCTAAACCCTATATAGATATATGAAAAGAAACAATGGTGAGAACAAGGATGATAATTTCAGGGAAAGCATATCGTCATGTATCTCCTGCTTACCTTCAATAGCATGATATTATTAGTTTTTTTTAATAACATGCTTCCTAGAAACAAAAGAAATCATGTGGTTATTCTGAATATGTTTGTTCCACAAAGAGACACAACCAAGCAGCCCCTGTGGTGGGATCTTCAAAGGAAAGGCAAGCATACTTAGAAAATTTCCACATATCTGACAAAGATATTGAAAGAATAGTGGAGAAAACTGGGTTTCAAAGGAAAAAACAGATAAAGTATTTAGGAATAATTATGTCAGTGAAAAACACGGAATTATATCAAAATAATTACACAAAAATGTGGAAGGAAATTAAAATGGACTTGAGGAGGTGGCAACATTTACAAATCTTGTGGCTGGGTAGAATAGCCGCGATAAAGATGGCCGTGCTACCCAAATTGATGTTTCTATTTCAAAATATACCTATAATTACAAAAGATGCAATTTTTAAGGATTGGAATAAAGATATCTCAAAATTTATTTGGCAGAATAAAAAACCTAGAATTAAAGCAAAGTCTATGCAAGACAGGACTGAAAACGGTGGTCTGAGCCTCCCTAATTTAAAGTGGTACTTCTACGCATGCGTATTAGATTGGGTGACCGATTGGTTTAAATTGGATGATAATAGAAATTTGGTTTTGGAAAGTTATGGGCTGAAATTTGGACTTCATGCTTATTTATTTTATGATAAAGTCAAAGTGGACAGGGAGTTTAACAATCATTTTGTTTGAAAAACTTTATTACGAATCTGGCTGAAATATAAACAAAGATGGTGCCCAAAAATTCCACCGTGGGTGTCCCCAGGAGAAGCTTTTTTAAAGAGGGAAGTATATAGTGGGGGAAAAATGGATCAGATATATAATTAAGTCACACCAAGGTAAACAACAACTTAAATCACAGGAGGAAATTGTTGATGAGGGTTTTGTACTAAATTGGTTTTCATATAGACAACTGTGTGAAAGATTCAAAATGGATCAAAAAGCTTTTGGTATTGCTCCTGCTATCCCAGAATTGGAAAAGATTGTTAAAAACGACCTAAAAATAAAAGGATATCAAAATTTTATAATTTGATTTTGAAAATTGAATTGGAGGAAGAGGTTATCAAAGACTATATGGTTAGGTGGGCAAAAGATTTGAACCAAAATATAATGTTGGAACAGTGGGAAAAGACATGGAGAAGATGGATCAAATATTCAAAGAGTATAGAAATTAGGGAAAGTTGTTACAAATCTATTTTTAGATGGTATCTGACACCATATAAGATTTCCAAAATGTATAAGGGTATGGAAGGGTTATGCTGGAAATGTCATAAGGAATTGGGGACTTATATGCATAATTGGTGGACTTGTGAAAAGGCAAAACAGTTTTGGAAAATGATCCACGAGGAAATGAAAAAGATATTTAAATTTAGTGCACGCCCAGACCCAAAGATGTATCTTCTAAATATAATAGACAATAATGAGATGGAAAGGGAGAATGGCAAATTGGTATTCTTAGTAATAACTGCTACGAGGACCCTTTATGAAAGACATTGGAAATCGCAAGAGATCCCGTCGATAGACGAATGGAAAATTAAAATTTACGAGATGTATGAAATGGATAAACTAACAAGTCTTATGAAAGATAAAACAACACAAAATTTCCAAAAAGAGTGGAGTGCATGGACTTCTTATATACAATTAGAAGGGAAACCCATTAGAAGTATAGCATTAAAGGAGTAGGTGGGGTTAAGAAAGGGTTTGATAAGACTCAATCAGATTAATTGTACAACTGAGATAATTGAGGGGTGTGGATGTATTTGTGAGTTATTACTGAAAGTACATAAATGACATTGGTAGATAGTTGTCTATCTATTATAGTTGATTAGAGATTGATAGCTACATATGTATCTAATACTGGAACCAGAATTAATATAACAGATGGCTTGACATAAAAAATGCATAAGTTTACTAGGTAGTATAGTTAAAGTATAATAAGAGTTTGTACAGATTTATAGAGTTTATCACGAACTATGGAAATAGCTGAGGAAGTAAGGAGCGGGCGGGGGGAGGGTTTAAGTTTTCATATTGTACATATTTTTTCTTTTTATATATGTATGTTTCATTTTAAGTGTTTTAACTAATAAAAACGTTTTTAAAAAAGAAAATGTCCACATTGGGAGCTATTAACCTCATATTTTCATATCAGTATCACTTATTGCATTTCTTCATGTTTGATGTTATTTTAATTTGATTTGTTACAGGTATTTCTCAATACATTTCTTGCCATATTTATTCTACTGTCAGATGTTGTCTTATTATGCAGACACCTACCAATGTGCTATTTCAAACACAGAGAGAGAGAGAGAGAGAGAGAGAGAGTTGCTTAGTGGAGAGTAAGGCAGAACAATTGTTGATTGTATTAGCACCAAGTAAATCTATTCAACGATCACTTTATTTATCTCCCACCTTCTCCCCAGGCTGCAACACAAGTCAGCACATCAAATCTAGGGTGATGTTGTTATTGCCTGGCAAAAAGCGGGATAGAAATAAAATTATTATTATTATTATTATTATTATTATTATTATTATTATTATTATTAT
>NC_056522.1:244033368-244038288 GCF_019175285.1 Sceloporus undulatus | reverse complement strand
TATTATTATTATTGAACCTTGGGATTCAAATAACCTACCTGTTATCAAGATCAAATAGGTAGGCAACAGTGATGCATGCTCCTCCAAGTTCTTCACAAGAACAGGAGGATGTTCTTTCCCTTTTTTTTCTCAAGAAAGTATTCACTGGCCCATTCATGGTTCAGAATTATACTAGTCAGATTCCATCTTATCTGCCATAGTCACACCCTATGGAACTCTGGGATGTGCATTTGATGGAGAAGTATTTAGATTCTTCTGCCATAGATCTCTGCTGTGCCTCAGATCAAACTGCACACCCCAGAATTCCATATGATGCAACCATCAGAGATATAGTGGAAACATCACACTTTGTGTAATGTGATAGTGCCCCAGAAGGAAACACATATCAGGATTTCACTTCATACAATTTAAAGTTTAAATATACAGAAGGCACCAGAACCTGTCTGATCTTGAAAACTCAGCAGGCTCAGAGCTGATTAACACTTGGATTGGGGACTGCCAAGGAATACCATATTGTAAGTTCTGTTTCAGAGAAAGGCAATGGCAAAGCACTTCTGAGTGTTGCTTTCATTCCATAAAAATCCCATGAAATTCATGAGGTCACCATAATTTGACAGACAACTTGAAGAGTAAATATACATATGCCCCCACACTTCACACAAGTAAAAGAGAACTTTGTGGGGGAGAATGCATGCTCAATGAGAAGCTAGCTTGCCTATCACTTCTGTTCTGTTCTTTATGCTACTCTTGCTTTTAATCTGTTTTTCTTCTCTCATCCATACAGTGGGGTTCATAATTCATGGTGTACAAAGAATTTTAGTGATATTTCATACATTTCACAAATAATATAAAATAATAATCTATTTTACTAAAGGATAATAGTCAAAATAAACTAAAAATATTGCATAAATTTCACAACTTTCTTATTGCCAGTTCCATTCCCTGGTCACTTCCAGCTGTACCGTCAGATACCCAAGCATCAGATATTAAAAATGGGAACTGGGAATATAGTGTCAGTGGAAAATTAACACCTCTGTAAAGATTTGGAGGAATATGATCTGGAAAGTTCAAAAAATGAATGGAAAATCAGCAATAAAATACGATTAATGAAATCCCAGATTAGATTGAAAAGGGGGGGATAAAGAGGCCTGCTAATTTTCATAATGAGCTAATGTGATTGTTGATGTTTCATAGGGTTTTCTTGGCAAGATTTGTTCAAAGGAGGCTTGCTATTGCCTTCCCCTGAGGCTGAGAGAGTGTGACTTGCCCACAATCACCCAGTGAGGTTTCATGGCCAAGTGGGAATTGAACCCTGGTCTCCAAAATCCTAGACCAACACTGAAACCAGTATGCCAAAATGGCTTAAAACTATTAACAGCTGTAAAAAAAGAATAAATCAGCAGGAATGTGTCAATTCACAATTAGATCAAGCCTTAACCCTTGAACAATTTAGTCCTTCACAGCTCACCATAATCTTATTCATTTCTTCCTCCCGGCTGACTGTCCTATCTCTATTACAGTCTTCCACAGTCACTATGCTATCTTTCTCTTTATTGGCTTTCCATCAGACACAAGCAAGCACGTGTAGGTGTAAAATCAGAAAAGCTAAAGCACAGAATGAACTCAGGCTTGCTAGAGAGGTTAAGAACAACAAAAAGGGCTTTTGGGGGTATGTCCGCAGCAAAAGGAAGAAGAAGGAAATGGTAGGGCCACTGCATGGAGAAGATGGCAAAATGCTAACAGAAGACAGAGAAAAGGCTGAATTACTCATCAATACCAGGAAAGATTCTAGAGCAGATAATTAAACAGAGAGTCTGTGAACATCTAGAAAACAATGCCATAATCATAAAAAGTCAACACAGGTTTCAGAGAAAGAAGTCATGCCAGACAAATCTAATCTCTGAAGATGCCAGCCACAGATGCTGGTGAAACGTCAAGAAGAAACTCTTTTAGAACATGGCCACATACCCTGAAAAACCCACAAAAACTATAAATCTAATCTCTTTTTTGGATAAAATTACCATCTTGTTAGATGAAGGGAATGCTGTGGATATAGTATATCTTGATTTCAGTAAGTCTTTTGTCAGGGTTCCACATGACATTCTTGAAAACAAGCTAGTGAAAGGTGGGCTAGACAAGGTAACTGTTACGTGGATTTGTAATTGGTTGACTGGCCAAACCCAAAGGGTGCTCAACAATGGCTCCTTTTCATCCTGGAGAGAAGTGACCAGTGGGGTCCCACAAGGTTCTGTCCTAGGCCCAGTGCTATTCAACATCATTATCAATGACTTGGATGACCGAATTGGTGGTATACTTATCAAATTTGCAGATGACACCAAATTAGGAGGAGTAGCTAATACCCCAGAGGACAGGATCAAAATTCAAAATGACCTTCATAGATTAGAAATCTGGGCCAAAGCTAACAAAATGAATTTCAACACAGAAAAATGTAAGGTACTGCACTTAGGGTGGAAAAATGAAATGCACAGATATAGTATGGGGGGCACCTGGCTGAATGAGACTATGTGTGAAAGGGATCTAGGGGTCGAAGTAGAACACAAACTGAACATGAGTCAACAGTGTAACAAGGCCAATGTGATTTTAGGCTGCATCAATAGAACTATAATGTCTAGATCAATGGAAGTAATAGTGCCACTCTATTCTGCTCTGGTCAGGCCCCACCTGGAATACTGTGTCCAGTTCTGGTCACCACAATTTAAAAAGGATATTGAGAAACTGGAGCATGTCCAAGGATTGCTACTAAAATGGTGAAGGGTTTGGAAACCATGCCCTATGAGGAACAACTTAGGGAGCTGGGGATGTTTAGCCTGGAGAAGAGAAGGTTAAGGGGTGATATGACAGACCTGTTTAAATACTTGAAGGGATGTCATAATGAGGAGGGAGCTAACTTCTTTTCTGCTGTTTCAGAGACTAGGACCAAGAGCAATGGATGCAAGCTACAGGAAAAGAGATTCCACCTCAACATTAGGAGAAATGTCCTGACAGTAAGAACAAACTCCCTTGGAGAGAAGTGGAGTCTCCTTCCTTAGAGGTCATTAAAAAGAGGCTGGATGGCCATCTGTCGGGGATGCTTTGATTTAGATTTCCTGCATGGCAGGGGGTTGGACTGAATGGTCCTTGCGGTCTCTTCCAACTCTATGATTCTATGGCTCATTCCGCACGGGTGGAAAGTACATGTGTAGCACATACTAGGGTTAGAAAGAAACCCTAGTACGCGCTGAGCACGTACAAAATGGCGACGCCCATTCTACATGGGCGCCGTCATTTTGACATAGCAGACACTTAGCGTCCACACATCGTGCCGCGGAAATTACACTGCGAGTGTGCCATTGGTGCCTTGCGGCATCATTTCCGTGGCACAAAAAGAAGCCCCTTTTTGGGGCTTCTTTTTCGGCCTCCTGGAAGCCTCACCGTCTGGAGGCTGAGGCTTCCCTACGGTGGAAACGGAGGCACCGGCAGACCACCCTTTTTGGGCGGTCTGTGAAGCGCCTATGATCCTATGATTCTGAGGCTCAGTTTTGTATTCTTCATCTCCTGTAACCCTACACTCTTCACAACATTCCCAGAACTATGATTGGCTGGCACCAACTAGGGTTGCTTAGCTTTTCCATTCACAGTATCCCATCTGTAATGTGAGAATGTTGTGCATACAACAAGACATCTCATCCGTGATAGCATCCATGACCAAAACAAACGAGCTTCCATGGTTACCTGGGTTGCGTATTTTGGTAACTGATAAAAGGTGTTGAAGAGAGCTAGCATGGCACAGAGTTTTGAGTGTTGGACTATGACTTTGGAGACCAGGGTTCAGTTCCCAGCTTGGCCATGAAACCCACTGGGTGACCTTGGGCAAGTTACACTCTCTCAGCCTCAGGGGGTGGCAATGGTTAACCTCCTCTGAACAAATCTTTCCAAGAAAACCCCATGATAGGTTTGCCTTAGGGTTGCAATAAGCTGGAAATAACTTGAAGGTATACAATAACAACAAAACAAAAAACAAAAACAAGCAAAAGATGTTGATGTTCTAAGGGTATATCTATGCTGATTTAGTAATGTACACCTATAGGAAATGCGTTCCTCATGGTGTGTTGTTCTTGCTAGGGGTTCAAAAGGAAAACTGGGGATAAGCTTCCCCCAAAAATGTAGTGCTGGAGAGTTGAACAAGTTGAACTTATTTATGGCAATCATTGCATGTCCTTTGACTGCCTTTTTAAAAATTAAGATGTCATGCTTATTTCCAAGGCTGTGTATGGTATCATTGTCATCCTTCTTTGTGGCTGAGACTATGTGGTAAACAATGCTGTTTACCTCCAGCTGGGTTCAGCAGCCAAAACACTCCGTAAAACTCTTAATCCCTTGTATCCGTCTGGAGGGTCCATGCACAATCATTCTTTCTGTAGTGTTGGGAGGATATTTATTGTGGGTCAATGCCCAGGCATGCTGGGAAAAAATGGTAGTTGCAGGTGGGTGGGTGCACTGATTAGTGTCATGGTCGAAGGATTTGAGCCATACAGACAGCAGAAACAAACATCTTGGTCATCACAGAACAACAATTTATATCTGGATTTGGTGGAGCAAAAAGGCTTTTTAAAAAGATATTTTTTAGAAACATGCTGAGGATTTTAGCTATTTCAAGTTGAATTAATTTTAAGACAGGATCTGAGCTGCTCATAACTTCTTTTAGACATCTGATCACTGCATGTTGCCATCTTGGGGCTCATTTACACTTTACTTTATTGTGAATAGTACACCTACATATGTTACACTACAGTTTTTCTCTACTATATTTATGGAAACATAGAAATGATTGTTTTTTTAAAAAATCAGACCTCCACATGTACAGCAGAGAATAATAATAATAATAATAATAATAATAATAATAATAATAATAATAATAAT
>NC_056522.1:244024562-244033358 GCF_019175285.1 Sceloporus undulatus | reverse complement strand
TTATTTATCTCCTGACTCTCCCTATGGATTGAGGTGGGTTACAATACACTTTGATAAAATACAAATATACAAATATACGATATACACATTATAAAAAAGCAAAACCAATCCTACATTATTCCCTATCCCTCCCCCATAAACAAGAAAAGTAACAATAAAATACAGATTTAAGTAGTTAAAACCAGCGGATACAAGAGAGACAACTTGGGGCAGGCAGGAACCATCCATATTAGTGTAATGGGAAGTCAGTCTGGGAAGGCCTGCTGAAAGAGATCCATCTTGACGGCCTTCTTAAAGGTGTCAAGAGTGGTGATGTGATGGATCTCCTTCAGCAGATCATTCCACACTTTAGGAGTGCCTTAATTTGTGTAAGGCATGGATAGGCAACTGCAGAGGAGTTGGGGGGTAATTTATGCCCCATCCCCTTCTGTGGACCACACCTATATATCTTTGGCACTACAGAAGTGCCATGGCATTTGCAAGTGTTTTGTAGAAGTTGGAAAATCAGGAGGAAGATGACCCAGGATGTTTTTTTTCAAAAGCTTTCTTGGGGATTGGGGGAACTGAGGGTCTGTGAAGGTGTTTTGGCGACCATACATTGTAGCCCAATGTCCCTAATTTCACCAGCTCTGATAGGTCAACCCTAAGTGTGCACTGATTCAAAGTACTGGAAAGAGAAAAAATTACCTGCTACTATATTTGTTCTTTGTGCATGAAGTTTTTGCCATTTGAGACACCATGATTCATGATGTTTCAGGAAGATGGACCATGTGTAAAACATTCAATACTTGCATTGTCTCTCCCTTCCCATCATTTTGTGTGATCAGAAACAAACAAAGCTACTCTTTGTATAGATCATGACATGGCAGTTGTAGTAATGTGGAGTGATATGGAGTGAATCAAGGTTTGATTCTCTGCTCAGCCATGGAAACCCACTTGGTGACCCTGGGTGAGTCACACACTCTCAGCCCCAGAAAACATCAGAAATGACTTTAAGACACACAACGACAAAACAGAAACTCTAGGTTACACATTTGTATCTCTACAACAGGATGCTGGCCATAATTTCTATTCATTTTTAAACAAAATTCACAAACTGCACATTTTGAACTAGACGCTTAACCATTTCACCATGTCTCTGGTATTTAGCCCATTTTGGTTTTTTAAACAGAGAGCTTTCAAAAAATAGGATGCATCTTTTTCTTCCAAAAGTTACTCAGTAGTCTTTCATTACAAAGCAGGAGGACTCCCTCTCTCTCTCTCTCTTCTTTATGTGTATTTGTAAAATTCTGCAGCTAAGGGCATTTAGACAAAACTCCTAGAAATATCTTCTAGGTACAAGTAACTTGCATGAAAAATAATTTAGAACCATTGAATTCAAAAACCAATACATGCCAGAATGTATTAGGAAAGCAGACTTTACTTCCCAGCCTATCTTGCAGTTAAATCAAACCAGTTCATTTTCAAAGCAAGACACGACACAATTCAATTTGTGCTGTTTGAGACTGGCAAAGCTCTGGTAAATATTTTATTATCATTTTTATCATTTTTTTTGTAAATGAAGTGCATAAAGGATCTAAAGAGATCATTACCATTTTGGTATTACTGTTCTTATTTTATGATAGCTCCCCTCCTTCAAACATTAGGTGAAAATTGTGTAAAGTGTATCCATAATGTGCAATGATACAGCACATAGATTCTAATAGAGTGTGTTACCATTTGTGGCTTTCCTTAAATAAAGTTTATGAAAATGGATTTTGCTGTGTACAGGACTGGATGTTTAGACGTTGGCAAGGTATATGAGGAATATTAACATCTATAATCAAAAGACAGTCAGCTTCTCTAGTTTGCTAGCTTCAGAGCCTAATCATTTCAGGACTGGGCCTTTTAAACACCAAATGGAATACTTCATTACTATCTTTGTCATCAATATCAGAGAATGTTATTTAATTTGAAATCAAGACATACAAATGAAAATTGCCAGGATAGACTGAAACAATATCTAATGAACATTTCAATAGAATTTGGAATGGGCAAGTTCTTAATATTATTTGAATCATCCCTGCTAGATTAAAGATGAGCAAGCATAAGAATTATGGTTCAGTTAGCAATAATTGAGCATGTACTTAACTACAGCAAAATTAGTAGTTCTGTTGAATGTTGTTGTACCTGTCAAGGCATAACATTGATCCCATAATATATGATGGCCTGAGATTTGTGTTACAAAAATCAGTTTTGTTATTGGAGAGCCATTTGACCTCATATGCAGGATTATTTTTATGTGGTAGTGCACTAGGATTTGTAAAGTTTTCATACAGAAACAGATATTCTAGCCATATGTCATTCATAGAATATGAATTATTTCAAGACTGTAACTTTCTAAAGTTTTTACTTTAAATGACTGAACTGAAGCATAGACGGTAAACCTCTTGATTGTGTAGGCATGTGTAATCTGGTGTTATGCACATATATGTCTTTTGCAGTTTGTTGTGCAAGACTTTTTTTCAGTGCAAACCTCCTGCAGATTGCCATCTCATCCATTTAATGGATGTGGGCGGTTGGATTTAACAGAGGGTGCAGGGAACCTGACTAGTATCCAGATGCAGCCAGGTGAACAGAGTAGCCAGCATCATCTCAGATCTCCAGTGTCCATACTGGAGGTCTGGGATGGCAATAACTGCGATTTTCTCCCACTTGTAGAAGTATAGCCACATGCTGCCTAGGCACCCCACACACTCCCCTGGACACTTAATGGTGATGGAACGAGGTCTGCTGCTACAAAGGTAGCAGGTGGCAGAACTCATAACCTCACAGAGCTCCATATATGGAATGGTACATTCCAATTACACTGCTCTAGGTAGCTTCTATGGGTGGAATTTCAGGGACTGAAGTTTTGATTCAAGCAGCAAAAGATCTTGAGTTTGCAAACATTGAAATGATGGGCCCTAATGAGCTCAGTTAAAAAGTCTGCAGACCTTTTGTCACGATTGCATTGGAAGACAATATGAAGACTATGATCTCAATTTAAGATCAAGTAATGCACATGCTCGTTACCCTACCTTGTTGTTGTTGTTGTTTTGAAACATCTTATTTGATGAAGGGACAAGCAGGCAGCGACAAAGGATATTTGGATAGTGGGGGGTGCCATTAAGAAGAATAATTGAGCAACAAAAGTTTTGTCTGTGTGATTTTTTGCATCTCCCAAAGTATTTCTGTTGTTCTGTAGGTGTGTTTGGCCTTCTAATTCTCACCCAATTGCTTGCCAGCCAGCACAAGACTGGCTGGGAAGATATTAGAAAAAACAGTATAATAGGGACATGGGTCTATTGCAAAATCTTGAGTCTATCATGAAAGTTCAAATCTCACAAGAATCCCCAAAATTCATGCAAATCTTGTGACAACAGGCCAACAGTTATTGCAATATGTTTGTGTTCCTTGCCTGGGCCTGAAGAATAGGAAGAAAGACACTAGTTGCACATTCAAGAGTTTGACCACCTCCCACAATATTTAGCACAGTTTATCCACAGATACATCATCCATAGATTTAGCCATCCACAGCTATTTTAAAAATATATAAATTCCAAAAAGCAAACTTTGATTTTGCCATTTTATATAAAGGGCACCATTTTACTATGCCACTGTATTTAATGGGACTTGAGCATCCGTAGATTTTGTTATCCAAGAGGGGTCCTGGAACCAAACCCCAGTAGTTACCAAGGACCCAGTGTATGTAGTAGGATATGTTGCTGTGTACCCAGTACTCTTTTGTGAGAAAAGTTGACATTCACTCTTCCACTTACATTATATATTTTTGCATTAAATGCCCTGGCCTGAAATTCTTTTGAACTTTTAAATATGAGGAAAATTCTGGAGAGCAATGTTTGCTTTGTCCTGCAGTTGGGGAAAAAGTATCATTCATCTTAGCATGAAAGGGCAAAACTGTCATAGAATTACATACCTATCTGGAGGTTTTAAAAATTTCCACTATATTTGTGACTTTGTATTTGATCTTGTGTAGGTTTTACTACAGTTTGAGTGCATGAGTAATGTAGTTATAGCACCTTCTTCCCACTGAATTTTCTCTGAAGGATATGACACAGTTATTGGAAGTCTATGGTGAGAATAATTTAGGTGATACACATACACATACATATGTCTTCCTTGAGTTATTGCAGAAAGGAAAATTAAATATTTCTTTGCACAGTGTCCTCCAGCAGCTTCTAAACATGTAGTCCCAACTGTCATGACCTTTTATTAGCAGGGGTTCAGGAGGCATTCAGGCAGGTTGTTGTTCTACAGCCAAGCGGGGAGAACTTATGTTGCTCTTACAGCGAGTTGCTGGAGATTCAGGGCTGGAAGAGACCCGCAAGAAGGTGCAACTTGAAGCTGCCCCTGCCAAAGATGCATTGGGGCCACAGTAAACAGATGCCATGGCCCCAATCCACCTTGAACTTGGACCAAACAGGAGTGGAAAAGATCAGGTCCTATTTGGGCTGGGAAAGAGCCAGCTTTCATGGCCCTGCCATAGCCCCAAGGCAGCTTCAAGAGGTGCCAGTGGCATGCGATATGTAAATGCCATGCTGCTGCAAGCATCTTGAAGCCACCCATGTTTGGGCAGCTGGCTGGCTTCCAGATAGCTTCCGGGTGTCCTCAGAGCAATGTAGCACAGAAACAGCATGCTCCCAAAGAAGGCCATCTGTTCCAGCCTAATAATAATAATAAAATTTATTTGTATCCCGCCCCTCTGAGAACAATCGGGGCGGCTAACAAGTTAAAATGGGCCATCTGTTCCAGCCTAAAGCAGAGAAATTTCAGTTTTCTCCTCCTTCTTTCTCTCCATCCAAATAAATGTTCTGTTCTGGATATTAGGTGGACATGTGAGTATGTGTGTATCAATCTGTAGTTTTCTGATGTGATGTGGTTTTCAAATGTCCATTAAGTATTTGCATGGTTCTGTCTAGAAACAGATGCTGCTGTTTGAACTATTCTAGCCTCATGTTGATAGTGTGGCAGAGGATTTTGAAGCCCTGACAGAACTTCATCAGGACCAACTGTCTCTGAATTTCAAGAATAAAGATAGTAATCAATAAATCTCAGGTGGAAAAGAAACCTTCAGGTATAATAATGGAGAAATTCCAAGACAACACTGAAGATGTTGGTATAACTAGAGTGAAAAGATACATCTGTTACAGTTCCTTAATGTAACTTGAAAGTATCTAAAGTTAGTAAATGTATTAAGAGGCAACCAAGTGTCTTTCAACAGATTCCGAACATATATTGGATTGTATTTCTTTTTTATTGGGATAAGTAACAAAGAAACAAGCTTCATTTATATACCTCTTCATACCACCTAAGCAATGTTTAAGCGGTTTACAACTGTAACCTAATTTACCCCCAACAATCTGGATACTCATTTTAGCGACCTTGGAAGGATGCAAGCCTCAGTCAAGCTTGACCCCTTTTGCTGGTCTTGAACTCGCAACCTTGTGGTTTGGAGTGAGTGGCTGCAGTACAGGGCTCCAAGTAAGACTTGACAATATGAAGGGTAATTTATTCAATTACATATGTACAGTTTTAAAATACATACCTGTCCTGACCATTTCAGCTATATTAGGATAAGTGGTTTAGCAACAATGAAGGAGAATACAACAGAATGAAATAGATTTGTACATCAACTGTGCTAGAAAAGAGAAAATCCACATTGTTCACTTTGGCATATATCATATATGCAGCACTGGCTGCCAGTTTGTTTCTGGGCACAATACAAAGTGCTGGTGATGGCCTCTAAAGCCCTATATGGCTTAGGTCCAGGCTAGTTGGCAGACTGCTTTTCTCTATATGAGCCTGCCTGGGCTCTGAGATCCTCAGGGAAGGCTCTTCTCTCCATCCCCCCACCATCACAAGCAGGATTGGTGGGAACACAAGAGAAAGCCTGTTGTATGGCTGCTCCTAGACTGTGGAACTCCCTTCCCAGGGAGACCAGAATGGTCCCTCCCTTGATGGCCCTCCACCGGCAGGCGAATACTTCCCTCTTCAGACAGGCATTTAGAACAGAAAGATTTTAAAGAATGGGGGCTGGGATGTTATATTGTTTTAATGTGTTTTAAACATTTTTATCTTTTAAACTATTTGATATTTTAACATGTAATTTGTTTTAATTATTGCAATAATTTAATTCTGCTTTAATGCATTATTTTTGTATGCTTTTAATTGTACTGTTTTTTAATGTTGTAAAATGCCCTGAGTCCCAGTCTTGGGAGAAGGCTGGGATATAAATAAATAAATATAGTAATAATAAAGCATAATAATATTAACAACAACAACACATTACAACACTCACACAACACTTTTCCAGAAGTACTGGGAAAAGAAACATGTAGTGTAAAAGGCCTTCAGCTGTAGCTCTTGTGATTTTTAATGCATTTCAAATATGGCCCTTGGGTGTGAACAACTAGGCCTCCCTCCTCAAGTATTTGCAGCCAGAAATTGACCTTGCATGATTTACTCCAGTGAGTCAATAGAAAAGCTAAGTGAAAATCCGGGAAGTATTGTGCCGAGTTCCTCCCCTTTTAAATGCTAGACCACATCCCCTGCTTATCCAAATGGCTATATCTGCCACACACAGATGGATACAGAGCCCTTGAAGGTGAGAGATAAGGAAGAAGGAAAGGTTCCCTGTGAGCAGAGGGAGAGAGATGCAAACGATTTGTTTAAATGCAAGCTGGAATGATATCCAGAGGAACAGATATGCAAAGGAAGGGAGGGAGAAGATGGGTGTTTTAAAGGTGGACAGCCATCTCCTGGGGCACCCATGCTTACTAGCTCCTACCAGACACATATTATGAGAATGTACATTACAAAATGACATGCAGCCTGTAGTATAATAGCTGCCTGCCTAAGGAATTCAGCTCAAAAATGCACACTGAATTATATTTATTTTTCATCCTCTCCCACCCAGCCCCCACAAAAAAACTTTGTTCCCTGAAAAGAAAGAAGAATGAAGGGAGAGGGCAAGAAAGAAACCTTTTCAACAAAACAGGAAAACTTTATTAAAATCACTTTGAAGTAATAAGAAGCTTTCTTTAATAGCAACTAGATACAATGTGCACTTTGAAAGGGGCCATATTTACTAAGAAGAGTTCATTGATTGCATCTAAAAAAAGAATCACTTCAATTGACTTTTCCCTTTGTTTTCAAATCAGACTTGTTTTTGATACTTTCTATTCCCTCTCTTTTATTTTTATAGGTAGCAAAACACACCTGGGTACTAAACAGTGGTGTGGCTGCAAAAGTTGTTGCATTTCTTTTATTTCCATGTTGAAAAACCTATGGAAGTTTTTCAACATGGCACCTCTGCAGGGGTTTTTGGACCATGTACTTTAAGGGGAGATGGACACACTGCATGCTCCTTTGGTCAAAAGGCAAGTGATTAATTAGTTAATAATGGTATTTTTGATTGTTGTTGCTATATTGCCAATGGCTTTAGACCAGCGGTTCCCAACATTGGACCACTTTCCAGGTGCTCCAAGCCACTCAAAGAAAATTACAATCTATCCCATCTTCTTTCCTCCCCACCTTCATGACACTACTCCTAAACAGCATTAACTTTTTGCCAGTAGTCTCAAAAATTTGACCAGAAAGGCTTTGAACTGAGTTATGAGTGGGAGGGAGACAGTACTTTGGAAGGCAGGGAGTTCATCAGGGGCTGGAGATAATAGTCAAACTGTTATTGAGGGAACAAGGCAAATAGTGCAGGGATCCAACAATGAGAGGGGAAAAGCTTTACACAAGCAGCTGGGGGGAGGACTCATGGTCTTAGATGTCTCTACATTAATACACAGAGCATGGAAAATAAGTAAGATGATCTTGAACTCCTAGCTCAACAAAGCAAATGCAATATAATATGCATAATTGAAACCTGGTAGGATGAGTCTCATGATTGGAATGGATTAATAGAGGGGCATAACCTTTTAAAGAGAAATAGGCCAAACAAGAAAAGAGGAGGAGTAGCATTATATGTTAGGGATGTCTACATCTGTGAAGAGATCCAGAGCTTAAATCCTGGAAGCCAGGTGGAGAGCATTTGAATAAAAATTAAAGAGGAGAGAAACAACAAGGATGTTATTGTGGGAGTCTACTACAGACCCCCAAGTCAGATAGAGGAATTGGATAATGTCTTTCTAGAACAGATAACCACTCTCAGATAGGAGAGAAGTAATAGTGATGAGAGATTTCAACTATCCTGATATTTGTTGGAAATCAAACTCACCCAAAACATTAAGATCTAGCAAATTCCTCACTTGCCTGGAAGATAATTTCATTGTCCAAAAGGTGGAAGAAACAACAAGGGGATCAGCAATTTTAGATCTGATCCTAACCAACAGGGATGACCTGGTTAATGGGGTGCAAGTGGTGGGATCCTTAGGTGAGAGTGATCATGTTCTCCTGGCATTTGTTATGCAGTGCAAAGGAGAAGCCAGGCTTGGTAAGACACACATTTTAGACTTTAGCAAAGCTGATTTCAATAAATGTAGGGAAATACTGGGGGTAATCCTATGTTAAGGAATAGTAAAAGTGAAGGGAGTTCAGGATGGATGGAAATTTCTCAAAAGGGAGATACTGAAGGCACAATTTCAAACAGTTCTAATGAGGAGGAAAAAAGGGAATTGTCTCTAGAAACCGGGATGGATGACTAAAGAACTTTCAAGTGAGCTAAGTTTTAAATTAGACATGTATAATAAATGGAAAAGGGGAGATATCACCAAGGAGAAATTTAAACAATAGCTAGCACATGTA
>NC_056522.1:243987621-244019562 GCF_019175285.1 Sceloporus undulatus | reverse complement strand
CGGAGGAGCCTCACGGTTTGGATGCTGGGGCTCCTCCGTGCTGCAAATGGTGGCAGCGGCAGACCGCCCCTTCTGGGCGGTCTGTAACGCACCTTAATGTCAGTGCATGCAAGTCAGTATTTCCTGTTATATGAGGAATGAATCTTGTTAAAATGATACTAGATGAATTAGTTCAATGGTAGATCTGAAAAAAACTTGTAATTGTGAATTTGGAAATTGAAAAATACACTTAGATTCAGTGGTTGCACTGCAAAAAGAAAGATTCATTATTCTCAGAGAAAGCTTGTAATGGTTAGGGCACGGGGATGTGAAAATTTGCCAGTCCCATTCTTGTTGAGTTTCTCAACTTCCTTGCCAACATTCTTATTTCATTCCATTTTCATATCAAGTCACAAAGGCTGCTGCGTTTATTTGCCTGAAAATCATCCCACAAATGTACATTTTTGTATCCATTCTTTTAACACATTTTGGCATGCAGTTTTATACATTGCAGAAATTGTGTTTGTGTGCATTTTTAAAAATACAGACTTTTTATTGTGTGCATCTTTGACAGCAGACTAGACAAGGGGAAATATTCCAAAGCTGAGGTGTTACCACACAGGCTATCCTCATTTTAATACCCATGCCTTCTGCCACAAATGGTAGAGTAGGAACTCCTATAAAGATTTCAAAAGAAATGGCCATCCCACCCCCCTCCACGCCGGAGGCTGTGGGGCTGGGATGGGCTTTTTGCTGCCCTCCTAATGGTGGAGACCAGGGCAGTTAAAATCATGCCATGGCTTGTTGCCATGGCATGAGGCTTTAGGGGGTGTGGTTAAGGGCATGCTTTGCCTGTCATCCCCTGAGTGTCTCATTCCTGGATTAACCGTCGACCCACCCACCTGCCGCTGGTATAGTGTGAAGTTTCACTTGGTCGCCTAGGGGCCGTGTAGGAATTTCCCCCCTTTTCCATGGGGTTTTTCACCTACACCATACTGTTTCCAGTGGCATAAGGGAGATTGGCTGAGGTGGAGGCACAATAATACAGGATTTGGTTTGAAATTTGTTGATTCTAATTGGACGTATTTATTCATATTTTGCATAAATATTTGGATTTGATCTCAGCAAGCACCTTGGACATCCTACTGGGTGTTAGGAAAATTTCTGGAAGCACCTCTACGGGCCTTGCAACCTGGGGGGTGGATGAAAGGAATGGACCTTGGGTCTGGCTGGAAGGTATACCTCGACTTTAATCTTTGCAGATTGGGAAGGGGGACTTCTTGCTGGGCTTCCTTATGCGGGCTGTCCAACGGCAACCCAACTTATGGACTGTCGTTGAGGGCCCAGGTGTTATCGTTCTTGATAAGCTGCAGAGGTAGTCTGCGGTAAGACACCGGTATGCAGCTTTTCCTGTCTCCCACGTTTGTTTTGGTTATGATACTAGTTGCAGTTCCATGAAGAACTTAATAAATAGGTCAATAAATGGCCCTGTTTTTAACCCATACAACTTGTGTCTGGTCTCTTTATTCCAGGAGTAGGGTAGCAAAAGAGATGCATGTGGATACAGATGACCTGTCAGGTATTTCATGATTCAGTGGAAAGAACATTGATGAAACTCCTCCTCCCAAAAAAAGGTGTTGAAACATTCCACAAATACAGCCTGAACCAAATGAAAAAGAAACAGGGATGCATTTCTTTGCTATTTTTATTCTCAAACGAAGCAAAGTTATATTTTAGCAATTTTCTTCCTGTTGTGAGAAAGTCTTCAAAAATTATTTACAGCTCACACATTTGTAAACTTATTCTGTGCAGAATTCACATACAATTTTTTTTCCACAGAAAATGTTTTCTGCATGGAAAATGCTGTTTTCTGCATAAAAATGTTCCATATGAATTTTGTGGAGAATAAGTCCTGAACTGTGAAGCTTCTTCTTGCCAGGGCTTCCCATTGCATAGGAAAAACATTTTTTCCTCTTTTTAAAAAAACAAAAATCAAATATTTCCATTCCTTACCAATATAACTTACCAAAGTTCTTGATTTTGATAAGAAAAGGAGATAAAATGGAGTTCAGGGATACAACTTCATATTTGGCAGAATTATGCTAACATCTTTCAACAATGCAGTCACACAGCAAATATGATAAATCTTAGAATAAAAGCAAAACAGTTGGAAGAGAAAAATGATATGTTTTAGAGAGCAATTCTCAGACAACATTAAACATTGTTAAATCTGTTACTGCCTCATCAACAGCACATATGTTAAAAATACTTAACTTTGGCAGATCTGCCCCTCCTTTTTAGAAAAAAAGTGCAAATCCTTCTATTCATCAATATATGCATCTCCTGAGAGAGAAGCACTTTTCAATAAATACTATGCCAGAAGGCAGAGCTGAAGATGTTATTGCCAAGCCATTGGATTCAGTATGTAGGCTGTTCGGAGTGGCAGTACATACAATTAAAGGAAAAAAGTCGATGTTCCTTTTTGTCACTGGGGATTTTCATCAAAAGAGAAAACCGAATGGTCCTTTATCTGGTGCAATGAACTAGGTTGAACTATATTTCTGACTGATGTGAATTTTAACAAAGGAACCAGAAATGCAATGGTTTGCTTTAAAACAACAGTAATCTCACAATATTTATGCCACAACTTGGGAGGAGTAATTTCTCACCCCATGGTATGGATACAGCCTGCAAAGGTTCTTCATCAGTCATAAAGCTTCTTCAGCTCATATCTCCTGTTACTGATGAGAGATAAGAGAGCATCTAAGTGTACTTGAATATTAAATATCCTACATTGTGGTTTGCACACAGAAAATCTGATGCATGAAATTGATCAAGCAGAATTCCAATTACACTGAGGCTTCTGCCAGAGTAGATGTGGACAGAGTTGAGCTTGTTTTGCATATTTAGTGAGGGAATTTCCAGATTGGTAAGAAATATATCTGTTGCTATCCACTTTGTTCTGGACTTGTGTATTCATTCTTCAGCATTCTCCAATGCCTTTGGTCCTACCCATTGTTGGAATTTAGCCCTCAAATCCTTCCTTAGTCAGGAATCTGGCCTCTTGGGAAGGAAAAGATTCCTCACTTTAACACAGTGTTTCTCAAGCTTTTGGTTCTCTAGGTGCTTTGGATGTCAACTCCCAGAAGCCCCAGCCAACATTAAGGAATTCTGGCAGTGGCCAAAGTTTGGGAACTCGGGTACTCTAAGGAAAGATTTCCCAACTACAGGTTTGCTTTACATGAAAACTGAACAAAGTATTTGAGTCATTCAAGACAAAGTGATGGTTTTTTCAAATGCATTCCAAAGATTATTGGAATGGAAAGTGTATGTGTGTGTTCATGTGAGTGCATGCATATATTGCTCCCTTGCCCTGTTAGGACAAGGAGCCCTGGTGGCACAGTGGTTAATTGCTGGTACTGCAGCCATTCACAGCCATAAAGTTGTGAGTTCGATCCCAAGCAGGGCTCCAGAGCCCCCTCATCCTTGCATCCTTAGGCTATTAAAATAGATACCCAGCTTGTTGGGGGCAATTAGCTTACACTTGGTAAACCAGTTAAGGAGTGCTTAAGTAATAAGCAGTACTTGCTATTGCTACCTGCTATTGTCTTTCACATTATCATGTATGGCAAAATGGTTACCAAACACTATAGTTTGGTGGTAGTAAGATGGTAATAGCCAAGTGTTCAATGCATGAAAAGCCAAACAAAATTCTGACCTTTGTCCCAATCCCTTTCTCTTGATTCTACATAGTGCATGTGAATACAACCTGGCATATGTTGGTCCTGTACAAAAATCCAATCACCATGTGGATGATGGGAGTGAAGTGGGCAAATTCTGCTTTTCTCCACCATGCAGGGGATGATTATTTCCAGATTTCACATTACATGTACAGGGCTTACTTGCATTTTTCAACAGACAGCATACAAAACAAGCAAGACACGTTGTCCCACTAAAAGAAAGACAAGGTATAGTGAATACAATGATAGCTTTCTTTCAGAAAAATTCCTACTGAAAGAATAACAAACAAACTGTGTATCTCAAAGCCTCATAGTAAAATGTAAGCCTCAAGCACTACATTTGGGCTCTTTTGGAAGATTTTTAGCCTCTTTTGGAAGATTTTTGGCCTTGTTGTAGTTATTCTAATAACTTGTTCAAAGGTAACAAAAGCAAGCAAGCAAACAAACAAACAAAAACATAGTAGTATATTAGCAAAACATTCTTTTAATAGTGAATAAAACCAAGGGGAGGTATTCTGGCAAACTAAGAAGCAGAAACATTATGTGTTTTTCAATACCAGTTCGAGCTCTGCTTGAAATCTCTCCTATTTCAATCATGGATCAAAGGTAGCATGCGGTGCAGACCTATACAATCCCATTTTGAGAGAAAGGTGGGATATAAATCCAATAAATAAATACATACATATCTACACAGTAGTGAACTCAATCCAATATGTTAGGAATGATGTCTGAGTAGATATGTATACAATGACACTGGCATCATTTTTCTTTCTCCATTATCTTTTCTTAATTCCGCCTCTCTCATTCCCCCCTCTCCTAAATCAGTTTATTTAGATTACAATCCAGCAACCAAGCATAGTTCTTTATGTATGGTACAATGCCATGTTTGCTTTATGCAGAAAGCCTTACAGAAGGAGGAAATATATGAAGAAGAAATGCACTTCACCATGTTTTGAAAGAAACTCTTTATATACCATAGCATTAGGAATGATTACTGGCTTGCTCTGAGCATGTATGCTGCTCCTCCTTCTTATACCAGATTAAGCTTTGGCCTCTCTCCTTCCTACTTTGCTCTGTATCTGTACCTTTAGAATAATTAATATGCTCCCTAAATTATCTGACATTCTGTATATGAAAGATGAGCACTAGAGTCAAATCTGTGCTAACAAGCATGGAAGAAGGAATAGGCTCCCCTAGTTTTAAGATCTGTCCTCTAAATATATAGATTATTATAGTTGTCATTGCACCATAAAATGTAGCTTCTTGCAGCTTGCTTTGAAGTTCTCAGCTGATTAAACTTAGTACTGGCATAGAAGAAACACAATTATTTCTCTGGAAGCCATGCCCATCAAGGAAAACCATAGTTTGCTCAGATTTCTACTATTGTGGCAATTGTTCCATAGCTTCACCAAAGCAAGTACCTATCAAGGAATGACATTCAAAAAGTGTTAGTCAGCCCTCTGTATCCATGGATTGCTGCTCTACAGATTCAACAATCCACAGCTTTAAAATATATTTTTAAAATATATACATTCCAAAAAGCAAACCTTGATTTTGCCATTTTGCACAAGGGATGCCATCTGTGCGTGAATAAACATATTTGAAGGAGAGAGAGACATAAAAACAGGATTACTGAGCATGTGTGAGGGAGAATTAGTGTGTGAGAGAAAGTCACTCATACACTGAAGGAGGTACTGAGGGTGTGTGAGAGAAATAATGCATGTGTCATTGTCTGAGAGAAAGAGTGCCACAGTGTGCATGTGTGGGAGAGAATTAGCTCATGAGAGTCTGAGAACATATATGAATCAGTGTCTGTGATGAAAGGAAAAGGACCATGAGCTGTGTTTGTAACCATTAACTGGCTAAGAATGTATGAGAGGAAAAGCAAGCAAGAATAAATGTGCAGCTGGGCGTGTGTGTGTATGTGAGTGAGAGAGAGGTTTGTATGTGTCACAAAAAAGAGATAAAAGAATCCTATATAACAACTTTTGAGACTGAAAAAAAAATGTTTCAGACAATGGTGAAGGGTCTGGAAACCATGCCCTATGAGGAACGACTTAGGGAGCTGGGGATGTTTAGCCTGGAGAAAAGAAGGTTAAGAGGCGATATGATAGCCCTGTTTAAATATTTGAAAGGATGTCATGTTGAAGAGGGAGCAAGCTTGTTTTCTGCTGCTCCAGAGAATAGGACCCGGAACAATGGATGCAAGCTACAGGAAAAGAGATTCCACCTGAACATTAGGAGGAACTTCCTGACAGTAAGGGCTGTTCGACAGTGGAATGCACTCCCTCGGAGGGTGATAGAGGCGGGATACAGACGGGCAAAAAAGGGGTGTGTTCATGACGTCATGAAGGTATAGCCTTCAGACGGCCCTTACCTGAATGCCGCCATGAACACGCCGCCCGCACGCCCCAAGCGGGAAGAAGTGGCATTAAAAAGGTGCTGCTTTTCCTCGCTTCTTTTCTATAAAGATCAAGCTATGGGTGAGGTTTGAATGGAGGTTAGGAGTAGGATGTAGAATTAGGGTTATATTTAGGATATGGTTCTTTTATGAATTATGAGTCAAGGATAAAGGCTAGGATTGGCTTAGCATTAGAGTTAGGGTTAAGGTTAACAGGCTGGCAAAGATCAAATTATAGGTGAGGTGAGATTTGAATGCGGGTTAGGAGTAGTGTGTAGTGATAGGATTACATTTGGTATATTGCTGTTTTATGAATTACAGGTTAAGTAGAAACTTTGGTTTCAGGTAGGGCTAGGGGTTGGGATATGATTCTTTTAGGAATTGCAAATCAACAAGTAAGGTTAAGGATTAGGATTGCATTGTTATGTTCTATCTGGAGAAACATCTTTCAATAAAGAAGAGGAAGAGAAGAGCCAAACTGATGAGACCTAATTGAGCCTGAGAAGGAGTGTAACCCTAACCTTACATACTCCTCCTAATTCTCATTCAAACCTCACTTATAATTTGATTTTTACAGCTGTCTTAATTTTAATAGGATTGAAATGTGGGAGGATCCAGATTTCTGAATTGTGATCCTTATCTGGACTCCACATCATACTGTGTCCCTGTTGATCTGGAGTAGATCAAGGCACAATCCAAACCAAGCACCAATTAATATAGTGTGGAATTTGTTCATCCTTGATTCTGATTTCTTCTCTTAACACTATCCAAGGAGGGATGTTTAGATGCCTTGCTCTCCCCCCTCCTCCATAGGTTTGTAAACCACTATTTGATATGCAGACACTGGTGTAACACAACCACTAATGCACAGACACACCCATTATGCATTTTCTACAAACTTTAGGTTCGGTGTGTTTTGGTGAAAAATTCCCCATGGACCCAAATATGGAGACCAATAGTGTTTGAAGAGGCCAATGCTAAAATGTTTGATTGAAGCTCAAAAATAAACCTTTGAACATCTTAGCTACTTCTTTTAATTCAAAGTACTTCTTTTGATGCTCTGCATAACTGCTAGTGTGATCTGGCACTGAATTTAGCAGAGCAGAAAGAAAGTAAAAGACGAATGTAACACTGGAGAAACCCTTTATTCTGAAACAATCCTACAGAGACATCTGTGTGGTATACCATGCAAGACAAGATGAGCAAACATGCCAGAATTTCTGAGTATCAAACTGAAAACTCACATGGTCTCTAAATCACCCCTTAGGAAAGATCATGGTTAGACAACAACAATAATTTTTATTTATATTTCCCACCTCTCCCAAGGATCGAAGCGGGATAATACAATACAATCCAGAAAAACAATCTATAAAATACTAATACTGAATTACATGCTCCTATTAGTTCCTTAAAATATCCAATCATTAAATAGTTATGCCTCGACCCAGAACCTGATGAGACACCCTTTCTCCATGTGCCAACTCCCATTGCTCTTGATTCTGAAGGAAAAGAAGAACTGCCAGGCACAGCTCCATTATGCCTTGGCTCAGAAGCTGGTGAAACTCCCTTCTTTCAAGTTCTATCCAGTTACATTACGAGGGTTGGCATTACCCAGTGTGGTCATTCATGTTGTTATCCCCCCTCTCCATTGATCTCTTCCTATACCACATCATAAAAATCTTTAGTAATTTTTTTTCTACTAATATTAGTCATGAATAGTAATTCTTGTATATCACTGAATGTGAAAATATAGTCTGCCTATGCCATATGGAGGCTTGCCATACACTGCTTGCCATACACTGCTATTCATACAGCAACCTTGGGGGGGGGGGGGCAAAAATGGGGCCCGGGCCCCACATTTCACACCACATGTGGGAATGCGCAGCCATTATTATCAATGGGGCTTAAGCATACATGTTTTTCTCTTACATGGTGTGTGTGTCCGGAATGGATCCCATGCGTATGGGAAAGGCCCACTGTAAATGTGACATAAACAACTACCAAAATTAAAATTATACCTTTAAATTATAATATCATATGCACAGTGTAAATGTATTTACATGTACACAGTTTCATGTGGTAAAAGTAAAAATTTAATAAGAGGTGATGTTTTTAAAGAAAATTGAAAAAATAAAATAAATAAATTTACCCTTTTTTATTTAAATGAGGGCCGCCTTCTTTCTCCTCCCATTACCCTTGCCCCACTTGCCCCATCTCTTCAGCATTCAGTGGTCAGGGATCAGTTATGATCTTGTCCTGAGGTAAATGTAAGCCACTCAACAGCTTGTTGTGAAGAATTTGAAAAAACTTCCCTGGATCTGCTGTACTAGATAATTACAGAGCAGTCTCCAATCTTCCATTTTTGGGCGAGGTGTTAGAGCATGTGGTGGCTTCTCAACCCCAGGCTTTCCTGGATGAGATGGGTTATGTAGATGTCAGTCTGGTTTTAGGCCTGGTTATGGGACAGAGACAGCTTTGGTTGCTTTGGTGGATGGTCTATACAGAGAACTGGACTGGGGGAGCGTGTCCCTGTTGGTTTTGTTGGACCTCTCAGCGGCTTTCGATACCATCGACCATTATATCCTTCTGAGTCGCCTCCAGGCTTAGAGGCACTGATCTACAGTGGATCTATTCTTTCCTGGAAGGATGCTCTCAGAAGGTGCTGCTGGAGGATTCCTATTTGATTCCTTGGTTACTGGCCTGTGGGGTCCCTCAGGGCCCAGTTCTGTCCCCTATGCTTTTAACTTCTACATGAAACACCTGGGAGAGGTCATCCGGAGTTTTGGAGTAAGTGTCACCTGTATGCTGATGATACCCAGCTCTATCACTCCTTTCCACCTAATTTCAAGGAAGCTGTTTCTGTCCTAAACCTGTGTCTGGCTGCAGTAATGGACTAGATGAGGGCAAAAATAATGAACTTTAATCCAGACAAAAACAGAGGTGCTCCTGGTCAGTAAAAAGAAAGGTCTGGCAATAGGGATTCGGCCTGTGTTAGATGGGGCAACACTCCCCCTGAAAGCTCAGGTTTGTAGTTTGGGCATACTTCTGGATTCAGCACTGAGCCTGGAAGCCCAAGGATCGGTGGTGACCAGGAGTGCTTTTGCACAGCTAAAACTCATGCATCAACTGCACCTTTTCCTGGAGAAGTCAGATCTGACCTCAGTGATGCATGCCTTGGTTACATCCCGTTTGGATTATTGTAATGCACTCTATGTGGGACTGCCTTTGAAAAGTGCTCAGAAACTTCAGCTGGTCCAAAGAGCTGCAGCCAGGCTGTTAACTGGAACTAGCTAAAGTACAGGGAGCATGCAACTCCCTTGTTGCAACAGCTCCACTAGCTGCCAGTCCATTTCTGGGCACAGTTCAAAGTGCTGGTTTTGACCTATAAAGCCCTATACAGCTTGGGTCCAGACTATTTGAAGGACTTTATTTATTTGTTATTTACAGTATTTATACCTTGCCCTTCAGTCCTAAAGGCTCTCCCTGTATGAGCCCACTAGGGTGTTGAGATCATCCAGAGAGGCCTTTCTCTCTGTCCCACTAACCTCTCAGGAACTTTTGGTGGGAACAAGAGAGAGGGCCTTCTCAGTGGCTGCTCCCAAGCACTGGAACTCCCTCCCTAGAGAGGCCTAGATGGCTCCATCTTTGCTTTCCTTTCGATGTCAGATAAAAATGTTTTTATGCTGCCAGGCCTTCACATATTGATATGGGTGCTGTTTTGTTTTTGTTTTAAAGACTTTTAAATTCTTAATTTTTAATAATGTAATGTTTTTAATTGTTTGAATTGTTTGATTGTTTTTTTAAACTTTGTAATTTTAATGTTTTATACTGTTTTGACTTAGACTGTTTTAAATTTGTTAGCTGCCTTGAGTCCCTGAACTGGGAGAAAGGTGGGATATAAATAAACATAATAATAATAATAATAATAATAATAATAATAATAATAATAATAATAATACCGGGGGAGGGGGGAGACAAAAAGTAGTGAGACCTGAAGCAAGTGACAGTGAATGGCTTAGGTGACGACATAAGGAATTGCCATCTCTGCAGAGAGCTATTCTATTGTAGTGATGGCGCCTCTTCAGATTCCTCATGGCTACAGTGGCATGTGCCCACATGGATAAAGAAGAGAAATCATGAAACAGCATTATGACAGTGGGATTATCATAGGCAGACTGTTCAGAGACTGCATCCTGCCAGTTGGTATCTTTTCTCCAATGTAATATTTATTTATTTATTTCATTTATGTCTCAAAGGGGGGCTCAAACTGGCAATAATCAGTCAAATGAGTCATTCTAGCAGCCCATTTCTACAGACAAAAATAGCTGTGTTGGTCGACAGAATAGCTTAGATCAACAAAAGCTACAGTGGCATCCCATGCATGGCAAATCTTCCCTGTCATTCTGCATGTCGTTTCCAGTTTTATTAGAAAAGGTCACTAACCAACGCTGTTAAAAGCTTACCAAGAAAGGGAACCTAATAGTACTTTGTGAGTTTAGTCTGGGACATGATGGCTGCCTCGAGCTTTTGATCCCTTTTAACACACCTGTATCTGACCCATTCATAATGGATCAAAAGTGGATCTACTTGGATCAAAAGCACAGAAACACTTTTGACAGATTGATCATTTGCTTAGTTGCTCAGTGAAAAGTTATATTTGGTCAAACAAGTAAATTCTGGCATGAGGTTAATGGAAAGTTTAGATCACTTCTAGAAATATGGTAACACAGGTAAGTGGTCTCCTGATTGCTCATGTCATGAGCCACTTCTCCCAGTCCACAGCTGCCAAGAGTCAGACTGTAGGGGGACATACTGAATCCTCAGGGATCATTGGGAGGCCACACCACCCTTCTACCCTATCCTCAATAATATTTTTGTCCAAAATTGAGGACTTAGGGGCAATTTTGTTCCAGGAGAGGCCTTTGTAAAATAAGATGTGTCTGGAAGTTCAACCTCTGGGTCACTTTCAGTTAGAACAAAGGGTTGTCATGGAACCAAAGCAGCCTGGGGAGAGTGTCATATGGCAAAATTGTCACTCACTTCACCCTTTGTGGCAAAAATGTTTTTCTCTCTGATTCTTTGATATTCTGAAGGCTACGTGTCGTCCATGGGCCTCACCTTCCCTACCCTAGTCCTAGCTCAATGTGTTGCTATCCCTTCCTTTTTTATGGCAATTCTATAATGTGTCTAGTGGAGGGGAATATAATAGAACATGGTTGATGTGTGCTTGTTAGGAAAGAGGGGGGAAGAAAGGAAAATACAAAAATTCCAACTGTGTCTTGGATATTTGTTGCATAACCATTCCAACTGTTGTCAGACAAACAAAATATGTCTCGCCAAAAAGACATAGTGAATTGATAGCCAAGAGATGTTTACTTTTTCTCTTAGCTTTGTTAGTAGATGCTAGAGTCATTAATCATTAAGCCAAAGAGCCCAAGTGTCCCCAATTTTTCCAGAAACTGCATACAATTTACAATTAACTGGCTCTCACAGAGGGACCTTAAGCCCTGCAGTGAAGCTCCATGGAAGGAAATTCATCACTTGTTGAGAATAGTTTTCCCACAAAAGAGTTGTGAAGGAGAACAAGGATTATCAGAGACTCAAAACAACTGGGTAGCCTACCAAACAAAATCCTTCTGAGGATCATAGAATTGGCCCCATGGGTGAAGAACAAATTGTACATGTTCTAATCCTCAAGAGATCCTTTAAAAAAAATTACTGTAGTTCAAAATAGCCAAGTGGGGGAAAAATAAAGATGAGCTGTCCAGAAGGCAATCCCTAATTTAGCCAAACCTATCCAAAATGATGAAAAGCTTAAAATAATATCAGTGTTCATTAAAAATATCATAATGTCAGTTTCTCTCTCCTTAAAGAACAATGGTTTCATATTTTTAAAAATGCAGTGAAAAGTCTGGCACCATCAGATCATTATCTTGTGCTGCTTATAATCTCACTCCGAGATGATGGTTTGGCAAATTACTAACAAAAAGGAGGAAATACATCAGCAAAACAAGGGGACAAAAGGGGGGCATATATTTGCATGGATTGTACATATTTGCATATGCAAATTTAGAAATAATCGCCATAATTTAGAGATGTCCATGTGAACCCACTGCATGTTTCATCTGCCATCCAGTTCTGATTTGCTTGTGGTAAAGTTGAAAAAACACCTTCTCCTTATTCTCTCTTTAAAAAAAGAAAGACTTGGGATGCTGCCACACTGTAGAAATAAAGCAGTTTGACACCACTTTGTCTCCCATGGCTCAGTGCTATGAATTCTGAGATTTATAGTTTGGTGGAACACTCAAGCTCTTTTACACAGAAGGCTACATATCTTACAGAACTACAAATCCCAGAATTCCGTAGCATTAAGTCATGACAATTAAAGTGGTATCAAACTGCTCTATTTATGCACTGTAGATACACTCTTGCACTTTGTACCATTAAAAATTGGAGACTTAGTGCATATCTCCTTTTTTCCTCCCCATTACTTTTTTTTTCCTTTGAGACTGTCGTTTATTTATTTATTTACTATAATTTCATCCTGATTGCAGGCAATTATCTTCCTTACTGGGATTATCTTACATGTATGAAACCTGAAATCACTTAATTGTTTTCAAAATAACAGTTTGTATCATTTTGGTAGGTGAAAAAGAGATTGATTTATGTACCTTGGTGAATTTTTTAGAGGGATATATAGTCATGAACATTATTACATGAGGAAGCTGTACCCAAACTTATATTTCTGTGTGCTGAATGATTCACCCAATGGACCCAATTCATTCTCTCTCTGTGAAGTCGAAGGCTTTTCCCAGGCAAGCATTCTCTGAAGATGCCAGCCACAGATGCTGGCAAAATATCAGGAAGAAAATCTTCTAGAACATGGCTGCATAGCCCGAAAAACCCACAAAAAACCCCACAACATTCTCTCTTTTACAAAATGCAATGGTGAAATATATATATTCAGTAATGCTGCTAGATCACTATCTTGACAGCTGACCTTTAGGATTTTTTTCTCAGTGTTTTTTTTATCTGTTTGTTGCTTATAAATCCAAGTAGGACTAGAAGAAAAGATCTTGTGACTTTTGAAATACACTGAGTGAAGAAGGAAAAGTTTTCCCCCTACTGATGATAAAAGAGATTCAAGGCCAAGCCACATCTTCAACTATTACCGAAGAACCTGTTTTCAGATAAACACCTCCCTCCATTTCAAAACACCCACACATATACATTCAGAATTCTCCAGTTCTCTATTATTTTTCTTTATGTATTACATCTTCTCAGCTCCCTATTATTTTAAGAACAGTGTACCCTAGAAGCAGTAGTGCACAACAAAAAATGTTTGCTGACCAAATTACAGTATCACTCTTCATTCTTTACTAGACTTATTGTCTTCAACATGCGATCAGCGAGTAGAGTCTCACTGTACAGCATCTGTGTGCTGTAGTGGTTTGAGTGTTGGACCATAATTCAGGTTCAATTCACCATTCAGCCATGGAAATCTACTGGATGACCCAGGGTGAGTCACATAGTCTCAGCCCCAGAAAACCCTGATAGGTTTGCCCTGGGGTTGCCATAATTCAGAAATGATTTCAAAGCACACAGCAGCAACAACAGCAACATCCCTCAATGTCATGGTTGAGATCTCACATCAAGAGACATGTTTGCAGAGTTATGCGATAGTTGTGTAATGTACAACCATGCACAACAGTGCAGAATGTGTAGATCATCGCCATCATCATCATCATTGTCATTTCGCCCAAAGTTGGGACTCAAGGCAGCTTACAATTCAAAAAGAACAACACAGCTAAAAACATACCAAAAGTAAATGTTAAAATAGAAATAAAATATTCACAGTATTATAACAATTCAAACCACAATTAAACTAATGATTCAATTAAAAAGATAAAAAGTATTTAAAACAGTTCAGATTAAAACAATGCAGCATGATTTAGCCCCTACTTTAAATACTTTCTGCTTTAATAGCCAGTTGGAATAAAAAGGGGTTTGCCTGCCACTTGAAGGAAAGCAAGGCAGGACCCATTCTGGCCTGCCTTGGGAGAGAGTTCCAAAGTTCCAGAGTCTAGGGGGAGCCACTGTGAAGGCCCTGCCTCATGTCCCTACCAACTGAGAGAAGGACCTCTCTTCGTGATCTTAAGGCCTGGGTAGGCAGATATGGTCTGCGAGATGGGCTGGACCTGAGTCACATAGGGCTTTACAGATCATTATTAGCACTTTGAATTGTGCCCAGAAACAAGAAGCCAGTGCAGCTGTTGCAACAGGAGAATAATATGGTCCCCATAGTATGGCTGTGTGCAACTGTGTGCAATGGCACCACATGTATAACTTCACATCCCCACCCCTGAAATGAATAAGCCAATTGTGCATCAGCCAAAAAATGTCTGGCCACTTCTGTGGGGAAACATATACATAAGGCTGATATGTAATTGTAGTCGTTTTTGTTATGTGCCTTCATGTGATTCTGATTTAGATTTTCTGGGCAAGATTTATTCAGAGATTTATTCAATGTTTGTCATTGCCTTCCTCTGAGGCTGACAGAGTGTGACTTGCCTAAGGCCACTCAATGAGTTTCCTGGGCAGAACAGGGATCCAAATCTTCTAGAGTCCCAGCATTTTCACATAGAGCATGGATCTCTGCTGAGGGAAGGTGTACTTATATGCTCGGAAACCCATATCACAGGTCCAGGCTTGTATGGAGACCTTAGTGTGTATTCCTGTGGCAAGTATGCACATAAAGCAAAATAAAGCACACCTGCATCATATGCAGGCACGCTTTACGCAGAAGGCAAGGCCTGTTTAAAACAATGGTGTGCACAACCACTGCATGCATGCCCTGCTGCACATGGGAGCTCTAGTCCATTGTTTTAAACAGAGCTTGAGCATACATGTTTTTTTCCTTTATGTGTGTATGGGGGGGGGGGGGGGCTGGAATGGACCCCAGTATATGGGAAGGGTCCACTGTACCAGCATGACTACAGTGCTGTAATAAATAGAGTGAGTATAGTAAAGGCTGAATAGAATTTTTCTTGGCTATAGATGAACTTTTTTTTCCCTAGCAATATTAAATTTTTCATTAAAAATAAATAAATCTGTCTTTACTCCATCATATGTGTGGTCTGTTCTCTCAGCAGTTATACTGCAAACTCCAATTGCCACCCCTAACCTTACTTGGCTATTAAAGCTTGTCTCCAGCTCATGGTGTCTGTGCCACTGATGTCATTACAATGTCGGGTGAAATTTCAGGGGAAACAATACCACCACTATCATCACCCAGCTTGGAATTGTGCTGCCAGGCTTGTTGGATGTACTGTGCTTTCAGATTCACTCCAACTTGTGTTGACTATCATGGTTTATTGGCAAGATTTATTCAGAGGCAGTTTTTTCCCCCTCTAAGGGAAAGAGAGTATGATTTCCTGTCAGGCAACACCACATATAGTGGGGAACACGACTGGAGTCACACATGTCTGTGTCACATCATCTAGTACACACACACACATGCACACAAGCACATGCACACACACAAATGGTATGATGACTTTTGATGTATCTCCTAATCTATATATATTCACCCAACAAGATCAGCTTTTCATAGCTATAAAGCCATCGTATAGCCATCAGTGGTTAAGTCTACTCAATCAACTTAATGAATTCCTGCAGCAAAATGACTGGGGTAAGAATGGGAGGGTGAAGACTGAGGAAGTGGGTAGCCATTTCAAATATATTTAATGCTCTTTTCTGATATGTTTTATTTCCTTAAAAATAAATGGTTTAGTCTCTATTTTTGACAGCTTTATCTTAATAGTTTGAAGCATTTCATTGTATACTTATATATTATTTGATGTTTTTCTTTAAAGTTTTTAAATTGTGGAAGTGGTCTTAAACTGAAGAAACAAATTTTGACTGGTGTCATGTTAGTTTCATACATCAATATAATACTGGTGTATTTATTTCTTTTGTGGGGGGTGTTGTGGAGGGAGAAATTCAATATTTACATCACATAATGACTCAAAGCCTCTTTTTGCATGTGGTACCTCCTCAACATGGCTGGTGGAATTCAGTAGCAGAACAGTTGCAACAAAGATTGCAACTTCAAGCACAGGATTGGATGCTTCAGTGCTGCCCCCCCCCCCCCACACACACCCTCTGCTCTCCACCGGCCAGTCAACAGCCATATTGGGAGGCATAACATGTAGAAGGTAGATTTCTGTTATTTTTTACAGGAATGAAAAAGGAGAAAGGACATAGTTGCACTTGACTAGGACCCCACTCCCTATCTGCTGCTGCAGCATCTTTGCCCATTGTTTCCAAAATATATCTGCCGTGAATAAATTCTGGCATTTACGAGAACATTTTATCCACTGCTCATTTGCAGTATTCAGTGCCTTACCCTTTTAGTTCATCTTCATTTTTTTGTAAAGGTTACTGTATAATGATCTAGCCATTTTAGTTGCAGTGATATTAGGAGAAACATGTAACCAATAGCTTAATCAAGTGTTAACTAAAAAGTAATGGCTGACGTTCAGCATGGTAGGTATGGATTCATAACCTAGAGTTACAGATTCACTAACTGCTCCATATTCAGTAAAGCTAAGTAGTTACAATCATGGAATTATTGACACTATAAAAAAAAATCTCCCCAAGCCAAGCTGAATTATCAGCAGCTACATTCGCAGCAAAGAAGGCCTTTTTCGTTGTCAATTGTGGTGTAGGGAGGATGGCATTTTCAGCCACCTCCCACCAGCAAATGGGGCTGTGAAAATTAGAAGCAAGACTCTGACAATTTCATCATAGTTTTGTTTGCTATGGGAAGGGGGCTGGATCCCGATTGTATTCTGAATACAGTGTATCCTGCACAGTGTATCCTTATTTACATCTAAACAGACCTTCTTCACCTGATGAGGGTGTTGGCTGTGAAATTGGATTAAGGAGACAAGTCAGGAGGTATTACGCATATGTAATCAAGTAGCTGATGTAGAATATCAGTGAATATAATTAACAGTACAGTCTTGTATATGTGTACTAAGACATATATGCCCCTGAGTTCAGTTAGATGCATTCCCAGGTAGGTATGTGGTGGAGAGAAGCATAAATAATTTAAAAATATTAGACTGTGTATATTTATGTTCTAATTATTCTGCATGTTAAGGAAAAGCAACATGGGATATACAGTGAATGAAATAAAACATGTATGTGAGAGTCAGGGTGACTCAGCAAAAGCAATTAGAAGCCACACAGGTGTAGAAGGTAATATAATTAACAAGTCCTAAATGCCAAGGACAGAAATGCAAAGTGGATAATTGAACACACCTGAGAATTGTTAAAGTGGACAAGGTGAGATGATGAAATCATTAATTGTGGGATGAAACAAGAGAACCAATGAAAATGGTTGTACATGCCCACTGGGTGGAAACAGACAACAGTGGGTGGTATCTTGCAATGACTATAATAATGGCTATGAATCCCAATGTATTTTGTGGGTAGTAGTGGAGGAGTAGTGTTGCATAGTTTTGGAGCTGTATATAGTAGAATAAAGTAGATCTTTTATATAAGAGTTGTCCTTGGGTGAGATACAAGAGCCAGCTGGACTGAAGAAGGGGAAGACTCTGTGGAAGCAAGAGTAGAAGGCTTGGAGAGTTTGTCAGGGTCTTCAGCCTATTCTCTGTAACTCTGCTGCTTAGAGCAAAGCTTTATCCACTGGCCAAAACTGGTCGCGCCGGTGCGTAACAAGGTGGTGAGTTCGAGCCAGAGTGAAGAGCTACAACTCCCATCATCCTGACAATGCCCTCGAACATCTTATACCCCCACCTCCCCCAAAGACTGTTGACTCGTCTCAGTATTTCATGATGTTCCGTGAAACAATGGCACATTACAACGTGCGCAAAAGGAGTGCTGGTTAGGGACCACGTGGCAACCATATGGTTCCTAAAACTAATAGTGCTAGCAGTGCACTAATGGTGGCCCCTGCGTACACAGGCGTACCATTATGACATAATGGACGCATAGACATCCATACCGTCACATCACGCCAGTTACGTCAAGTGGTGCGCCATTGCTCGTGGCAGTGCAAAAAGAAAACTTTTTTTCCCAGGTTCCATTTACTCCGCAGAGACAGTGCATGGTTTGGGGCTGTGCCGTCCCTCTGGAGTAAAAACAGGCACCGCAGACTGCCGTTCTTGCGATCGTTACTGCACCATACTTTATGGATCTAGAAGAGGCAGCAAAGAAATGCAAAACAGATGAATTTAAAGAAGACCCATAGCTTACAATTAGGGTTTATCAGAACTTTCCTGATTACAATGCTGGTAAAATCCACCAATGGAATGGCTGGTCACCTGATTTTCCCTGTTCTCAAGAGGAGGCTCCTTGTAATGCTGGACTGCTTGGACCTTTCAACTACAGAATATACAATTATGATTCCACTACATACAATACATCCATCTTATGGAAGCCTGGGATTTGCAGTCACGGTGAGGTATTTGGAATTATCAGCCAGAGATAAACAGTGCTTAACCATTGTTGTTGTTGTTGTTGCTGCTGCTGCTGTGTGCCTCAAGTAATTCCAACATATAGTGAATTGAAGACAAAATTTTTGTAGGGTTTGTTTTTTTTTTTTTTTTTTTGGCAAGATGTTCAGAGGGGGCTTGCCTTTCCTTTTCCTTTGCCTTCCTCAGTGGCTGAAAGAATATGACTTACCCAAGGTCATCCATTGGTTTTCCATTGCCAAGGCAGAATTTGAACCCTGGTCTCCAGAGTCCACTCAATGCGAAACACCAGGCTGGCTCTTTTAATAGTGCTTTATCAAACTACAAACCCTAGGATCCATAGGATACCATCATGGCATTAAAACAGAATCATAGTGCTTTAATTCTGTACTGTGAAAGGGCCCCTCGTCTCAACAGACTGTAGCAGGCAGGAAAGATTTACTCTCTGCAAAATTTATGGAAATATTAGATACAGTGGTACCCGGGTACGAAATTAATTCGTTCCGCGGTTAATTTCGTAACCCGAAATACCTTCGTAAGCCGAATTCCCATAGCGCTAATGGAAAAATAGCTCTCTGCTGCCCTCCGGTGGCGGAAAATAGCGCCGCGGTTTTTCGTAACCCGAGAAACCTTGTAAGCCGAAGCAATAAATCCCTATGGATTTTTCGTATCCCGAAAAATTCGTAACCCGCGCATTCGTATCCCGGGGTACCATGTATGACTGATAAAATTAAATATTATGGCTCAAGATCTTACAACTTCAGATAGAATAGACTTCTGTCAATTGCAACTGCTGCTACCTGGTAAGTGGCAATTAGAGGACGTTAGGGTCCCTATGTATCCCTAAACTAGCAAATATGCAGGGATTGTGAATGAGGTCAGTCACAATGCATAATTCAAGTAAGTGCAGTGAATTCCACCTGCCCATGTCAGCCATGAATCACATAGTAGATACGCACTGCATTTTCTCCATTTGAAATGCATACTTAGGTACATACATGGGTAAATGTCATAGGAACAAAAGGGAAGGAGACCAGCTCCCACTACTCTGTCATTGTCCTATATGCCAGCTTGCCAAAGAACAATGGGTGCCTGCTGGAGATCATGTGCTGGGCTGACTGTCTCTTTCTTTCTTGAACTGTCACCCAGACTCCAGCAATCAACAGGAAACATCTGGTTCTGCATAACTCAAATATACCTTCATCTTCATGACAGTCACAGCTTCTTCATTTTCAGTTTCATGCAGAACCATTTGTTTTAATGGTTATAAATATTTCACTGGGAATGAACCTGCTGCAAGCAAACGTAGGGTAGGTGATATTGATGGAGATTTCCATTTAAAAACAAAACAAAACAAAAATTGTGCAGGTGAGATGCAAGCACAAAGATGTCTCTTTTTGTCAGACACTAATGACAAATCCACACAGTAAGGTAATAAAATTTGTCACAGTCATTGAGAGCCCCAGTCCACTGGGCAAGCAGCTCAGGAAAGCCCCAGTCTACCGGGCAAGCAGCTTCACCTGCGAGCAGGACTTGTTCCGCTGCCGCGTGCGGCTTTTTCCAGGGGGGAGGGGCCGGTGGGAGCAGCCCCTGAAAAGCTGGCTTCCTGCGCACCCTGAGCTGATGCCAGCAGCAGCCCAAGCTTTTTTTAATTATTATTCTCTTCTGCGAAGAATTGGCGTACTCGTAAGGAGGAAGTGGAATTACAGCTCGCCAATTTGTTTTAAGGCTAGAGCAGGGGTTTGTGGTTAGGTTAGTTATTATTTTTATAAGGGAATGATGTTTCCTTTTGTCTCCCTTTGTTTCGGGGTTTTGTTTTTATTTTGGGTTGGGGTGGTATGGGATGTGGGGATGTCAGTTGATGCGGTGGATGCTTGTGGTATGGCTCCTTTGGGTTGTGCGGGGCAGGGGAGGTATGGGCGGCAGGAGAGTGGGATTGTGCCAGATGGAAGGCGAAATCGATGCGTATATCTATCTCTCCTTCCTTCCACTCTCCTAACCTGAGGGTCAGTCCAGTCGTACCACAAACCCTGTTTCGGCTCCTGTGTCAATGCAAGGTCTGTAAAAATAAGACCCACATTATTTACGACCTTTTGCAGGATGAAACTGCGACCTGGCGTGCATTACTGAGACCTGCTTGGCCTGAGAGCGAGGCTGTGAGCCCAGGCCCTCCCAGCTGGGTACTCAGTTAAGGACCCAGATCAGGTTTGGTGGGGGGGGGGGCGGTGTTGCCTTTGGTCCATAAAAGCAACCTTCCTTAACCAGGATCCCAGTCCGGAAAATGGATTACTGAGTAGATTTACCTGACCCTGAAGGCCAGAGACAGTCTGGGGATTCTGTTGGTTCACCGGCCACCCCTGCGCTAACAGACTCCCTGGGCCAAGCTGACGCAACGGTCTCGGAATTGGTGTTGGAGTCCCCAAGTCTTCTTGTCCTGAAGACCTCAACATCCCTTTCGAAGCCAGTGATATTCCAACAGGTGCAGCTCGGAGTCATGACTACCATGGCAGCCATGGGCCGGTCTCAATTAGTCTCAGGGCCGACGTATAGCGCTAGTAAACCCTCAATGTGATCTTCAGTACGGACATGAGGCTCCGTGGCAGAGATCTCTAATATCTCTCCCCTGTCATGGAGGATCATTTCTTGGTTGAGGCTCGAATCAGGCTTCTACCTTAACCCACCCACCCCCCCGGGGTGGCGGACCTATTAGGATGGTCCACCCTCGAAGGCTGATGGAACCCAAAGGTTCCAAGAAGCTTAGAGGGGTATATGACTGGTGCTGACGGCGATTCTGTTGATGCACTGACTAACATCTGGGATACAGATCTCTCCAGGGCTATACACAGTATCGCTCCAAGGCGCCTTTCTGGCCTGCTTCCATAAACAGCCCTGGTATACTGAAGATCTCAGGGAACGGAAGTGGGCTGTGCAACGACTAGAGCGTAACTGGCGAAGACATCAGCGCTAGCCGACAGAACACTCCTGGGCTCTCATTGAGAGCCTACGGAGTGGCAATAGATGCAGCAAAGAATTCGTTCTTTGCTGCACGTATTGCGTCCGCAGAGTCGTGTCCAGCAGAGCTTTTGTGGATAAAATCCTTGAATAAAGGCTGATCTCGACGCAGTATTCAGCAGATCCTATAAGAGAGACGTCCAGAGCGTCCGTGATCCTGTTATACTGGATCTTTTGAGTTTGTTAGTACTGAGGAAGTGGACAATTCTTCGAAGTGTTAGGAGAACAACATGCTCCTTGATCCCTGTCCCTCATGGCTGGCAGCTCAGGGGGGAGATGCAGTGTTAACACTCTTACACGGCATTATTAATACTTCTCTAAGAGAGGGTCAGTTTTCCATCTAAATTAAAATTAGCTGTGGTCAAACCCCTGCTAAAAAAGCCCCCCTAGACCCCTGATCCAAATAACTATCAGCCTAGATCGCTGCTTGCCCTTTTTGGGGAAGGTGATCGAGAGAGCAGTCACTTTCCAGCTTCAATCGATCTTGGATGACACCGATTTCTGGACCCATTTCAAACTGGCTTCCGGACGGGCTATGGATTGAGACTGCCATGGTCACCTTAGTTGATGATCTCCGTCTAGGCATGGACAGGGGAAAGCGTGTCCCTGTTAGTGCTCTTGGACATCTCAGCGGCTTTCGATACCATCGACCATGGTACCCTTCTGGACCACCTGAGGGAGTTGGTTATCGGGGGCACTGCCTGCAGTGGTTCTGTTCCTACCTCTCGGGCAGGTTCCAGATGGTGGAGCTGGGGACGGTCGCTCTCGAAGAGGGCCCTTACATCTGGTGTCCCTCAGGGAGCGATTTTGTCCCCTATGCTTTTCAACATTTACATGAAACCGCTGGAGAGATCATCCGGAGTCACGGGCGCGGTGTTATCAGTATGCTGATGACACCCAAATAGTCTTCTGTGTGTCTCGGACTGATGCAGTAACTAAGGAATAAATAATAATAATAATAAAGTTTTTATTTATATACCGCACCTTCCTCAGATCAGGCGGTTTTACATACTTTACATGACACATACAGTAGTTTAAAAAAACACTATACAAATATAATAAAATAAAACCAGCAAAAAACCCAATAGCCCGTCCTCATGGCCACGGAAAGGAGGGAGGCCCACAAGATTTTATGCGGGGAAGGCAAGCTCTCCTCTAGATGCCTGCTTGGAGTCGGTAATGGGCTTGATGAGGGCGAACAAATTCAGTGTGAATCCAGGGAAATGTCCGGGAAAGCAGCCAAAGGGCTGATAAGGCAGCTAGTTCTCAAACAAACAACCCTCCCCAGCACAGCAAAGTCAGTGTAAGCTACACAGTCCTGGAGAGATGCAGTAGCTTTACCAAGGGATTACCAAGAGAATTGTCAGACGGTCCCTGAGGTTCAGGGTAACAGATAGGCAGGTCGATGAAGCAGTCCAAGGTCAAGGTTTCCGGGTATTCAAGACAAGAAGCCAAGGAGCCAGAGACAGAGTCTTTCCCCTAAAAGAGTCAGATATCCACTGGCAAAGAACCACACATGCTCCAGGTGCTTAAGAAGGCAAGGAGCTGGCCTTCAGCTGTGCCTGATTACGAAGACGCTTCTGATAAAGCCTCCGAGATCTTCGAAGGCCCTCTCTTTCTGCTCAATGCTCATTGAAGGTAGGCACACTGCCCAGATCCTCCTCCATGTCCACAGCCTCGGCACCAGGCAAACTTGACTGCTGAACCTCTGGAGGGGCCATAGACTCTGCTCCAGCAGAAGCAGGCCTCTGGCTCCTCATTACAGGTTCAAGCCCCTGGGGCTCTGGCTCCTCCGTTATAGGTTCAGATCCCAGAGGCTCTAGCTCATCCTCCGAGTCCTCCAAGCCATCTTCCAGGCTGGGCATGAACAGAAAATGGAAGTACTGGTGATAGGTTCCCCGGTTCCAGGTGGTGAGATCTGTCACCCGGTCCTGAATGGGGTCACACTCCCCTTGAAGGACTCGCTGCGTAGCTTGGGAGTACTCCTTGACTCGTCGCTCCAGCTGACATCTCAGGTGGATGCAGTGGTCAGGAGTGCTTGTCATCAGCTCCGGCTGATACGCCAGCTGCGTCCCTACCTGGACCGTAGGGACCTTGAAACTGTTGTACATGCTTTGGTAACCTCTCGATTGGATTTCTGCAACGCGCTCTACATGGGGCAACCCTTGTACCAAACCCAGAAGCTGCAATTGGTGCAGAACATGGCAGCAAGATTGGTCGCTGGTAGCTCCAGGTCGGACCATATAACACCTATCTTGAAAGACCTCCACTGGCTGCCTATTCGCTTCCGAGCTCAATACAAGGTGTTGGTATTGACCTATAAAGCCCTAAATGGCTTGGGCCCAGGGTACTTGGAGGACCGCCTCTCCCATACAATCCGACCCGCACACTCAGAACATCTGAAACGAAACTGTTAGAGGTCCCTAAGTCACATTTTGTGAGGACCTCACAGAGGGCTTTTGCCATCGTCGCCCCCTCCCTTTGGAACAGGCTCCCTGTAGAGCTCCGCTCCTCCGCGTCGTTAGTTTCTTTTTAAAAGAATTTAAAAACGTGTTTATTTCGGCTAGCTTTCCCACTTTAGATAATTATTCTTTTTCTCTGCCCCCTTGTTTATGACCTCGGACTATTGTAATTTAACCTTCCCATCTCCTGCCCCTGATATATGTAATTGTATTGATTCCTGTTCCTTTGTAGGGATGTTTTTAACTCTGTACTGTGATGTTTTTAATCTTTTGTAAGCTGCCTTGATCATATTTATGGAAAGGCTGGGTATAAATAAATTATTATTATTATTATTATTATTATTATTATTATTATTATTATTATTAAATGACTTTAGTCCATGATTCAGTTCTCTAAGCCCATACTATGACAGTTTGGAAACACACTTTGAGAAGAAACGTTTTCCTCAGACCTCTTAACATGGAAAGCATTTTACAGACTGACACTGCTTTCCTACCTCTAGGGCTGAGGAAGAACTTTTGAAATGTAGCTGCCCTATACTGATTTCCTGTTGTCATGAGGAAAAATTCATTGGATGCAAAAAGTTTGATGAAAACACAATTTTTACACTGTGAAAGGGCCCTTGTCTGCAGCAGGGTTTTTATTTTAGATTTTAAAAGCGCTCTCCAAAGTGCTGAACATATTCTAAGGGCAGGGTTTGTCACCCTGTTGGGAATTTATGACATCATAAATCAATCTAAAATTGTTCAGTTTACAACTGCAGCATTCCACAATAATTGCATCCCCAGGAAGAGAGCATTGTCATAGCTGTACTTCAAAACAAGTGTAGTGAGCATCATGACCATTGTGCAACAGTCATGATGTACAATGATACTGAACTTTGTAGGACAGGCTGCTTTTCTGCAATGACAGTCCAAGATGGGCAGAACAGCCCACACCAGAGCCATGGGGCATTGATAATCTCGAATACATAGCAGAAGAAATCATGGGTAAATTATGCCCAGCTGAAAAAATGTCACCAACATTTGTGGTGCCCCTTTGTGTGGTGGGAGCCCCTGTTGTGCCCCATTAGCAGTCAGAGTCCCCACTGCTCATTTCAACACCTTGTGTGGTATTCCATTGCACATTCCTGATCCCCTCCCCCCCTCACCATTCCCTGCTCCTTTTGTGTTGTTTCTTTTAGATTGTAAGCCTGCGGGCAGGGAACCGTCTATTATCCCCTCTGTTGTAAACGGCTCGGATTCCCAGTGATTGGGCGGTATATAAATAAATCCTATTATTATTATTATTATTATTATTATTATTATTATTATTATTATCATCATCATTGCAAGTCTTGAACATGGTTGTGTATTGCATCAGTGAGGTGTAGCTTGTCATCACAAAGGTCCACGTAGCAGCCTGTCATGCAGGATCTTGGCATTAGTAGAATACCTTGGATAGCTCCTTGAGAATCAGAAATCATGCAGGGCAGATTTATTATATCCATTATTTCCAGTCCCAGCCTGCTATGCTTAGAATTTCAGACAAATCTCCAAAAGATAAAAATCTGACGGCAAATTAAAGTTAACAAACCTAGGCCAGCAACTTGTTAGTGCCTTACATGTAAGGAAGTGTAACTTATGTCCATATAAGACCCTTTATGCATAAGGTGCAGTGGATTGTTCTCTTGACTTTGCATTGCACCCAAAATTCTACCATTGCCTGGCAGGTGGCAAGCTCCAGGAGGAGAAAGCCCTGCTGTTGTTTCTTATCAGTGAAGAGGAAGGAGGGAGATGATTCAAATCATGATGATCTGGCTACTCAGGGCTTCTGGAGGAAAAAAAAGTGAGTCACTCCATTTGTGAGTGCACTCTCATTTCTCTCCCCCCCCCCCCAAGCCAATTTAAGACCAGCTGCTTCTCCATGATCTGAATCACCTCCCCGCTCCCACAGCTCTACTGAGTCACAGCAGCAAGGCAGATTCTTACCAGTCCTTGACAGCTGTTGGGTAATTGGAGGACATATAACTCTTCATGGGATGTAGGATCTCAGACATTGGGCAACATTCTGTCAGTGACACTGTGGTGTGCCTTCAAATTATTTCTGACCTATGATGATCCTAAGGTGAATCTATAACAGGGCTCTTTTTTGAGGCTGGGAGAATGTGACTCATTCAAGGTCAGAAATAATCCAGTTTGAGACCACTTTAACTGCCCTGGACCAATGCTAGGGAATTCTGGGAACTTTAGCAATAGCAGCTATATTTCTATACTGCTTCATACTGAACTAAGCAGTCTCTAAGCGGAAGAAGGAAGATGCAGCCCGTCTGGCTTCCCGGGAAAGAAAAAGAAGGGAACATTCCATCTGTTACTGCACTGTTGTTTTTTCCCTCTCCAAATTGAAACCACCTGCATCTTCATCATCTGAATTACTCTCTCCCTCCCATTCCCACCAGTAAACAGAAGGAAAAGCCTGTCTTGAGGTCTGACAGCTGCAAGATGGATGGTGTAAGAGTGTAGAATTGTGAAGCTGAAGTATTACACTCTGCATGCCCAATGTAGCATTTTGATACAGAGTGTAACGTTCCATTTCCTGTCTCACACACACCCGCAGGGTATTTTTTCCTTCCATCTAGTCTAGGATAAATCCTTGGCTGGACGAATCTGGGATTAAGTCAAGGCATTCTAAGGTACTAATGTGGATCAAGTAATGCATTCATCACCAGTGTCAGGAACCTTTAGCTTAGGAGAGTGAATGCCTAGAGTCCTTTTGCAGAGAACTCTATAATTCCAAGTACTCAGCAAACTACAGATCCCAAGATTCCATAGGATGGTGGCATGCTACAACTGTAGTGGCAATTAGGGTTGCCATAGCTGAGGACCTCCAAACCAGGACAAATGTAGGACAAGGTTTTAAAATGTAGGACCTTTTTTTAAAATTTCCTGGCCAGGAAATTAAAAAAAAAAGTCCTACATTTTAAAACCTTGTTCTCCTTCTCCTCCCCGGCTTGGGAGGAAGCCTCGGCCTGCTCCCAGGCTGGGAAGGAGTGTGGGGGCCGCCTGTCATCGCGGCAATCGCCATGATGGCAAGCGGCCTCCTCCTCCTCCCTGGCCTCGTGGAGGCCTTGGAAGACCCCGCGGTCGGAGCTCTGACCGCGGAGTCTTCCAAGACCTCTCTGGGGCCTAGGAGACAGCGTCTCCCAAGCCTCAGAGAAGCCTTGCAGGGCTCCGCGGCCGCACAGCTGCCTCCAGGGCCTCTCTGGGGCCTGGGAGACAGCGTTTCCCAAGCCCCAGAGAGGGCTTGGAGGGCTCCGCGATTGCAGAGCCACCTCCAGGGCCTCGCTGGGGGGAATCCCGGGGCGGGGCCAAACTGGGTGGGACCGTGCGGACCCACCCCAAACCGTGAAAGTCCCGCCCCCAGGTGGGATATGGCAAGCCTAGTGGCGATCCACTCCTAATATGCTGCTTGAGAAACCCACTTTGCTTTGTGGTAAACCCAGGTCTCCACATGCAGTATGAGAGTCAGTGTTGACTTTAGTGTCTTAGAAGATTTCCATAAAGTTCTGAAACCTTTTAAGTAGAACAGGACACAATTAAAAAAGTGTATGTTGGGGGGGGGGGGAATCACAACTAGCCAGAGTTTTCCCTCCCTGCCATTTTTACTGCTAAAAAGAAAAGGTACAAATAAAGGTGTATGTGTGCTTCTCCCACCTCCCACCATTGTTTCCTGTATCTTTATAGCATTGGGGATTACTCTGAACACAAAAGCAAACTGAAGCAATTACAAGCTGGAGAAGCACAACACTAACAGCTGAGATGAGGCACAGCTCATCAAAACAACTAAAGTAGCAATTGGAATACAAAAATAAAATAAAATAAATGCTGATTATTGTGCCATGACTCCCAGGGATTTGTTTACTTCCCCTGTTAAGTTTCAAATTAAATTCTATTTAGCAAAATTACTTGGCATATATATCAGGTTAAACCACACCAATCTCCATCAGAGCATTGTTGTACTGTACGAATCAAGGTAATTGTTCATTAAATTACATACAAGTAGAAATATTCATTTCAAGTTCACAAAAATGTCACAGGTACCCTCTAATTATCTTCCCAACTGAACCATTATTGGTGATTTTCACTCATTTCTGTATTATGTCACATTGTCTCCTGTGAAATTTATAACTTCTGTCTTTCTGAATGGCTCAAGCGCCCTACTATTCTGGAAGAATAATACCTATCATGTTGTAATATAGAACCATATTCTACCTACTGCATTGGATTCTGTTGCTACTTATACCTGCTGCTTTTATCCCAAGTGGCCCTTGAGACCCCCAACATTGATATAAATTTGCACCCACAAACAGACAATAGAAGGGTGAATAAGTGTGCATCCCTATGTTTAGGGTGTATTTTTCTCCCATTCTTATTTTCTTCCTTTCTTTCCCCTTTCTGCTGATTATCTGTGCAGCCTTGTTAAGCAGCAGACACCTATTTAAAAAAAAAACAGTTTGGAAAAAATGATAATTTTATTCAAACGGCATTTTGATTACTTATATGAGGCTATTAAATATTATCAGTTCAATATATTGCTTGTTCAGAATGGATCTGAAAAAGAAAGAGAGAGAGAAAAAGGTCAGACAATATGAAACCCAAGTCTAGGAGGCTGGGAAGAAAACCTGGGGAGGATAAGATCTACTTTGAGGTGTTTTGAAAATGTAGCATTTGTTCAAAAGCTATTTTTCTCTCATAACTCAAAACTGTCTTCAGAACAATGTACCAGGGTGGCTAATGTTTGATTTTTTTTTAATGCACAACCACAATGCCCAATACACAATTGTTGTTGTTGTTGTTGCTGCTGTTATTATTAATCACACTCAAGTCGATCTCAACTTATGGTTTAGTTTTGACTCATGGCAATCCTGTGGATGAGACATCTCCAAGACACCCTATCCTCCAATGCTCTGCTTAGGTCCTGTAAATTCATAGCCGTGATCTCCTTCATAGAGTCCACCCATATAGCATGTGGCCTTCCTTCCTTTCTACTTTCTTCAACCTTTCCTAGCATTATTTTATTTTCCAATGAGTCATAACTTTGCATGATGTGGCCAAAGTACAAAAGCTTCAGTTTAGTCATCTTGGCTTCCAATGAACAACTTCAATGTGCAATGCACAATGGATAAATACAACATGCAATGGACAGAGAAACATGCTGGCTAAACAATTTCATTTCTGTTGCTTTCAGCAGTCTATTGAGCAATGGTAACGTTTTGGGTTCATATGAATAGTATGATGTCTGCATGTATATGTCCCTAATTGGATGTCACCTCATAAGAACTAATCATGCACAACTGTGTTTTCTTTTCTTGTAGCTACAGTCCATAATCACAAATTCTGAACTGAGCTGGCCTGCATATTGAAACAAAGGCGCATTACAGACCGCCCAAAATGGGCAGTCTCGCGCCGCTGCCGGTTGCTCTGCGAGGGAGCCGCAGCAGCAGTTCCCTCACGGAGCAAAAAGAAGCTCCAAAATGGTGCTTCTTCTTGTGCCCTGGATGGGACACCGGGAGGCGCTACTCGCGCACTCGCGGCATCATATCCGGGGTGCGATGTGTGGATGCTATGTGTCCGGCACGTAAAAATAGTGGCGACCGTGTGTATTGGGCACCGCCATTTTTACAACCCCGTCACGTGATAGGGGTGAGGCCGAGGTGGATGCTAGGTCATTGGCCAACCCCTAGCATGTGACGGGGCGTCGCAAAGGCCCGTTTGTAACGTGCCAAAGAATAAATGAAACATAACAGCTGTAAATACATTAGGGATGGAAATCTTCATTTATTTAGTTTTCTTTTGTAATAATTTCCATTTTTTTCTCCATGCAGTAAGATATTTAAGGAGTTTTTATACATTGTTGGATTAATTTTTGTGGTTTGGGACTCTTTTGTGAAACAAATCAAAACAGGGCTTTTTTGGATATGTCCGCACCAAAAGGAAGAAGGAGGAAACGGTAGGGCCACTGCGTGGAGAAGATGGCAAAATGCTAACAGAAGACAGAGAAAAGGCGGAATTACTCAACACTTTCTTTGCCTCAGTCTTCTCAGAAAAGGCAAAGGGTGCTCAACCTGAGGATAATGGAGCAGAGGACAGAATAGGGGAATTTCAGCACAAAATAAGTAAAGAGATAGTACAGGAATACCTGTTTAACCTAAATGAATTTAAGTCTCCGGGACCAGATGAACTCCATCCAAGGGTATTAAAAGAACTGGCAAATGTAATATCGGAGCCATTGGCAATAATCTTTGAAAACTCCTGGAGAACAGGAGAAGTCCCAGCAGACTGGAGGAGGGCAAACGTTGTCCCCATCTTCAAAAAGGGGAAGAAAGAGGATCCCAACAATTATCATCCAGTTAGTCTGACATCAATACCAGGAAAGATTCTAGAGCAGATCATTAAACAGAGAATCTGTGAACATCTAGAAAGCAATGCCATAATCACAAAAAGTCAACATGGGTTTCAGAGAAACAAGTCATGTCAGACAAACCTGATCTCTTTCTTTGATAAAATTACCAGCTTGGTAGATGAAGGGAATGCTGTGGATATAGTATATCTTGATTTCAGTAAGGCCTTTGACAAAGTTCCCCATGACATTCTTGCAAACAAGCTTGTAAAATGTGGGATAGACAAGTGGATTTGTAGCTGGTTGACTGGATGAACCCAAAGGGTGCTCAACAATGGCACCTTTTCATCCTGGAGAGAAGTGACCAGTGGGGACCCACAGGGCTCTGTCTGGGCCCAGGACTGTTCAACATCTGTATCAATTACTTGGAGGAAAACATTGGGGGAATACTTATCAAATTTGCAGATGACACCAAATTAGGAGGAATAGCTAATACTCCAGAGGACAGGATCAAAATTCAAAATGACCTGAATAGACTAGAAAGCTGGGCCAAAGCTAACAGAATGAACTTCAATAGGGAGAAATGTAAGGTGCTGCACTTAGGGCGAAAAAATGAAATGCACAGATATAGGATGGGGGACACCTGGCTTAAGGAGACAAAATGTGAAAGGGATCTAGGAGTCCAAGTAGACCACAAGTTGAACATGAGTCAACAGTGCGATGTGGCAGCTAACAAGGCCAATGCGATTTTAGGCTGCATCAATAGAAGTATAGTGTCTAGATCACGGGAAGTAATAGTGCCACTATATTCTGCTCTGGTCAGGCCCCACCTGGAATATTGTGTCCAGTTCTGGGCACCACAATTCAGAAAGGACATTGAGAAACTGGAGTGTGTCCAAAGGAGGGCGACTAAAATGGTGAAAGGTCTGGAAACCATGCCCTATGAGGAACGCCTTAGGGAGCTGGGTATGTTTAGCCTGGAGAAAAGAAGGTTAAGAGGTGATATGATAGCCCTATTTAAATATTTGAAGGGATGTCATATTGAGGAGGGAGCAAGCTTGTTTTCTGCTGCTCCAGAGAACAGGACCCGGAACAATGGATGCAAGCTACAGGAAAAGAGATTCCACCTGAACATTAGGAGGAACTTCCTGACAGTAAGGGCTGTTCGACAGTGGAACACACTTCCTAGGAGTGTAGTGGAGTCTCCCTCCTTGGAGGTCTTCAAACTATTATTATTATTATTATTATTATTATTATTATTATTATTATTATTATTATTATTAACCTTTATTTATGAAGCGCTGTAAATTTACACAGCGCTGTACATGCAATCTTTTTAGTTAGACGGTTCCCTGCCCTCGGGCTTACAATCTAAAAAGACATGACACAGAAGGAGAAGGGAGTGGTGGCGGGAAGGATAAGAGGTCCAGCAGTTCCTCTCTACCTCCAAGGCCTGGACCAAGGC
>NC_056522.1:243979563-243987611 GCF_019175285.1 Sceloporus undulatus | reverse complement strand
AGATGGACTGGAGGGAGGGCTTGGCTTCAAAATGGAAGGTTAATCTTCATCCAGGGAAAATACATACTCTCAAGTAAGATAATACACATACAATACATAGCAATACCGGAAATGGATCGATAAACAGGCAACAAAAGAACATCAGATAGTAAGCGACAATTATGCAAAGCCTGGGAAGGCTTCTCTGAACAGGATGGTTTTCAACTCCGTTTTAAAGCTGGTTAAAGAAGTGATGGCTCTTGCTTGTGGGGGAAGAAGGTTCCAGGAGTGAGGGGCAGCAAGTGAAAAGGGGCGAATCCGGGATGGGGCAGAGGAAATCCTGGGCTGAGACAGGAACCCTTGACTACCAGAACGGAGGGCTCTGGTGGGAAGGTGAGGAGAAAGAAGGTCTGATAAGTAAGGAGGGGCCAGTCCATGGAGGGCTTTGAATGTCGCCAGCAGGAGCTTATACTGAATGTGGAAAGGGAGAGGCTGAATGAGGAAACAGAGGCTGGATGGCCATCTGTCGGGGATGCTTTGATCTGGATTTCCTGCATGGCAGGGGGTTGGACTGGATGGCCCTTGCGGTCTCTTCCAACTCTATGATTCTATGATTCTATGATTCAGGGGACTCAAAAGAGAGGACATTGTCCAAAATAAAGAGATTTATGTAAACAGGAAGAAAATTTGAGAATCAAAGAAAAGCAACTTTTTTTTGCAATATATGTGTGTGTGTGTGTCTGTGCACGAGTGTGTGTGCGTGCACATATTCCAAAATATGGGGGAGGGACTCTGCATGGTCTGAATGTAATAGGACAGTATGGATATACTGTATTCTAGAACCAGCATGTGCATGGGCAATTATATGCAGACATCTTAGATGTTTATATACTAATGCACAGGGCATGGGAAATAAACCAGATGAACTTGTAGTCCTAGCACAGCAAATTAAATATGATAGAATAGGCATCACTGAAACTTGATGGGATGAGTCTCATTAGTGGAATGTAGAGGGCTATAGCCTTTTAAAGATAAATAGGCTAAACAGGAAGGGAAGAGGAGTATCATTATTTGTGAGGAATAGTTACACCTCTGAAGGGTGTAATCCTGGAAGACAAGTGGAGAGCATCTGGATAAATATTAAAGTGGAGGGAAACAACAGGGATGCTATAGTTTGTGCAGGGGCGGAGGGAGGTCTAATACAGACCCTCAAGTCAGACTGAGGAAATGGATGATGACCACACACTCAAAAAAGAGAGATGTAGTACTAATGGGTGATTTCAACTGTCCTGATACTTGCTGGAAGTCAAACTCAGCCAAACATTTATGATCCAGAAAGTTATTCACTTGCCTGGAAGACAATTTCATTTTCCAGAAGGTGGAAAAGGCAACAAGAGGGTCAGCTATTTTAGATCTGATCCTAACCAATAGGGACAACCTGGTTAATGGGGTAGAAGTGGTGAGATCCTTAGGAGTGAGTGATCACATTCTCCTGGAGTTTTTTTACAGAGTGAAAAGGAGAAGCCAGACATAATCAGATATATATTCTAGGCTTTAGAAAAGCTAATTTTAGTAAACAGGGAAATACTGGGTATGATCCTGTGGTCAAGAATACTAAAAGATAAGGGAGTTCAGCATGGACGGGAGTTTCTTAAAAGTGATTATTGAAGGAACAATTTCAAATAGTTCCAATGAGGAGGCAAAATGGAAGAAAGAAACCAAGATGGATGACTAAAGGGTTCTCAACTGAGCTACGTTTTAAAGGGACATGTATAAGAAATGGGAAAAGGGGGGAAATCACCAAAGAGGAAAATCACCTCACTCTCTTCATTGCTACGATATGCCATTCTTCAGTATCGCAAGACAGTCAGTGTTCCAAAAGGCTGCTCTTGGTGTCATGCTGACTATCCAGGATGACAAAAAACTTCAGGAAAATAGATTCCACCTCAACTTTAGGAAGAGCTTTCTGACAATAAGAGCTGTTCAACAGTGAAACGTGTTGCCTTAGAGTGTGGTGGAGTCTCTCTCTTTTTGGAGGTTTTTAAACAGACCTTGGATGGCCATTTGTCAGGGGTGATTTGGTTGTGCATTCCTGTATGGCAGAATGGGGTTGGACTGGATGACCACACACTCAGAAAGGAGGTTATCGTCCACTTCTATTTTATGACTTAGACGATATAGCTGCATTACAATAGCCCCCCCCTCCAAAACAAAATCAAAAACCCTTGATATCCTGTGTAGCCAGCATAGTGTAGTGGTTTGAGTGTTGGACTCTGACTCTGGAGACTGGAGTTCAATTCCCTGCTCAGGCATGGAAACCATGGATCAGTCACACACTCTCAGCCCCAGAAACCCCCATGATAGATTCACTTTAGGGTTGCCATAAGTCAAAAATAATTTGAAGGCATACAACAACAAAGATTGATATATTAAGTTTGTTTCAGAAGGTCAATAGTCAACACTTAAAAATTCACCACATGCAAGAAAATATTTTCTTAAACTTCAAAGTATTCAGAGCTATTTCAAGCACATGAATTCATTCAGCTTGATCAAAATGTCTTGGGAAATTCTTGTAAACAGCTTGTCAAATAATATCTTTTCCCCTTAGTGTATCTAGAAGAAAGAATAGGAAGGGAAATACTTGGCCAAGGAAAGAGAATCAGTATTTTGGAGCTGGGTAGGTGTATGATGAAATGTCACAGACAAATACCAGAAAGCCAAAATGTGACAGCAACCACCAATCTTTTTTGTAACTTTTATATCTTGCCAATCAAACAATCCCTTCACATACACACACTAGTAAAAATATGTCAAACAATATTTCTATGAAAATTATATTTTTATAGAAAAGAAACATTATTTTATTAAAAATTAAAATCACATTAAATAATATTTTGATATAAAAATAAGAATATTAAAAATAAAAAGTCCATAAAAATCTACCTACAGCTTCCTGGGAGAAAATCCCCACTGTATTCAATGAGGGTTAATTCTGAACAGGTATTATAAGACTGCATTGCAAAAATGCAATATAAAACTAACCCCCCCCCTCCAATTAAAAAGAATAAAACTATGAAAGGGCTTGTGATTTGAAAAGCAACAGCACCAATACATTTTACCAGATGTCAGAAAGATTAAAATGTTAGTGTCATGCAAAAGTTTCTGGAAGACCTTTCCCTAGGTAAGGTGTCAACAGACAAAAGATCTTTTATTTTATTACCACTCAGTTGTTTCAGCTGGCAGCAACATTCAGAGGTGGGGCTCCAGATTTAACAAAGCCTAAATGTAATATAGAACAGATCAAACCCAAACTCTCCTTGGAATCCAAGATAATGACCCTGAGGCTATCATATTTTGGCCATATCATGAGAAGATATGACTCCGTTGAAAAGACAATAATGCTAGGGAAGGTAGAACATAGCAGTGCTATATAAATAACAACAACAACAACAATAATAATAATAATAATAGAAAAAGACCACATGCCAGATGGATAGACTCAGAAAGTGGAGGATAGGGTGTCTTGGAGATGTCTCACCCACAGGATCGCCATGAGGTGGGGGCCAAATCAAAGATAGTGAAAAACAACAAATACATAATTCAGTCCCAAGGCCTGTAAGTAAACCTTTTTCAGGCAGTGATGATAAACCTTTTTAGTAAGTTTACTCCATGCCAAGTCCACCATAGAGAAAATATCCCTTCAGTTCTCACTTCAGTATACATATTGCTCCCTGTCAGGCCACACTGAGACAAAGGATATACTGTATAAAGAACAAAGCAGGACAGACTCTGGATGCCAAACTTGCAGACCTTCTTGCTCCTCAAAGAACAGGTCATAAACTTGCCTTCCTTTAAGTTCCTTTAAGCAACTTGTGTTCCACTATATATATATATATATATTTCTTTGGTCATAAGAAAATGATGTCTCTATGTGTTTTCTAAAGTGAAAAATCTGATAAGCCGTTTTCTTTCTTTACAAAATGGTAGCAAATCTTTTGCAATTCATCTTTGTTGGTTATTCATCTCAAAGGTACTGAGGGCTCCCACTGTGCTAGATGAGAAGCACAGGCTTCATGATCCTTCTAATTGTCAGTGTACAATTATCTTTGAACTGTGGGTAACTTTATATTTGAAAGGGAAAGGAAGAGGAATGAATCTGGTTCAAAATTTACAGTTCCATTAAAGTAGAAATAGCTAATAGACCTAGCAAAATCAATATTTTTTTGGCAAAATTCACAGCATGTTCATTAACCAGGAAGTGCTCTAATGTTTTCTAGTGCCACAGGAATATGCATTCTGTACTCTTATATCTTCATCTTTGTAACATTTTAACTACTTCCTGCCAGGTTACTTCTTATAGTCTTATGATCTCATCAAATATTCCCTAATAATCATAGGAATGACAGAACTAGAACCAATCATGAAGTTTAAAGGTGAATAAAACAAACACATGCAGAAATATTGTGATTACTGTTGGAAGGGAGCATCTAGCTCTTCTGAAAAAATGACATTGTGAAAGGAATTAAAATGTGTACACAGATATCCCATCGGAATTCACTATTTTGTACAGATAGAAGAATCTCTTAATTTTGGTTTATCTAAATTTCCAATCTCGCCAAATTTAAATTCACTTTCTAATATTTGTACCATAGGCTACAAATAATTTTGTAGGCAATTCTGTGCACATTTTTGTAGATAATGGCCCGTTACATACCGCCGAGAAGCGGCGGTCTGCCGCCGCCGGCGGTTGCAGCGTCCGGGAACTGCAGCAGCCAAACGGTGCGGTTCCCAGATGCTGCAGAGAAGGGGTGCAAAAATCACGCTCCTTCCTGGGCCCCAGAAGAGACGCCACGAGGTGCTAGTCACACACTCACAGCGTCACTTCTGGGGCGCAACATGCGGACACAGAGCATCCGCTACGTCAAGATGGCAGCGGCTGTGTGGAACGGCCGTCACCATTTGTTACAGACTCAGTCTGTGGCAGGGTTAGGGGCGTCTGGAAGAGACGCCCCTTTATAACCCTAGCACGGACTGAGTCCATGTCAGGGATGATGGGAGTTGTAGCTCTTCACTCCTGGCTTGAACTCACCACCTGGTTGTGCACCGCGCTGACCAGTTTCGGCCAGTGGTTATAGCTTAGCAAGAGTTACAGAGAATAGGCTGAAGACCCCAACAAACTCTCCAAGCCTTCTCACTCTTGCTTCCACAGAAGTCTTCACCCTTCTTCAGGATCCAGCTGGTTCTTGTAGCTTCACCCAAGACACCAGACAACTCAGTAGTCTTATATAAAAGATCTACTTTATTCTACTATATACAGCTCCAAAACTATCCAACACAACAATACTCAACTCCTCACTATCCACTCTACAATCCACTCTATCCACTACTACTACCCACTCTACAACCCACAAAATACATTGGGATGCATAGTCATTATTATAGTCAATGCATGGTACCACCCACTGTTGTCTGTTTCCACCCAGTAGGCGTGTACATCATTCTCATTGGTTCTCTTGGTTCATCCTACAATTAGTGATTTCATCATCTCAGCCTTGACCACTTAACAATTGTCAGGTGTGTCCAATTATCCACTTTACATTTCTTGTCCTTGGCATTCAGGACTTGTTAATTGTTTTACCATTTACACCTGTGTGGTTCCCAGTTGGCTTCTGCTGAGTCATCCTGACTCTCACATACATGTTTTATTTCATTCACTGTATATCCCATGTTGCTTTTTCCTTAACAGTCCGTCCTAGGGTGCCCGTCTATAACGGGCCAATCTTTGTAATTTGTAGTATTGCCTAGCCTCTGCATCTTTTTGAACACTTTTCATTTTTGTACACATTTTCACTGGTGAATTGCACACAAAATTAAGAAAATTGAGCATATAGAAGTATACCTGTATTTTGGGTTGCATATTGATTCAAGGTGTGAAATTCAGTTCAGTTATCTTCCCTGGTCTCTACACATTTTCCCCTTGTGTTTACCATTTACAATGGAGAAAAAATGGATTTGAAAAGCAAAAGTCCTTCTGCAGGTTCATGAACCTCCGGTCTATTTGAGGTAATTTTTATATGAGGATGAATGTCAACACAAAGTTATATTTCCCTGTAATTTCTTCATGTTGAACAATTATTACCAAGGCACTCTTTTTGAGGGTATCAGAATTTTAATAAAATTCATAGATTGAAAGCTTAACTAGCATATTACATTTTGACATCACCATATGGAGTTATATTTATAAGAACAAACATAGAACAATACAGAAAAATGTCACTCCATACTGACATTTTCTTATAAAGCTCATATGAGCTCAGTTTCTATAAGATCTAAAGAGCAATTGATCGGAATTTTCCCCCTTCTTTTCTTGAGAATGATCTTCCTAAGTAAAAATGCTTTTTGGCTTAGGAGCACTGGTGTTTCTTAAATGTTACATTTCCTTGATAAAAGCAGAAAATGTCTGAGAAAAAGGGAGAAGAATTAAATCAAAACCCAGCACATTCTGCCTCATTTCATCTCATTTAAGATGTACTAGTATATGTTCTTTTAGACCAAAATGCTGCATTTTCATGATGACTGGAAATGAAATCGGTACACTAAAATTTCAAAGAAGAGGCCAAGAGATTATCTGAAAGCCTAGAAGTCTATTCATTTTCCTATCAGGAAGAGGCAGTGTAAGTAGCATCTCTGAGAAAGTGGAAGGAAAATATCAGCTGCGGAACATTAGTGCTATTATTTTACTGCTATTTCTGAACTGTCATTATTGCTAATTTTTCTCTCTCTCCCTCTCTCTCTGTCTCAAACACATACACACACAAACTGATGAAAATGGTGATAATGGACTTAGACAGTATTTTACAGTCAGATGTTTTTGCTTCTTGGCCACTTACAGGAAAACAGTGGAAGAAAACAGAAGTGGGAAGGAAAAATCCAAAAAGACATCAAGTGACACTGAAAATTAATGGATATTTTTTCAAAAAATGCTATAAAATGTAAGCTGCTGACATTTAAAAATAGTCATTAGTCAGAAGCAATTTTGAATATACTAATTGCTTTTTACATACTATTTGAAAAAAATTAACAAACACTAAAGCAATGACAAGGAGACTAGTTCAGGAAAGTGTGAGACTAAACTTCGATATAAACTCAAGAGATTAGAAATATAAATGTTGTTATCAACATAATTTGATTGTTTCATCACAATTCATATTATTGTGTGTGTTGCTCACTTTGACCCTAGAATCTAGGTTTTGCCCACCAGAATGAATTAAAAGAGAGATCAGGTGCCAGTTAAAGAGTGCATATGACTATAATTAATTTAATGATTTGAAAGACAGTGTGCCAACATCTGCAGAAAGTCTACCAACCTAAAGAGACATGAGCCCACCATGGACCTCTTCCTTGGCCTTCTCAATGACTGGACATATTTTTATGGATTTTTATTGGCCAGCCTTCCCATTGACCAAGGGTGTTGCTATCATCCTTCCCCCTCCCCAAAGTTCCATGGATCGCAGGGGTATACCATGAGCTTTCATAGATTTGAGCCTGCTTCTTCAAATGCATGGGATGGAATAGAGAGTCCAGAGAAGACCTACATAAGCTGGTTGTGTTGCAAGTGTCAATTAAAATGCAAAACCTTGTGGGTATGGCAAGTTCAATTTTAACCATGGTTGTGAGGGTCAAACACAGGAGGAAAGATATTTCCTCAAGCCAAGGAGAATAAATAACCATATGGATGAGTAGAGATGGATGTTATTAATTTCTTTTTCATTCACTCTTATTTTTTATTTTTTTTAAAAAATCCATTTTTTTTTGTTCAGGTCCATAACAATAATAATAATAATAATAATAATAATAATAATATGATTTATTTGTATACCGCTTTTCCTACGATCAAAGCGGTTTACAGCATACATATGCATATACAACAACAAAGCAAATAACAAAAAAACAAAAACAAAACTCTGCTTCTCTCCCCTCAAGATGGAGGTCGGGGGAGGGCTTTTCAACTTGGCAGGCAGAGGCCTGTTGTTTCTTGCCTGCTTCTCTCCCCTCAAGATGGTGGTCGA
>NC_056522.1:243944020-243974563 GCF_019175285.1 Sceloporus undulatus | reverse complement strand
CTGGAGATATGAGTTGGCAAATATGTTCAGTTGATCTTATAGTGTAATAATAATAATAATATGTTTTATTTGTATACCGCTTTTCCTATGATCAAAGCGGTTTACAGCATACATATGCATATATAACAACAAAGCAAGTAACAAAAAACAAAACAAAAACAAACAAACAAACAAAAAAACTCTGCTTCTCTCCCCTCAAGATGGTGGTCGGGGGAGGGCTCTTCAACTTGGCAGGCAGAGGCCTGTTGTTTCTTGCCTGCTTCTCTCCCCTCAAGATGGAGGTCGGGGGATGGCTCTTCTCTTTGGGCAGGGCCAGAGGCCTGGTTTCTTGCCTATGCTTCTCCTCCCCTCAAGCCTTGGAGGTGGGGGGAGGGGGAGGGGAGGGGCTCTCAATTCTCTTGGCAGGCAGAGGCCTGTTTGTTTCTTGTCTGCCTTATCCCTCCCCTCAAGATGGGGTCGGGGGGAGGGCTCTTCACTTGGGCTGGCAGAGGCCTGTTGTTCTTTGCCTGCTTCTCCTCCCCTCAACAAGATGGGTGTCGGGGGGGGGCTCTTAACTGGCCGGCAGAGCCTGTTGTTTCTTGCCTGCTTCTCTCCCTCAAGATGGGGGTCGGGGGAGGGCTCTTCAACTTGGCAGGCAGAGGCCTGTTGTTTCTTGCCTGCTCTCTCCCCTCAAGCATGGAGGTCGGGGGAGGGGAGGGCTTTCAACTTGGCAGGCAGAGGCTGTTGTTTCTGTGCCCCCTGCTTCTCTCCCCTCAAGATGGATGTCGGGGGAGGGCTCTTCAACTTGGCAGGCAGAGGCCTGTTGTTTCTGCCTGCTTCTCTCCCCTCAAGATGGAGGTCGGGGGGGCTCTTAACTTTGGCAGCAGAGGCCTGTTGTTTTTCTGCCCTTTCTCTCCCCTAAGAGGGAGGTCGGGGGAGGGCTTCTCTTCTTGGCAGGCAGAGGCTGGTTGTTCTTGCTGTTCTCTCACCCTCAAGATGGGTCGGGGGAGGGCTTCTTTCAATTGGACAGGCAAGAGGCCTGGTTTTTTCCTTGCTTCTCTCCCCTCAAGATGGAGGTCGGGGGAGGGCCTTTTCAATTGGCAGGCGCAGGCCTGTTGTTTCTTGCCTTGCTCTCTCCCCTCCAAGATGGAGGTCGGGGGAGGGCTCTTTCAAATCGTGGCAGGCAGGAGGCCTGTTGTTTCCTTGCTGTCCCCTCAAGATGGAGGTCGGGGGGAGGGCTCTTCAACTTGGCAGATTCAACACAGCATCTGAATGATCATCATGTTTGTGAAGTCAAAGGCTTTCATGGTCGGCATCCATAGAATTTTGTGGGTTTTTTAGGCTATGTGGCCATATTCTAGAAGAGTTTATTCCTGACATTTTGCCAGCACCTGTGGCTGGCATGTTCAGAGAATGCTGACCTGGAAGGGAATGGATATATATTGGCTAATTGGACACTAATCCTCTTTTGCATAGCCTCCTACTCCGAGGCCTGGCCATCAACAACAGAACAATACACAGATTAACATGGGAATCATTCTTCCTTACCCAGGATCACACAGTGTGAGATCTCTCTCTCTCTCTCTCTCTCTCTCTCTCTGTGATCCTGGGTAAGGAAGAATGATCCCCATGTTAATCTGTGTATTGTTCTGTTGTTGATGGCCAGGCCTCGGGGTAGGAGGCTATGCAAAAGAGGATTAGTGTCCAATTAGCCAATTAGCAGACACTAATCCTCTTTTGCATATCCTCAGAATCTTGTTCTTCTGAGTAGGCTCAGGTAAAAGCAGTTTGCTACATCTTCGCCTAGTGTGTTCTTCCTGATTAATTTTTGCCAACTTGACTGCATTTTGATCTGGCACAGCCACACGCCACTGTTTTCATCTGTAAAATGTTGGAGGGTCTGTGCTCCAGTTATTCCAAAATGGCTCCTAGTTACACAGAGTGGCATGGGTGCCTCAGGGAACTAAAGGACAGTACCATGACAAGGCAGGAAATACTTTATTAGTAACTAAGGCCTGGTACAGATGGGCAAAAAGTGCCATCCTGCAGGCGGGGGAGGACTGAGCATCCCCAGGCTCATAGCACTCTCCGCACTGCCCGGGCACCCTCTTGATGTGTACCCATTCAGATGGCACACACCATAACAGTGCTGTACCAAAGGGGCATGATCAAGCCACCCAGCAGTGGCTATGGCACCGCTTCACAGGCACAAAAAGGAAAAACTGGCTCCTTTTTGTGCCCTGCGGAGGCTGGATCAGTGCTTTGACATGCATTTGCCACAGCACCAATCCAGGGCAGAAAGGGGCAGTGTCTCACCACCCCTTCCTGCCCATTTGTACAGGGCCTAAGTTTTGTATTTTTCTTTCTAAGTGTTGCTTGTTTGCTTTTCTGCCTCAGGTGCTAAAATAACTTGAGTAGCCTTGCACTCTACCATGTTGATTTGTGAGGAGAAAGAGCACCATTTACTATTCTGTGGCGGGTTACAAACCGCCATTAGGGACGTCCTGAGGATGTCCCAGTTTGGAAAAGGGGTGTCTCTTCTAGACGCCCCTTGCCCTATCATGGACTCAGTCCGTACAAAATGGCGGCGCCCTGTTCATAGGGGCACCACCATTTTGATGTAATGGACGATCTGTGTCTGCACATGGCACCCCGGAAGTGATGCCGCGAGTGCACCCTTTGTGATTTCCGCGCTCCTTCTTCAGCGTCCGGGAGTTGCGCCGTTTAAAGGCTGCGGCTCCACGACGCTGCAAGCGGCGGCGAAGGGAGAGCGCTGCAACCCGGCGGTTTGTAACCCGCCTGTGTCAGTCGGAAAAAATTCTCAGGTCAGCCCTGCTCCCTGTATAAACCCTCCCCCCAGCACACTCAATGTTTTAATGCAATGAGGTATGGGAAGGAAATACCTACTGGGAAATTCCTGCAGGAATATGCAAGCCAACCAGCCATGATAGCTTCTTTTCCCATTCCATTCTTTACCACAATCCACTTTTCAATTCCTTCTCTTCAGTTGAGCTCTGGCCTGGCCTGCATTTGACTTGCAGTGGTACCAATACCATTATGAGAGGCTGCAGAAAGTGGCACCACTGTTGTGGCCCATTGAACATGCCACAGGCACTGTGCACAATTGTCTGGAACACCTTCTCAAAAGACTGGAGCTTCTGGTAAGGATTTATGGGAAAGGAGAAATGGCTGACTGGTTTGACGGGTCTGTGGCTTGCATGGGATGTATCCCTGAGCTCCTTGTAACTTCATCAGAAACAGAAGAGCACTAATATGGCAAAAGTACTGAAATCAAATTCTTCCTTCAGAACAGAAGCATGTAATTTCCTGGGGTTAAGGGGTCCACACTAGACCCCATGAAGTGCAACCAATCATCGATGCCATGCTATTGGCCACAGCTGCTGCTAGAAGTTGGCAGCACCTTTTATAGCCTTCACTGGGTCAAGAGGGTAGTAGAATGTACTGCTATGTGGTAGATAACTGAATGACTACAGGGTTGTTGTTGTTAACTCCCATCAAGTCAGCTTCAGCTTATGGTGACCCTATGAATGAGAGAATTTCAAGTTATCTTATCATTAACTCTGCTCAGGTCTGTAGATCCAGGGCCATTGCTTCTTTGATTGACTCTATTCATTGTAATGTGGTTTTCCTTATTTCCTTCTATCTTACCAAGCATTATTGTCTTTTGCAGTGAATCATGACTTCTTGTGATGTGTCCAAAGTGCAAGTGCAGGAAAGAAGGGAGGAGCCATAATTTGGCCCTTCCCAATAGGTTTAGGCAAAATCAAACAGCGGCAGCCTTTCCTGGCTTGTGTGTTCTTCCTTATTATAAACTGTCATTTGTTTATACTCTCCAATCTGCATGTACATGAACCTGTGGTATAAAATTAAGTTATGTTTTAAATTGGAATTTTGTAATTGTGCTGGCCAAATGGCTGTAATAAAGTTTGTTGTTGTTCTTCCTTCTTGATAACCTTCACCATCTTGACCACATTCTGTTGTTGCTTGACCATACATTTCCCAGCTTTCATTTATGAAACATTGATGTTCTGAAACTCTACATCAGACCCTACCTGATCTTAGAAATAAAACAGGATCAGCCCTGGTTAGTACTTGGATGGGAGACCACCAATGAATACCAGGTGCTATAGGATATATTTCAGAGGAAGACAAAACCATATCTGATTATTCCTTGCCTAAGAAAACCTTATAAAATTATAGCATTGTCATGAATGTATAGGTGACTTGAAGGCACAGGCACACACATGTAGCCCAGTACATGATCTAGTTGGCCCTCCCATTAGGCTGAGCGAGCAGAGTCAGTGGTTAGGGATGCTGTCATCTGCAGACTAATAGAGTCTCTGTTGTCCATTCACTTTCTTCAGTACAGCTATTTCTACCTACGTCTTCTGTTCCCTTTTATAGATATTGAGAAATGTGCTCTGAAAATAAACTAGAAAATGAAGCTGAGTTTGCCTAGCATATTCTCATCATGGAATCTGGATGTTTCTGGTGATGGAAATGGGAGGTGTTATTGCAGAGCCATTTGGCATTAGCAGTGACAGAGGTTTTATTAGTATATGCTATATGAATTTCAGCAGCAGCTGGCTGAGAAGACTCCATTATGGATCCTCAAGCCTTCTGAGTCCGTTTGCCTGTGCTGATAGTGTGTTTATTCAAGCTGTGTGCTCTTTTATAGGGTCAGAGCCATAGACAGTTAATAAAGATTTACTGCATTTATATGGTTCTCTTTTATTATCTCCTGAGCTAAGAGTGGTATGCCAGAAGAAGCTGCTGTTGTACATGCATACCTGAAAGCAGGATTATTTTTCTGATATTATATAGTAATGACCAGGTTTGAGATAGTGTTGAACAACAAAGGAAATGCCTGCTAAATTAGTCAATTTAAGAGATTCAAGTGAAGTGAAGAAGAGCTGTAGAGATGGGAATAAGGGAGAGGGTAATGAGCCTTTTTGGCTCCTTTAAGACTAACCAGATATGTGTGTGTATGCACGCACACACATGCGCATGCACACATGCATGTGTTTAGCATGTGTTTTGGGGGATAGCAGTTCATTTTCACAGAAAACAAAGTATTAAAGCCCCAGGTGTATGTGTAGGTCAGAGAAAAATGTTATACAGAAAAGAAAATTTTAACAGTGTTCACAAACCTACAAAACTGTTCATAAACATACTTTCTGTAATCTATAGGTTAATACACAGGTCTGCCAGATTGCAAGATTGATAAATGCCTCTGACAAGTGAAGCCAACACATTCTATTTTCGGGAAAATTTGCTTTCTTTTTTTGGTATGCACATAACTATAAAGAAAGCCAGTTTATTAGAGATAGATAGATAGATAGATAGATAGATAGATAGATAGATAGATAGATAGTGTGTGCCTGTGTTTGGAAGTCATTATATCTGTTCAGACTTATGCTAATTGATCTGAATTTGTGAATGTATCCCAGTTCAGATGCATTATTTTCCAATCTCTTGAAGTTCCTTTGTTCTACAATAGCTATTCTCATTTTAGTGACTGTGGGGCTCTACAGGCCGCCCCTTTTTGTGCCAGATAGGGGGTGTAGCAACCTCACTGCATGGCCCTGATCTGGCCCTCTGAGGGCGTGAAAAGGAGTCACAAAAAGTGGCTCCTTTTTGTGCTCTCGAAAGGGCACCATAGCTGTGGCAACGCATCTATATGGTGTCCCTTCAGTACTGCATCAGCTGGGTGCAGTGCCAGAAGCATGCCATGATGCCGTGCACTGTCGAGGGCAGTGCACGGCATCAGGGCACAGGGGAGGGGGGTTGGGTATGTGTCATCAAAATGCTGCACCCTGACTCTACCCCAGGCCGGCCTTTCAAGCTGGTTGTCATGGCCATGAGGAGGACAATGAGGACGATGAGGAGGACTCAGCTCCTCAGGTACAGGAGGAACCTGAGGCTGTGCCAGGGCCCAGTTCTGCCCTGCCAGGTCCCAGCTCTGCTCTCTCAGCCCCAGTAGAGTTGTCTCAGCCAGACCCTAGCTCTGTGGGATCTTCTTCAGTGGATCCTGGGGCAAAGCAGCCCAGTTGATCCAGGCTTGGGAGACATAGAGCAGCAGGGCATTGAGGTTCCTACCTTCAGCCAGAGGAGATCAGAAAGGGTGTGCCTTCAGCATTGCAGAAGGCTAGCTGAGAAATGCTCATTAGCCACCCAGCAGCTGTAATAAGGGAGCTGGCATGAAATATAAGACACCTAGCAGACGCTGAGCTCTTTTGTCAGAATCTATTTGCTTCCATTAGTGAACACTGCTTGCTCTGACTCCCCAGATTCCTAGACCTCTGACTGCCTTTGACTCTTTGACCTCGGACTGGACTTGTTGACCAACTCTCTGGCACTCTTGACCTCAGACTGGACTTGTAGATTTGCTCTCTGTAATACTGAACTTTGGAATGGCTTGTGGCTTGTTCTATTCAGATGTTGGACTGGTACTGTTGCTTGTGGAATTGCTTCTTGGCAGCTCGGTGCGGTTTACTTTTGCCGAGCAGGCTCGTATCAGCCGTATGAGTGTGTGTTGGCAGCATTCCCGGACACTGGTCTGTAAAGACCCTGTGTGTCCTGGTAGAATGTACTATTCTCTATATTTCTATTGCCAACATTAGATTTATTTACTGCACAGTGCCTGTTATATTCAACCTATATAGAACAGAGAGGGCGTTGCAGAGGATGGCATGTGTCACACTGGAAATAATTGCATCCCTGATGCTTTGGGTGACATTATTAGGGTCTAAAACTATGTCAGGTTGATGATAAAACAAAATCCAAGGTCTATATTGTGGTGATTCCTTTATCAAGCCAAGATACTACATGCTAGTTTTCTAAGATGATGGGCTTCTTGGTCATAACACAGAGAGGTCAAACCCCTGCTGAACAAACTTGCTGAGAAAACCCTGTGATGGGTTTGATTTAGGGTCATCATAAAAAAAACATAAATAATGACCATGGGAGATCTACACAAATTCATCCTAGACAATGAGGAAACAGACATAGTAAAAGACTTCTGAAACTGTGGATCAAATACTGATCACAACAGGGACTGCAATCAAGAAATCGGACTAGAAATGGGGAGGGCAGCAATGAAAAAACTAGAAAAGATCCTAAAGAGTAAAGCTATACAACTGAGCATGGAAGTTAGAATCATACAAACCATTGTATTCCCTATTACCATCTATGGATTTGAGAAGTGGACAGTTAAGAAAGTAGATAGGAAGAGAATCAATTCATTTGAGATATGGGTCTGGGGAAGACAGTTTAGGATGCTGTAGACAGCCAAAGTCAACAAATGTAGAAAAAATGTAACCTGAAATCTCCCTGGAAGCCAAACTGAAGCTGTCGTTCTTTGGCCAAATCATGAAACAGCATGACTTATTGGAAAAGACAATGATATAGAAAAGATGGAGAGAAGTAGAAAGACTTGAAGACCACATACTAGATGGATGGACTCTATTGAGGGTATGAATTTACAAGATCTAAGCAGTGCAGTAGAGGATAGGGAGTCTTGGATATGTTCCATCCATAGATCCACTTGAAGGACTTTAACAACAACAACAACAACAACATCTTCATCAGATAAAGATCATATTTTAAAAAGCATGCATGGAAAGGAAAGTGGAATAATTCTGTTTACATGTTCATTTGAGCTGTTATTTAGGGAGGGCCTGTTAAAATGCAAAAGGCTGGTTACACTCCTCATGAGTTGATTGAAGGGAAGAGATGTTAAAAAGGCAATAAAATGTTGAAGTTACAAAGCACACACAGCCCTTCTAGGATGTGCTTTCCTCTATCAAGTAAATGCACTACGGCCTTTTGTAGGAAGAGCAGAGAGACCCTTAGGATGTTTCTGTATTGTTGGCTCTAGAGAAAAGCCTAGTTGTGAGAACAGGCAAAGGATATTAGTTGGACTCGCATCAAATGGCTTTAGCTCATGTTATAGGGAGAAATGGCTCAAAAAACAAAGCCCCAGTGTATTTTTTTTAAAGTCTGCCTCATCTTATTTAGAATCTCTCTTATCAGCAGCTTACAAATGGAGAATCAAAATTTCTTCACTGGTTTACTTTTGGTTGGTCTAATGAAGGTATCATCACAATATGGATGTATTATTGGGATCTGTGATTTATTATTATGACAAATGCGAGAACAGAGATGGTTTTCCTTTAAGTGAGTAAATTTGAATCTGAAGCTGTGTGTATTTTAGAATGGTGCTATCAAAAGGACAAAAAGTACTGAATGTCAAAGGAATGGATAAGTGATAGCCCTGTGATATAATGGTGAACCAGTGTAGTGTAGTTGTTGAGCAATGGACTGTGACCCTGGACAGCAGGGTTCAAGTCACCCCTCAGCCATGAAAACACAGCCATGGGCAACCTTGGGCAAGTCACAGTCTCTCAGCTTCAGAGGATGGCAATGACACCCCTCTCTGACGTAGCATGCCAAGAAAACCCTGTGTTAGGTTTGCCTTTAAAAAGTAAAGGTAAAAGTAGTCCCTTGACATGAAAATCTAGTTGTAACTGACTGTAGGGGGCAGTGCTCACCTCTGTTACTAATCCAAAGAGCCAGCATTGTCTGAGGACTGCTCTGGTGGTCATTGGCCAGCATGACTGCACCTAACGCTGTTACTGAACTGGGCTTTTGTGTTTGTATGAGACATAGGAACCCATCCCTATTACTTCCATATTATTTCTCACTCTAGTACCAAATTTCCTGTTAAAGAAGTAATGCCCTGAGGTATACCTGTATATAAGTACACAGGTTATGTTGAAGGTGATACTATTTTTGTAGATTGTAAGCCTGATGGCAGGAAACTGTCAATTAATAACTTATAAACTGCTTTGATAGCCTTTGTGGCTGAAGAGCAGAGTATGAATACACTAAATAAATTTAATTAATAAAAATAAAGGATTGTGGTATGAAAGAGATGTTGTTGCTTCCAATGTGTATGTTAGTCTACATTTACGTCTGATAAATATAGTTTTGCAAGTTTGTTGTTTTATCAAAACTGGGCATGGGACTGGGTTATTACTAAATAGTACTAGTTCTAGTACCATCAACATCCAGTAGTTCTCCCCAAAACTGAGATTCACTATAGCTTACAATTTAACTATAATACAACTAAAAACATACAAAAAGTGAACATTAAAATAGTATTAAACTGTTTGCAGTATTAAACAATTTAAGCATATACATCAGAAGATAAAGAACAATTAAAAATAAAAAGTAATTTTAAACAATACAGTGCTCTTTTAAAAATCAATTTCTTAAAAACCTTCTGTTTTATTTTTATTCTGTCAGAATAAAAAAGATCTTTGCCAAACAACAGGAGAACAGTAAAGAGGCCTCCCAAGGAAGGGTAAACTAGACGCCACTAGCACACAATGTACTATCATATACAATAATGCTCTTCCTGCTGTTTATATGTGCACTCGTAGTGGTGTTCTTGTGTGCCTTCAAATTTCTTCCAACTTACAGCAACCTTAAGGTGAATCTATCATAGGGTTTTCTTGGGAAGATTTGTTCAGAGAGAGTTTACTGTTACCTTACTCTTTGGCTGAGAATACTCAAGGTCATCCAATGGGTTTCCATGGTTAAGTGGAGATTTGATCTCTGGTCTCCACAGCCACAGTCCAGCACCCAAACCACTACACTATGATGGCTCTCACACTCATGGTAACTAATCCACAGTTAGAAAAGGCAAGCATCCCAGACCCCCAGTATTTATGGCTGTGGCTGAGATCCTAGATAGTAGGGGCAGATCATAAGTGCTTTATGCTCATAGCTCTATAACTGCCCAGTCCCCAAGGCAGCAGTCAAGGCCCATGGTTGATATTCTTACAGTGGGGGAAATTATTTCTTTTTGTCACAAAAACAAAATGTATGAAGATTTTAATCTATACTACTGAGCTAAATATGTTTTTCCTAAAGACCATGACAACAAACAATGGGTACAACCTTGTATAACAATGGAAATAATAAACCAGGCATGATGTGAAGCTTCACCAGATGTCTGCTTACAATTAATGAGAATATGTTGACTCTTTTTTCTTTGTCAAAGTCCTTCCCTACAAGTTTCTCTTGAAAAATTAGCTTTCTTAACTTTCTCCTGCTAGTCCCATGCCAAGGAGACACACTGAATCAATGGGATTTACATGATTTTGAGTTACAATTTAAAATAATAATAATAATAATAATAATAATAATAATAAATAAAAATTTATTTATATTTTCCCACCTCTCCCAGGTGGATTGAGGCGGGATTAAAATCTAGTATAAATATACGATCACAAATCTTGTCAATAAAATATAAAAAAAAACATATAACAATTAAACAGTTTAACAATTAAAAAACACATTATCGAAAGCAACAGTGAGGGTAAGGTATTCCGATCCTAATCAAAAAATGGATCCATGTATCTCATACAGAGTCAAGTGGGTATGCTTATTGGATTTAGCTAGTGATTCAATCTGTCTAATCTAACAAATGGATTTATGCCATAATTTCTCCAAATTTTGCGTACCTGATATTCATAATATCAGGTACGCATAATATCAAAGCTCCATACTTTAAACTATCCCACAAATTTAGTCTATTAAATCATGCATTGTCTTTAAATCAAAGCAATGATACGATCAGTATATTGAAAGCTAGCAAATAAACAAACAGGCATAAAATATGCATCCAGCTAGTCTATGTTGACATATGACACCCTATATTGGATTATTCAGGTCTCTAAAGATTAGGCGATATAACAAATGTCTTTCATAGACCCTTGATTTGTGATTATCAGATCCATCCGGCTCCGGCTTTGTCAACACAGCCTTCCCTCAAGAGCAGTTCTGGGAGTTTCTTTTGACTATGCAATAAATTAATTAGCTTGTTCATCAGTGTCTCTTTTCCTGACATAATGTCCTTTGACTAAAATAGGAACCAAGAGAGCCTTCAGGTGATATATGATTTTCATTTTTCAAAATGTTTTTGACCAATTTTATGTCAGCATTCCATGCCATTGAGATCTTATCAATTCATTTGAATGTTTGTACTGATAAAAAAGTCTACTCCTATTTCTGTAATCTGACCAGAACTTTTTCAGACAGTTGACTGGAAAATTTAGTAACCAGCTGGAAATTCAACTAACCAACTACATTTAGCCCTCCGTATCCATGCATTTTTTTTATCCATGGATTTAAGCATCCATGGCTTGAGAATATACAAAAATATATAAATTCCAAAAAGCAAACCCTGATTTTGCCATTTTTATATTAGGGACACCATTTCACTATGCCATTGTATTTTATGGGATGTGAGCACTCACAGATTTTGGTATCCACAGGGGATCCTGGAACCAAACCCCAGCGGATAGCAAAGGCCCACTGTATTTAAGTTAATAGTGCTGTCTGAATAAAGTATGCTGGTTTTGGAGTATTTGACCCTAACGTAGCAATAGTAATGGCAAGTACATTTCTATACCACTTATCAGTGCTCTTGAGCACTCCCTAAATGGTTTACAATGTGTAAGCCAATTGCCCCCAACAAGCTGGATACTTGTTTTAATGACCTATGAAAGGATGCAAGGCTGAGTTGACTCTGAAGCCCTGCCTTGGGATCAAACTCACAACCTTGTGGCTACAGTACTGGCATTTAGCCACTGTGCTACCAGGGCTCCATCATATAGGCATGCATGTTTCAAAGACATAATAATTCAGAATATTAATAGAAGTTTGGGGGAGAATAGCAATTTTTTTCTGACTAAATCTTGTCAAGAATATCATATGATACAGGTACCATAAGCTGCAACAACCATATGGCCCAAACATATTGTTCAGTTTAGTTTAATCACAAGTGAATGCAAGAGACATATATTGCCTTTTCATCATCCAGTGACAATTATTAAAGGAACACTGAAGATTTTCTTGAACTAAAGTAAATTGGAATAGATTCCACTGTATTCAGATGATGGAGTAATACCATTATTGACACATGAAATATTTTTGGATCATTATGTCAGACTGTTAACTGATTTGAGGCTAAAGGTGTTCATTTTTTTAACATTTTTGCTGACAAGCATACCAAAGCTGGAGTCCCTATTAGGCATTCTTGTATGCATTATCTCAAGCCAATGCAGCAATGTTTCCATATGAAGCCATATGGAAAATATACACTTGTTCCTCTCTCTTTTTCTCTGTGTTTTAGTTTGTATATGTATTCAATCTTGTTTCCTCTTTCTCGTCCTTTATTAAATTAATCATGCTAATTTGTAAAAAGTCAATTAATAAAAAGTAAGTAATGAGATTTCAGGAAAGCTGTTAGCAGCAATTTAGTTAATGAACACATCATGTATAAAGCCACATTGCTCATAAATGCTACTGAGGATCAAATGGCAGCCTCTTAAGTGTTAGACAAGAGAGCTATGTTCTGCTCTGACAAGAAGGTTTAAATGGTGATGAGCTGCATTGGAGCTCTGGGTGGAAGTCCATGTACATGACATAGCTATTTTCTTATTTCAACTGGAGGTTAATGTTTTTTTTTAAAGGGTCATTACTATCTCAAGCTCTCTTGCGTATGAGCAGATGTAACCATCATTACACACCTCAGATGCCCCCTCACCTCTATTGCTCTCACCATCTATCCTTGATCTCACTGTGAAAGTAAGCCAAATAGAGACAGGATCTGTGGAGAGCAATGTTGCTCTCCACAGAGGCAATTATTCCAAAATACTGGAGTCAAATGGGTCAGACAGATGGGAGGCTTGAAGCGGCCTCTGGCTACTTCAGCCATGATCGATCCCGATCGGCACAGGACCAGGTGACTGGACACCACAAAGCTGGCTGCTGTCACAATTCTAAATGGGCCTCTGGCAAGGAGCACCTTTTTGCAGCTCCTTTTCTGGGTGGCTTCATGTTGCCTTAGGCAGCCCTGGAGCACCTTCCAGCTGATCCAGGGGTGTGCATCATCTGCACACCATGCTCCCTATGCAGCCTGAAGCCAGCATTTTTTGCCTGTTTTTTTCAGGCCATAAAGAACCTTCTCCAGAACCAGACTTGGCTGTCCACAACACTCCCACTGGCCATTGTGGGAATGAAAAGGCAGGCAGACAAGGGACAGTCATCACCAGCTGTGTCAGAACTTAGCCAGTGATGATTCTGCCCCCCCCCCCCTTCTCTCAAGCCACTACATAAGAGGAACATTGCCAGCTGTGTGATGAAAGTAAGTACATAATGATTTAGGCATCCTCTGGGAACTCCTGAGAGTATTTCAAAGATTCTGAAGGATGGTAATTGTGCTCATATCCTGGACTGTTTATAGTAATGCATATGCTACCATTTGCTATCAGCTGGGTTACATTTTGGGATTGTATGAACAAATATTAGTAAAAAAAATAGATCTTGAATATATTTTAAAATTTTTTATTAAAATACATACATGTATTCTACATAATCACTAAAAGAATAGCTTATTTCAATAGAAAAGGTATAAATAAAATTATCATTTAAAATATTGTTATCTAACATTTATTCTTACTTGTCTAAACAGAAAACAGAAATGACAAGACTAAGAAGAGTCTCAGAGTGCACTGTAATGTGAGTAAGAGAACTCATAATTATGAGGCTGTACAATTGTGAAGTAACAGTTCTGTCCATCCTCAGCAAAAAGAAAAAAAGAAAAAGAAAAAAGGGGAGAGGACAGGAGAGGAGAGGAGAGGGAAAAGACTAGGAACATAGGCCTGGAACAGATGGGCAGAAAAAAGTGGCTTGAACTTGCATTTTCCAAAAGTGGGTCATAACCCTGCTGTCCACACTGGCAGTTCTCAAGGTCACCTGAATGTACATGGCCCAACTGTATGGCACAGCATCGAGCCATGTTGTTAGGTATATTTTTTTTGTTGCCTCCCCAGCATCACACAAACACACTGACAGCTACTGCCTGCTACCTTGATGCCATCCCAATGGATAGCCACCCCTCTGATTGGCAACACAGTTGCATCTGCAGACCTCTACCAGTACAAGGCATCAGAACATCAGTGTGCCCAGTAAAACACTGGCAAAACACAAACATGGGCCCCCCTACAGGCCCCCTTTACCCCATGCCCCCTGTTGGACTGTCTGGTTCATGTGTGTTGTACTTATATCCATTGGAGGTGTCACCCTTTCACTTTTTTGCATCACTGCCCCAACTGCTTAGGTATGGTGGCTCTGTCTTTTTAAATGTGCACCTCTACCAGTGTGTTTATATGCAGCTGTAGGGTTAGAGTTAGGATGAATTGCTCCTTCACAACTGCTCTGGCATCAGGGCGTTTATATGCATGGTTGAAGGTACACATTTTCCGTCTTGTGTCAGACTATCGCAGCTTCTTTTTCCTGGGAGCTTAGGAGTTTTAGTAGACCACAAATTGAACATGAGTCAATAGTGTGATGCAGGAGCTATAAAAGCTAATGTGATTCTAGGCTGCATCAATAGAAGTATAGTGTTTAGATCAAGGGAAGGAATAGTATCACTCAATTCTGCTTTGGTCAGGCCTCACTTGGAATACTGCATCCACTTCTGGGCACCACAGTTCAAAAAAGATGTGGACAAGCTAGAGCATGTCCAGAGGAAGAAAATCAAAATGGTGAAAGGTCTGGAAAACATGCTTTATGAGGAGAGACTTGAGGAGCTGGGTATGTTTAGGCTAGAGAAGAGAAGGTTAATAGGTGACATAATAGCCCTGTTTAAGTATGTGAAGGGATGTCATGTTGAGGTTGGAGAAAGCTTGTTTTCTGCTGCTCCAGATAATAGGAGCCGGAGCAATGTATTCAAACTACAGTAAAAGATATTCCAGCTCAACATTAGGAGGAACTTCTTTGGAGGTCTTTAAACAGAGGTTGGATGGCCATCTGTCAGAGTTACTTTGATTGTGAGGTCCTGCATGGCATGGGGTTGAATTTGATGGCCCTTGTGGTCTCTTCCAGCTCTATGATCCTATGATTCAAGGTTTCTTAGACCTTTTAGTTTCCTTATCTCCATGGGATAATTTTATAGACTTAAGAACATGTGTCCTATAAAAAAATCCCTGTGATGAGTGATTCTCTTGAAGGTAGGTTTCCCTCCTGTTTGTCCCAAACTCTTTGCCCCTTGTTGCAATCATATGTAAAAAGGAAAGTGGCTTACTAGGATGGGAGGGTAACACAAAGGGTTTTGAAATTCCATTTCAGTGTAAATTCATGTCCACTGATGGGACCTATTTAAAATCTGTGCAGGACAAAACAGAGGTGGCAGCAAATATATATATATGTATGTATGTATGTATGTAAAATAAAACTGAGAAAATAAAACTAAGAGGAATACACTGTTCTTAGTATCATGGGCACTTTCATTTTTTCAGCTGAATGTATAAGTCAATTTTGTCATTCTTGCTCCTGAAATCAAGGTTTCTCTAGTGAGTCTGGTTCACAAGAAGGCATCAGTGATTGCAGGTGTGTGTGTGTGTGTGTGTGTGTGTGTGTGTGTGTATGATTTGTTACATCAAAAATGAAATTCTGTGAATGATTACAGACATATGATTCACGCAGTGCAAATATTACAGCATAGAAGCTTTACCCATTAAAGTTATATTTTCACTATTTCTGAAAAGCTGCTATATGTTTCAAGCAGGGAAATGAATTCAGGCCTTATGGACTGTTACAGAAAAAATTTGAGAGATGCCAACAGTATTGATTCCTGCCTTCACAGTAATTTCTTATCATTTCATTAAGCCCCTTCCCCCCCTGAGTACGGTGTCATGAATTTACTGTTGTTTGAAAGGGGGGGGGCATCCTATTGGTGTCTTACACATGTGTAACTTCTCTTAGACAAGTGGATTGGTGGTTTTGGCAAATCGGTCACAGCCGTCTTCAGTGGAAAAACAAGTTAGCCATGCAGCTCCATTGCACATCATTTCACATTGTGTGTTGCCTGTTGCACATCATTACACATTATTCATTGATTGCATGGTTGCACAATGTGCACTGGTTTTGCAATGTTGTAATACTGTAATGAGGTACCACAGTGAAGCCAAGGCATAACTCTCTTTGTGAGGTGGCAGGTCATCATTGTTTTGTTTTTGAATATATGAAGGTACATGAAAACCATTCACCAAGTGCAGGCCTACTATCCTGTCTAAATTCATCATAATATGAACTGATTATCCAGAAAGCCTTTCTGAGCCATCAGTATAACCAAAAATTCTGATTAAGAGTGAACAAACCCATCATCTGAGACTGGTGGTTTGGAAGATGATAATTCAGCCATTCTGAAAGCATAATATAATAATGTATAATGCAATTTGTTAAGAATAATGTTTTTTTTTAAAAAAAATCTGAGCAATTCATTCAATCTATAGTCTACTCATCCATCCACTCCAAATTACCCTGCTAATTATTTTTAAAAAGTAAAAATAGCATTTAAATATTATATAAATATCTAATTCTAAATGTATTTTCTCTGAAAACAATAAGCAGCTGTAAATATATTCCTATGTACTTTGAGCTAAGATGAATTTTGGATCATTTGGTAAAGTCATCTAACTTTTTGTCTGCACAGTAATACAAGGAGTAGCATGTGTGTTTACATCTGAATTCAGAGATGTCTAATTATTTTATAACTCTTATTTGGGAAGTTTTCTATGTTAACTGCAACAGAACAGGAGAAATTAAACCAAGCTCCTAAACATCTCCCTTAGGCACTTGGAACTTTCTCTAATCTGGTACTCTCCAGATATGTTGAAGATGTGTCCCATCATCACAAGACATTATAATTGTAGTGATTTGTACTATGTTGTATTCCAATTCCTCTAGAGAGTACCAAATAAAATAAGATATCCCTTTTAGCATTAATCCTAATAATACTGCTGTTCATGTTTATTCTCATAATGTAGTCCCAGCTTTCCTATTGATGGTGGGATTCTTCAAAATGTTGTGCCGTGTGCACATTTTAGAAACGCATGCATAGTTCTGCAGCTCTGCATGTGTGATGTCTACACAGTATGAGGTTTAATGAAAGTCTGTATTGCCACACAGCCCACTGCCTTTTGAGACAATCCTGTTTCAGTTTTAAAATTATTTTAATAGTTTCTTCATCTTGCTCTTCTTTGAATCTATGGTCTGTGACTATCTAAACTATTTTACCAATTGTATAAAGTTATGTAGTGGAAAGGCCTAAAATGAGTTTCTCTCAAAATCTTAAAAAGCTCTTATTGCTGTTTCTTACACTACTTAGTCCAGAGGGAGAAAAATCACCTATCCCCTAAAGATGTGTATAAATGACCTCTCAGAATTCGCAATCCTATTCATGGGCAAAGGAATTATGGAAAATATTTCAGTAAATTTATTCAACAGGAATAGATATTCTTTTCAGTAATACCTTTGCACTAACATGCTATGGCATTGTGAGAGGAAAATGGTGGCCGAGCCCATGTAAAACATGGTCTTTATGGATAAATAACAATAACCTGCAAAGCAAAATTATTTTTTCTACATAGTGAAAAAAGAGAGAGAAAAATCAGAAATTTTCTCAGAAAAATATGCCCATTTGAAAATTTTACAACTCAAATTAAGGACCCAGCCCTTTGCACTTAGCATTTAGACCGCATAAGAGTTAAGAGCCTGATCGGCAACTTCAAATTAATTTCTCAGTTATGTTTTGTGGAGATGTGACTAACGATTCTGCTTAATTATTTGGAGGTTCAGATAGCCCAGTACAGTTACTTCAAGATATTTCTGGATGTCATTGAAAGATGCTCTCCAACATAGATTGATTTAAAAATCTAAATTAAATTTTATTAAAGGGATATTTTAGATACATTGGATAACCTTCACCTTAGCTATCCATCTGCAAAATAGAAATCAATGTCCTTTCTCTGAGGAATTCTGCAAAATGAATGACATTATTTGTCAAGCAATTTGCTTAGTGCAAATCCTATGGAATTATTAAATAATGTACAGTTGAGTGGGACAAACACAGCTCAAATAAGTGTTCGCTATGCATATGAAAGATCTCCCTGACATCAACCCCATCTGCAAATAGGATAACTCGGTGTAGGGGATGTGGGTGAGTGGTATTCATATGACCAGGAAATTTTGTTTAAAAATAATTGAGATAATAAAGAAACCTAGAACTGACATGAGAAAAATACTGCCATTCTACTCAGATGCTGCAAATCACTAGGGACATGCTTAGTGCTGCCCCTGATGGTATTCACAAATACTATTTGTCCTTCTTGTGCATAAATGATTGCTATACATCTGTAATGGGAACAATGCTGTTTTGAGGGAGAAACCTGCCCATTACTCGTGGAACTGGTAGGGGCACATGGAATCTCTGCAACAGGGAAGAGAATCTGGGGCCCTCCAGATGTTCATGGAAATGAACTTGAATGAGTAAAATAAAAAAATTGAGACTAATAATGTGATGCTATTTTATGACATTCTCTTTTGATATGAACATTTACAGAGACCATGGATATTATCTGGTGGGAGATGGGAACAAAGCCCATCCTTATTCTGTCTGTGACATGTCGTGCTGATCCTGTCATAAACCTGTCAGTGAAGTGAAATTGCATTAACAGGTTCTTCTGGTAATGCAAAATGAAGGGCAAGGATGGGACAATTCCACTTCACTGATGGGACAATAACAGGATCAGTGCAACATCTTGTAAAAGTCTTTTATGCAATCGCTGTTATTTGCGCTTCCCGGATGGACAATGACAGGATCAACGTGGCATTATCTGAAATTCTTTTCTGTGATCGTATGGGAAGGATGGGACAAGGACAGTACAAGGATGTCCCGTCCCCCAGTCTGCTAATTTCCCATGACAGCACTGCTGCTGACGTTGCCCAATGACTATCTCAAATAAATTGCTGATTTATGTTTGCAGCAAAATTAGCCAAATGCATTCTGTTCACTGCAGGAGAAATCATTACAGAATATTTGAATAACAACGGAATGCATATGCCATAGATGGTTTTCATCAAACATTTAATTAGCAAGATTGGATTTGAACACCAAAATCAATTGTTTGTCTTTTATGCACAATAATCAGTGAAGAATATGTAATGTGAATAATGGGAGATCTTTATTATTTTAGTATAACAGCAGTGTGCCCTCTATGCAGATTATCAAAACACTTTTCATGGTGTAATTAAGGATGCTTTACAAACACACAAATAATATATGGAAATTAAATTGAAGACATATTTTCAAGATACATACAGAATAGCAGAGACTCTAAATGAAATAATATGTGCATTGAGTCTTGCTGTGAGACATTCTTTCATAGCTGTTTCATGTACATGCTCTATGGAAGTATTTCCAGATGCCACTTCCTAGTTTATTTATTGCCATTGTTGTTGTTATTTATCATCAAGTTGACTTCAACATATGGTGACCAGGAAATAAGAGAACTCTAAATCACTCGGTCATCATCTGTCCTGCTCAGGTCTTTCAATCTTTGGGCTGTGGCTTCCTTGGTTGAATTTGTAGCGTAATCTCCCTCTTTTCCTACTGCCTTCCACTTTACTAAGTATTATTGTCTTTTCCAATGAGTCAGGACATCTTATGATATATCCACAGTGCAATGGCCTCAGTTTAGTTGGGATGTAATTCTTCACTAAGGTCCAATACAGACGGGCAATAGAGCTGTGCTGGGGCTGGTTTAAGGGCTCCATAGGGCTGAGGATCCAAATGTGCCCAGTCTTAATAGCAGTGCCCGTGCACCATCTTGCTATGGCCCCACCCACATGGAGTGTGTGATGATGATGTGCGGGCATCCGTGCACCCAAACAGTGCTCATCAGAAGCGTCAGCATCAAAGTGCGTGAGCACCATTTTGGCGCTGCTAAAAAGAAGTCACTCTAAGTGGCTTCTTTTTAGGGAGCATGCCAGTGCCGTGTGGTGCAGTTGGTGCGGTGCCAACAGGGGGTAAAGACAAGCAGCACACAGCTGCCCGTCTGTATCCCCCAACCTAAGTTTCTTCTGAAAAGCAGCAACAAGTAATTTCAGCACTTTTCTTTCTGCTATGAAAATGTTTGCAAAAACCACACGGTTTTGGAAGGCTATTCACAATTTGGGACTTATCCTGCATAAAATTTGAACATGTTTCTTTTGTGTAGAAAGCAACATTTCTGTGCATGAAACAGCATTTTCTGCATTGAAAATAATATTTTATTAATTCCTGACAGAAAATACTGTTTTTCTATACAAATCAAAAATGTGCAACTTTTACATACAATAAATCCCCAAGTGCAGCCGTTTCTGCACAGAGAATTTTCTGTGAAGGAATTAATGACCTGAAACAGATGGACCAAAATAAGTGGCTTCTGGCTGCTTTGGGGACATGGCGTTCAGATGACGCACACCCCCAATGTGTCCGGAAGCCACTCCGAGCTACCAGAGGTAGCCGGAAGCCTGGAAAAAGGAGTGGCGTCCTGCTTTGAGAGTAGGCCATGCTATGACTACAGTCCTGAGCCAATCCTGGACCAATTGCAGCTGGAGTCACCAGAGGCCACTCCTTGCCACCAGACTGCTTCACCCCACAATTTCTGAGTTCAGATATTATTTTCCATGTGAAAAATGCCACTTGCTACATAAAACGATCACATGTGAATTCTGCATGGAGTAAATCCCAAACTGTGAACATTCCCATCAGTCCAGGATTCTTCTCATCAGGGTTCCTCAACACTCAAAAGACATGATTTTCAACTATTTTTAATGTTATTTCCATTCCTACAGATTAGTCATGTAATAAGGAGACCTTGGTCTGGGATATTTATCATTAACTCAAATAGAGGAACGGTCTCTGTCCTGTTTATACGATGGTTGCCAAGGTAATAATAGGTTAACAGAGACAAGTATTATGAAAACTGACTAATGTTTATTAGTCATACACACATAAGACAAGCACACATTCACCCAAGAACTCAAGAATATAGTAAGTTAGCATTGGATAGATAACAAGAAGCATCACTATGGGCAATATTCATCTGTTTTGGCAGTTCTCTAGGTCCAGATTGATAAAGATAGCAACATGGAGGGGAAGGAAGGGGGGGGGGAAGTGAATTGGAAATATATCAGAATCCGACCAACAAGAAGCCTGCTTGGATTCTAACACAGAACACAGAAAAAAGAATTTGAGATATCTTAAATAGGCAAAATCTTGCCTCAGGCGGAGAGTTGTTCACCCTACTTCAAAGCAAAACTAAATCTACATATTAAAGATTGCTTGATCTATAGACAGTCTCCAAGATGAGAGAATGGTCCGATGGCCACAAACATCTTGGGCCATAAATCTGCCCCAAAGGTATGAATGACTCTTCCTGTTAGCAACTCCTATCTTGGCCTCTTTGATCTACGTTACAATAGTGTACATGATGTGAATGTCTTGCAGTCATGGAGAACTCTATGTCATCTCCCATCAGGCAATCTGTAAAGGGTCATGACAAGCAAAGCCGTACACATTAGGGATTTTAAGGCTCCAATGCTCATAATAGTCACCTTTGCTTCTAGGGAGAATTCAAGTTCCATGGTATGTTATTGCACCACATTACAAATGTGTTTATTTTTTTTCCTGTCAGCTTTCACAACCACACATAGAAATCAAAACATACTATGGCCTATATGATTCTGATGATTCTCATAATACCACTAGACCCATTTCAAACCAGTTTCCGGGCGGGCTATGGAGTTGAGACTGCCATGGTTGCCTTAGTTGATGATCTCCGTCTGGGCGTGTACAGGGGTAGCGTGTCCCTGTTAGTGCTTTTGGACATCTCAGCGGCTTTCGATACCATCGACCATGGTATCCTTCTGGAACGCCTGAGGGAGTTGTGTATCGGGGACAATGCGCTCCAGTGGTTCCGTTCCTACCTCTCGGGTAGATTCCAGATGGTGCAGCTGGGGGACGTCTGCTCCGGTAAGAGGGAACTGACATCTGGTGTCCCTCAAGGAGATATTTTGTCCCCCACGCTATTTAACATTTACATGAAACCACTGGGAGAGATCATCCGGAGATACGGGGTGTGGTGTTATCAGTACGCTGATGACACCCAAATTTGTTTCTCTGTGTCTCCGACTGATGCAGAGACTAGGGATGGCATCTCGCCTCTAAATGCCTGTCTGGAGTCGGTAATGGGCTGGATGAGGGAAAACAAACTCAGTCTGAATCCAGAGAAAATGGAAGTACTGGTGATAGGTTCCCTGGGTCCGGGTGGTGAGATTTGCCATCCTGTCCTGAACGGGGTCACACTCCCCTTGAAGGACTCAGTTCGCAGGTTGGGAGTGCTCCTAGACTCGTCGCTCCAGCTGTCATCTCAGGTGGATGTGGCGGTCAGGAGTGCTTGTAATCAGCTTTGGCTGATATGCCAGCTGCGCCCTACCTGGACCGGAGGGACCTTGAAATGCTCTGGTAATCTCTCGATTGGATTTCTGCAATGCGCTCTACATGGGACAACCCTTGTACCAAACCCAGAAGCTACAGTTAGTGCAAAATATGGCAGCGAGACTGGTCGCTGGGTGTTCCAGGTCAGACCACATAATGCCTATCTTGAAAGATCTTCATTGGCTGCCTATCTGCTTCCGGGCTCAATACAAGGTGTTGGTAATGACCTATAAAGCCCTAAATGGCTTGGGCCCAGGGTACTTGGAGGACCGCCTATCCCCATATAATCCGTCCCACACACTCAGGTCGGCAGAGAAGAACTTGCTGGAGGTCCCAACTACACGTTATGCGAGGACCTCGCAACGGGCCTTCTCTATCTCGGCCCCTAGAATATGGAACAATCTCCCGAACGAGCTCCACTCCACCACATCTTTAGATCTTTTTAAGAAGAATCTTAAGACCTTTTTCTTCTCCCAAGCCTTCCCCCATGAGATGTCATTTTATATTTTACCCCCTCTGTTGACAACCTTGCAATGTTTATGGATTCCCCCACTCAGGTGGCCCTGTTGTTGTTATTGTGATTGTTTTTAAATGCTGTTTTAATTGTTTTATCTTGATGTATTTTTTATCTAAATCTTGATCAAAAGTTGGAAAAGCAGGATAGAAATAAACTTTTTATTATTATTATTATTATTACTGTCTGGTGGAAGAGTGGGATAGAAAGGTAATTATTTCCCCCTCCTTTCTTCCTCCGGTAGGATAGTACACTACAGTTATAAATTGTTTTCATTGTGTAAAGATGGTTTGCCTTTGCCTTCCTCTGAGGCTGACAGTGTAACTTGCCCAAGGTCACCTGCTGAGTTTCCATGACTGAGTGGGGATTCAAACCCTGTTCTCCAAAATACTAGTCCAATGTTTATATCACTACACTAGGCTTGCTTCTTGACAACATGCACTTCATTAAAGATGAATGTTGCATTTCTCATAATTTTGAAATGTTCCACAACACTGATCTTGAGTTTCAACAGAAACATTTTTAAAAGTGTCAGTAAAGGCATCAATTTCCCCAAATTTTATCCATTTAGAATACCATTAATCTTTTTCTCCCTTAACTCTTTAATTCAATACCATTCTTGCATTCTGAAAAGTTGTTATTGTTGTTGGGGAAGAGGGTTGAAATTAGAACACTGGAGTAAATGTAAGCTATGGGTGATTATGCCCTGTATTTCCAACTTCATTTGTCTTCAGCAAGCTTACTGAAAAATGGTAAATTCAAAATACCATAGGAATCCCTTTTTAATATATAAGGAAGGAAGAAACAGTACACTTTTTCCATTTGTAAAGAGCAGAAGGGCAATAGTGCTCAAGTTAAATGATTTATATATATTGAATTTTATGTTACTAGGAGGCCAGAGGGTTAAGCTATCAATTATGCAACTGTAAATGAAAGTACCGGTGGTAAGGGAAGCATAAAGCTGTATGACTGCATCACTGTCTAGAAATGGGTTCAACTTCAGCAGTCTACTCTCTTTTCTGAGTCACAGTAAAAAAATTCAATGTGGTCTAAAGCACAAGATTTGATTAGTGAGGAAAGTCTATAGAAACTGTGGTTTGTTTGTTACTAACTATAAGCAATATTTGGAAACACAGTGATATAAAACCTAGAACAAATAAAAACAGATAAGTAGAAACACCAAGTCACAAAGCAATGAAGTAATGTAGCTAAAAATTTCCCAAAGACTATATCCCTATTGATATCTTCAGCTGGGGCTCCAACAGCTTCAGATAATGAAGGATGAACTCCTTTCTACAACATAGATGACAACAAGTATGAACAAGACAGATCATTCAACTAGCTGATTGTGGCTCAATCAGATGTATTGTTCCCTCTCAAAAAGGGAGGAAATGTGGTTCCATGCAATTCATAATTTGCATAGATCACCCTTTTTATACTGTGTTGTGGTGGAAAAGGAGAATACCAGAAATGGTCCTCTTACATACACCTGGAGATGTGGCCTTTCCAAAAAACAAAACAAAACAAAACTACCACCACAAAAAAAAAAACACTCCCAACAATAAATGAGACAATTTCATCAGAGCTTTGCATATAAGGAGATGATTAGGCCAAAACAATTAACACAAAGAACACTTTATCACAACACAATACCTGGCACAATGAAGTCATTGTGACTTCAGTCATGAGAAATTGAAGAAAAAAGGAAGGAAAGAAGGAAGGAAGATGTTGAAACTTTTGCAAGGGTAAAAACTGGGTTTCTGCAAGAAGTTGTTCTGTGGTAAGTTGTTGGATGCTAGTGCCCACATCTTTGTCAAAAGCTACACTTGTAGATATTTATGTTCTACCTATACAGCACCTAAATTTTTTCCAGGTGTAACAGTACAGAGAAATTCAATACTCTCTGCTTAAGAAAGGGTCAAAAAGCCTCACACAGGACAGAAACAGCCTGGATCGCAAAAGAAGTTACTTTTTCTGATGCCAATGGATTTTAAATTTTACTTCCTGTTTTTTATGACTCTTTGTCTCCCAGAGCCCATATGACCAAAGACTGAAGTAGCATCTGCCTACATGGATATACCTCCAGCCCATCTTAACTTAAAACAACGACAAGCATCTTCACAAAATGTAGGCTTGTGACTCTAACACCATCATGTTTTTTGCTTCTCCTGTATAATTTGTAACACCTGTGCCTGGTGAAGAAGCCACTGTAGCTTTGAACATATTTTGTGCATTTTTGAGTGGCTCACTAATGCTATTGCTGTTTTGTGAATTTTGGATGCTATTGTATTTTGTAGAGATTCTGTTTATCATGCAACTGCTAAAAGGTCACGAATGTTTGCCTGACTAAAACGAAACAAAACACAGCAACAGAGGCACAAAGTAAAATGACAGTGGTCATTTTAAGCTAAGACATCTCAGCCACGGACAATAGAAAACAGTAGCAACAGGTGGAGTCAGCAGTAGGGAGAGTCAGACATGACACCCCCCCCCCCCCGGGTGCATCATTTCTTCAATTAGATTAGCTAGCATCACTTAAGCAGTCCATAAAACATCTGATCATCTAGTTGAACCTAAGGATAAAGGTACCATGAGTTACAGGACCTACCCTGTCTCCTGTTCTTTAGCAATAGAAAAGGATCCCTAAATTCCATCAGTTGTCATCACTCATTAATTTCTCCCTGAAATCCAGCAGCTTAGTGGAAAATCACTGAGAAATTTACTTTACCCCCCTTTACACCTTGAACTTTGCAAAAACTTCCCTTTCCCTTTCTATAGGAGATGGTGATCCTATACAAACATAGCCATACAAAGTACTTGGTGAGAAAAAGGAAAGGATTTTTTAAAAAGGAACTTTTATTCTAAGCAATTTACATTAACAAAACGTATCTTGTACATGAAGGCGCCTCCCTTTATGTATTACTTAGGAGTAGATACAGAGTTATAAAAATAGTCTCAAATCCTATGCAGCCAAGGTTAGAAAGAAAATATAAGGTCTAACATGACTATTCATAATACCAATCGTGTTCTAGGTATTTGGATGCTCATAAGAATCTGGGAATGTAGGCCTCCTTATCCAACATTGCGATGATGAGGCATGCAACTACCTTTCCTACTTTTCCATCAATTCCAAAAGTCTCTCTCATACTTTGTGGTACCATACATTATAACTTCACATCTTGGAAGCATCTCAAAGCTCTCATATTTTTCACAAGCTTATCATCTACATTGAGCAATTATCTCTCATGATCTCTGTTGACCCTACATGATGCCAAACCCCCAATAACTCTTTCATATCATTAATCCTTTGTTTACTGCCCAGACAATGGGGGAACTCATTATCACACCTTTCTTCAATGAATATTTAATGAGAGCAGCCTTCTTCTTTGTTTTATTATCATTTAGCAATTACTGGCAATCCTACTATAGTAAATGCACAGGTTTGAATAGTCCTCAAACAGGCATTGATGTGCCATGTTTCCATTCAGTTATGGGTTTAAAAGTCTTGATCACTTTCATACAAATGAAAGCCCATTCAACAACCACAGGTGTCTCGGTTTAGGGTTACAGGAGGATTGCAAACCTGTTTAACACCCTGTATTCTTCAATCTTTTCAAAGAGCTAGCACCATAATTTAGCAAATTAGAAAATTAAAAAGATAGAGATTTCATTTTTACCATTTAAGGCACTGCTCCATCACATACAAATTGATCCAGATTGATAAACCATTTTGCTAGATATCATTTTCTTGACTCAAAAGTAAGCCATATTGCAGACCACAAGTATTAACAAATTGGAGGGTCAAAACTATAAAATAATAAAATAAAACAACATAAAGCATCTCAGCTTCTATTGTACTTGGCTTCTCTAGACATGATTCTACATAGGGTGGCCAGTTATTCATTCCCAAAAAAGTTGTCATGCAACATTCAGTTTACATGCTTATTTATCATGTTTTTCCAAATTTGTAAATACTTATGATAATTTATGTTTTGCAGTAGACAAACCAATTTTCTGCTCAAATACTTTCCCCAGTCTTAAATTAACTTGTACCTCAAATTAATCTGTATCTCAAATTTGTGTTCTTATTCAATTAATTTATGCCTGGATGATCGAGAGACTGCTTAAAAACAGATTCCTGTTCCATAAATTATGTTCATTTTCTTAAATCAGGAATCTCCTATTTTGGGGAAACATGTTGGCCATTTAAGGAAATTTGAAACAGCATGGTGGCCACTGCCATTATAATGGATACAATAGGGATAAGTACATGGCTCATCACTAAACCTTGGAAACCACAGTAGAAACCCCAGCCTTCCTTTTGCAATCTGCCTGCTCCTACAAAACTCAAACTGATTCTCTGGAAAATTGCCTAGTCTGGCTGCTGCATTTTGAACCAATTGAAGCTTCTGAACTTGATACAAAGGTAGCCGCATGTAGAGCGCATTACAGAAATCCAAATGAGAGATTACCAGTGCATGTACCACTGCTTCAAGGTCCTTTTTATCCAGGTAGGGACGCAGTTGGCGTATCAACTGAAGTTGGTAGCAAGCACTCCTGGCCATCACATCTACTTGAGATGACAACTGTAGAGATGGATCCAGGAGTACTCCCAAACTGCGAACTTCATCCTTTAGGTGAAGTGTGACCCCATCCAGGACTGGTTTACAAAGCTCCGTCCCTGGATTTGGGGTACCTATCACGAGCACCTCAACTTTCTCTGGATTCAGCTTGAGTTTGTTTCCCTTCATCCAGCTCATTACTCACCTAAGGTAGACATCCAGAGGAGAGATGCCATCCTTAGTTACTGCAGCAGTCGGACACATAGAGAAATAGATTTGGGTATCATCAGCGTACTAATAATACCACGCCCCATGTCTCCGAATGATCTCTCCCAGCAGCTTCATGTAAATGTTAAACAGCATTGGGGACAGAATCACACCTTGAGGGATGCCCGATTTGAGCTCCCTCTTGGACGAATAACTGTCCCCAAGTGCCACCATCTGGAATCTTCCTGAGAGGTAGGACCTGAGCCACCACATAGCAGTGCCCCTGATACCTAACTCCCTCAGGGGTTCCAGGAGGATACTGTGGTCAATGGTATTGAAGGCCGCTGAGATGTCCAAGAGCACCAACAGGGTCACACTTTCCCAGTTGATGCCCAGATGGAGATCATCGACTAAGGCGACCATGACCGTCTCAACTCTGTATCCCGCCTTAAAGTCAGTTTGAAATGGGTCCAGATAATCGGCTCCATCCAAGACAACCTGGAGCTGGAAGGCAACTGCCCTCTTGATCACCTTGCCCAAAAATGGTAATAGAGAGACCGGTCTATAATTGGTCCTCGCTAGGGGATCCAGGGAGGGTTTTTTAAAAAGTGGTCTTACTATTGTTTGTTTTAGTTTGGTTGGAAACATTCCCTCCCCAAGGGATGCATTTATTATGCACTGTAATAATATTTTCATTGCATCCCCTTTCTGGGCGATCAATCATGATTGGCAAGGATTGAGGGGGCATGTTGTCCTCCTTACACTTCCAAGAATCTTATCCACATCATCGGTATTTACAAACTCAAAATGATCCAGTCTAATATAGTCCACAGAGTCACTGGACACCTCTCTTTCTGTTTCTGTTATAGTGCCTGCATTCAGATCAACCCTTATCTGAGAGATTTTATCTGCAAAAAAGTCATTAAAAGCATCACAGCAGGCTTTAGTTGGTTCCAATAAAGGGTTTAGGGTGGGAGGCAATTGAGTTAACTCTTTGACCATCCTGAACAGCTCTGTTGGATGAGACTCTGCAGAAGCAATACATGCAGCATAGAAAGAATTCTTTGCTGCATCTATTGCCACTCCATAAGAATCCAGTAAGTTCTCATGGAGTGTCTTGTCAAACATCGATGTTTCTGCCAGTGGCGCTCTAGTCATTGTGCAGCCTGCTTCATATTATGAAGATCTTTTGTGTACCATGGTTTTTTATTTGAAGCGGGTTGGAAAGGATGCTCGGGAGCGATACTGTCTATAGCCTTGCTAAGATCTTTATTCCAGGTATCAACCAGAGCATCAACAGAATCGCCGTCATTCCCAGCCATAAAACCCTCTAGAGCTTCCTGGAACCTTTTGGGTTCCATCAGCTTTCAAGGGCGGACCATTTTAGTAGGTCCTCCACCCCCGAGGGGGATATGGGTAGTAGCCTTCAGTCCATGACAGAGCAGAGGTGTAGATCACCTCTGCCCACAGATGTTCCTGATCCGTACTGAAGACCACATCGAGTGTAGATCCTTGAGTATATTTTTTTTATTGGGTTGAGGTGTTGGGGGGTAACCTGTTTTAATGGTAACTGATATTTTACTCTATTGCATTGTATGGTTTTTAAGATGTTCTAACCCACCTTGATTCCTTGAGAAAAGGTGGACTATAAATAAATCTTATTATTATTATTATTATTATTATTATTATTATTATTATTTTACAATTCTTGAGCAAGGTGATCGAGAGGGCAGTTGCCTCCCAGCTCCAAGCTGTCTTGGAGGAAGCTGATTATCTAGATGCATTTCAAACTGGCTTCAGGATGGAATATGGAGTTGCGACTGCCATAGTAGCCTTAGTCGATGATCTCCATCTGGGCATTGACAGGGGAAGTGTGATAATGTTGGTGCTCCTGGGCCTCTCAGTGGCCTTCAATACCATTGACCATGGTGTCCTTCTGGAATGCCTGAGAGAGTTGGTAATTGGGGGCACTGCATTGCAGTGGTTCTGTTCCTACCTCTTGGACAGGTTCCAGATGTTGATGCTGAGAGACAGTTACTCCTCTAAAAGGGAGTTAAAATCTGGCATCTCTCAGGGGGCTATTCTGTCTCCCATGCTGTTCAACATTTACATGAATCCGCTGGGTGATATCATCCGGAGACATGGGGCTGGGTGTTACCAGTACGCTGATGACACCCAAATATGTTTCTCTATGTCTATATGCTGATCAGCTTCCGGGCACAGTACAAGGTGTTGGTTATCACCTTTAAAGCCCTATATGGCTTGGGTCCAGGCTACTTGCAGGAACACCTCTCCCTATATAGTCTGCCCCACACTCAGAACGTCTGGGAAGCACTTACTACAGACGCATAAGACCAGATCGGTGTCCACTTCCTAGAGGGCCTTTGTCTCAATCACTCTAAAATTATGGAATGACCTGCTGGAGGAGATCCATATTACTACCTTAGATGCTATTAAACTGGATCTCTTCTGGTGGGCCTTTTCCATCTGATTCTATATAAGCAGTCTACCCACCTAGCCTCCCTATCGCTGCCATTAGTCCCCGTCCTCTTCCTTAGAAAAAGATATCTACTTGCCAAATTTTACCTGTATTTTACCTGTATTTTAAAGAATTTGCTTGGAATGTTTTTAATGTAGTTTATTGTTTAATCTCTTTTTATGTATAGTTTATGTTTTATGATTGGAGGGGATGGTTGGGATATGAGGTTGTTTCTTTGTTTGATTGTAATTTTAATAGTATCATGTTTTATCCTTATACTGTTGGAATCCGCTTTGATTCCTTGAGAAAAAGCAGAATATAAATAATTTGTATCATCATCATCATCATCATCATCATCATCATCATCATCATCATCATCATC
>NC_056522.1:243875739-243944010 GCF_019175285.1 Sceloporus undulatus | reverse complement strand
TATGGGGGCATGGCATATGCACAATGCATGCCCCAATGGTGCCCCGAAGTTGACATTATACTGCTCTGCTGCCCACATGGGGGTAGCTTTTTGGTGCTCCAGTGGCATGGTGTTTAGACGCCGCACACTTTCGTCTTTTTGCACGAGAAAAAAACCAGATCAGGGCAGTGACATGTGGTTGCTGTGGCCCCGATCTGGCAATCAAAGGGGCAGCATCAAGCTGCCCCTTTAAGGTCATCTGTTTCAGCCCTTAGTCTCAAAGGTGCTACAAGATCCCTTTGCATACTGATCTTCAGTGCTAAGTGTTGTTGCACTTCTAACAGAATAGTGGTTTGAAGTGTTGGACTGGAACTCAGATACCAGAGTTTGAATCCCATCTCAGCAATGGAAACTACGTGGGTGACTTGGGCAAGTCACTCTCTCTCTCAGACTTAGAGAAAGGCAATGGTAAACCTCCTCTAAATAAAATCTTAGGATAGAATTGCCATAAGTTGGAGTCAACCTAAAGGCATACAACAAGAGTAGAAAAGATTGCTTTGTCAATGACTCTTTTTAATTTTATAAATTCTCCTGTTCATGTGGTTTTAAATTATTTAGTTATTTCATACATTGTCTCAGCATACTATTTTCAGCATTCTACAACTTGTCCTCATACAGTAGTCAGCTGATTTTTTTAGAGGATGTTATAGTTATAGTTTTGCATGCACTTAATTGTATAATTAATTGTATAACTAACTGTATAATTAAGTGATTGAATAATTATATTCCTGTTGTTTTTGATATATTATGATACTCTATAATTTATAATTGCCTGTATTGTATGCACATTATAACTTTAGTTGTTATGTTTTAACTATAATTCTTATCATTACTTTTAATGTCATATATTCTGTATTTTCAGCATTTTTTCAGCATTTTTCCAGCATTGTATTTTCAGCATTTTTAAGAATACCTGTTATCTTGTCTGTTGTAAATATTTTTAAAAATGCTCTATTGGTTTTATTTTTGGTGTGGATCTGGCTTTAATGTTCACTCTGCATATGCTTACAGCAGCAAAATAAAATCATGGTTGAAAAGAACCTTTGATTTCAAGGTTGTATGAATACATAGACTCACTTTCCCTTTATTCTGATGTGGTCAGAGGTATACAGGATTTGTCTTATCACTGAGCCATAGGATTTTGTAGCACAACCCCGCAAGAAAGCCAGCCCCTGCACACCTCTAGAACAAAATGGGGCGCAACCATAGCAAGGAGGGGGGAAATAAAAAATAAATAGCTACCCTGGTATTGGGGGCAGTCATGGACATTGGAAATCATGGCCACAGAGAATCATGACCATGAGTGGACAACCTGCCTGCCCCTGCATGGACAAATAGTACCAGCCCACTAGATAAGAGAATATAAAAGGAAAGGTCGGCCTGGGGGTGGAATCGGGTTGTCACATCCACATGATGCACACCCTGACTCCGCCCCCAAGGGCATCCTAACAATGTGTGCTGCTCCACACCGTGTCTGGAGGCTGCCCCTTCAAGGTTGTTGGTACAGCACCATAAATTGTTATTTTATTTTGGGGGTGATACTCATGGCCCTTGAGCCACAGAAGGAACTCAAAGTCAGTTTACAGTCCACAAACCACCAGACATAGGACTTTTACAGGAATTCTGTGTTGTAACAAAATCAGCCTACCAAAATCTAATCTCATCTCTTATGAAGACCTAATTGTTTTGCAAATGGGTGGGGAGGGTGGGAAAACATCACTATATCAGGATTGAAATGGCTGCATCTATTGAAGGAACTGCTTCCCTCGGTGCATTAAAAGGGTATGATTTCTCTTCACTCCTGCAGACCCCTGTTTGTCAGAGACATCAGTATAAATGTTGCTAAACTTAGTAGCTGTTAGTACGTACAGGGCTAGCATGGTCTAGTGGTTTGAGCATTGGACTACAACTCTGGAGACCAGGGTTCAAATTCCTACTCAGCCATGGAAATGCACCTTAGGCATGACACACTTTCTCAGAAATAGAGGAAAGCAAAGATAACCCCCTGCTGAACAAATCTTCCCAAGAAAACCCCATGATAATTTTGCCTTAGGGTCACTGTAAGTCAGAAACGACTTCAGGATACACAACAACAGGCATGTATGTCTAAGAGTTTAACTATGCTCCAAAACACACTGCAGAAATAATCCAGTTTGAGACTGCTTTAACTGCCCAGACTCAATGCTAAGGAGTCCTGGGAATATAAATTTATTGTTGCACCAGAGCTCTCTGACAGAAGGCTAAAAGTTTTGCTAAACTACAATTCCCAGAATACCCTAGCATTGAGCCAGGGCAGTTAAAGTGGTCTCAAACTGGATTATTTCTTCAGTGTGTTTTGGACCTTTAAGCATGTATTCAGATGACAACACACACTTTCTCTTCCTGAATTACTTAGGCGCGGGACAGACTGCCAAGAAATGATGGTCTACTGGCTCCTGTTTTTGTTCCTCAGAGACAGCGCAGCCCCCAAACGGTGCACCGCCACTGTGGAGCAAAAAGAACCTGGAATTTCTGGGTTCTTTGTGCAATGCTGCTGTGATGTTGAGTGCGCCATTGGTGCACTCATGATGTAAGCAACATGTGGTGCCATGCAGATGACGTGCAGTGCTTACATCACAATGGCGGAGCCTGTGTACACAGGGCACAGCCATTGTTACACCGATGCCATGTAGTAGGGTTGCGGGGCATGTGATCACTCTGCCCGCGGGCAACCCTACTACGTGTCCAGGCCAGCACGAAGTGAGGAAAGGAATCACCACATTGTGTTCTCTACCAAATTCACACTCAGAGGGGAAAAGGAAGCTGTGTTTCTCCATCCTATCTAATTCCATTTTTCAATTTAAAAAATGAGATTTTTTCCTACTCCAGTGTTGGCATGATTTTTCCCCTTTATTCCAGGGAAACATCAGAGTATAGGAACACTTTGGATCCTACAGATCCACAGTCTCTGACAGTATCCCCTTAGTACACCTTATTTTTTGCCCGCAGATGTCAGTAATCTGATATTTGACTGTGGACTTTACCACAGGCAAGACAATCTTATTAAATTGTGTCTCCCTTTCTCTGAGGGCAGACAGTAGAATTGCATTCTCTACATATTCATTAATATTTGCATATGTTTTGATACGTTTATTTACTAGCCCACAGCTCCTGCTATCCACACTTGTAATGCAACATTTCAAAGGCAAGAAAAATTTAACAAAGAAGATAATTTGATGACTTGCAATGACTCATAGTAGTGAGAGTTTCCCCCTTATTTGCGTGGCTCACACGTCATTTGTGGAAGCTAGTATTTTCATTTCAGACATAACCTATGATGATATCATCCTATTTAAATTATACAGTGGACCCTTGTTATCCGATTAGGTTTGGTTCCAGGATCCTTCGTGGATAACAAAATCTGTGGATGCTCAAGTCCCATTAAATACAATGACATAGTAAAATGGTGTACCTTACATAAAATGGCGAAAGCATGGTTTGTTTTTTGAAAATTATATATTTTAAAAATATTTTCAAACCATGGATCTTTGAATCCATGGATAAAAAAAATCTGTGGATATGGAGGGCTGACTGTACAATATTGCTTCCGCTACCATAGTAGTAGTAGCAGCAGCTATATTAAAGTGAAATGTTGCTTTCCAACTACTTAATGCTCTCCAACGGATTCTCATTAAAACAAGAGATCTATATATAGTTTTTGCATATACAGTGCACCCGCACCATGCGAGGGTGCACTATATGCGGCTTTAACATTATGTGGAAGGTTAAGCAGCCGGGAACGTTCCCCCATTAAAACAAATGGAATTTGACCATACATGTTTTTCCCCATATGTGGGGGATGGGTGGGCCCAGAACTGATCCCTTGCATGTGGAGAGGGCCCACTGTACATGCAAATTTAAAATGTACCATCAAATGTATTCTTTCTTTTTCCATGCATCTGCTGGAAACATCTATAAAAGAAGATATGCATGCCCATACCTGCATTATGCTTTCCAATAAAACCATACACAACAAAACAAAGTGACATCACACAGGCAGCTTGCACACTAGTTAGCAACAAGCAGAGTACAACAGCTGGTTTCCTCAGAAATCAGACAATGATATTCTCCCCCCTGGTTTGGAGTGCTTGTCTGAAAAGCAAACAGGTGGTTTGCTTGGGGATCAATAGAAATTCCATCTCTACTTCAGCCACTTCACATGAACCCTTCTTATATCCTGCAGGGCACACAGTCCTTAGGCAAGGTTCAGCATCTGCTCAGCATGCTTAGTGGCCCACAGATTGCTCCAGACTCCCCTCAGCAACATTGTTTCTAGATGTTATCCTTCAGCAACATGAACACACAACCAGACTTCACAGTTGCCCTTGAGAGCCATATTGGGGGAAAGGCTGGGATTTGAGAGTGGTATTGTTTTGTTTGGAATATTTTTTTCCATAAAAATCAAATATATTAAAATAGTCTCAAGGCGGAAAGCTGCCTTGAGCCATAGAAAGGGCTGATAGAAAGAATTTAAACAGTTAAATGCCCTGTGCGTCCCTAGTACTTTTTTCCTTACTTCCATTTTAAAAATCCATGCTCAAAAAGGAGCAAAGGGAAGAATGTTCAAGGATGAATGTACGAAGCCAAAGCATCATCAAGTAGATATGAATTGCTGTGCAATTTGTAATGGTGAGAAATTTAAATATAAGTGTTTTTTACGTTAGCAATACTGTTTAAAAGTGTTGAATTTCTAGAATGATCTTCTAGAGACTTAAAAATCAGAAGTGTTTTTTTTTTGTTTTTTTGTTTTTTGTTTTGTTTTGTTTTTTTGTTTTGCTGCAAAAGCCAAGTGGAATAGGCTATCTGCATATTTGTAGTTGTGTATGGGGAGTGGAAATGAAGGGAACTGGATACAATCCTATGATCCCTGGAAGGGTTGTTTGGCGGGCCATAAGATTGGCTGTCTTGCTTTCTTTGAAAAAGGAGACCTACTCTTGGAGGAGGAAGTCAGCTGTTCAAAACTTTATCTCACCAGTTGTGGGAAGGTGGAGAGAATCATCTTGGGGCAGGCAGAACATGTTCTCCTGGCACATGTATCCAAAACAAATGAAGACCTACACCAGCCCTAGAATAATGGCACTTCTCTCCCACTAACATTGCTTTCACTAACACTGCCTTTTGAGTAGCCGACTTCCCCCTTCAAGGGTAGATCTCCTTTGTGTCTGGAAAGCAAGACTGCCAATCTTATGGCCCACCAAGAACGCCCCCCCCCCAGATCATAGAATTGCATCCATTCCCCTCTACCCCCCCCCACACAAATACAAATATGAAAAAATGGCAGTTCCACCATTACCGCTACATATTATTATTAATAATAATATTAATATTATGCTTTATTTATATAGCACTGTAGATTTGCATAGCACTGTACATACAGGCAATAAAATAGATAAGAGTAAACCTGCCTATGGTGTACAATCTAAGAAATAATAGCATAATACATATAAATAATACATAACAATACAGGAAAGGGTTCAATAAAACAGGCAACAAATTAAAACATCAAATCGTAAATAATAGTCACGCAATGCCTGGGAACTCTTCTCTGAACAGGATGGTCTTCAAGTCAGTTTTGAAACTGGTTAAAGAAGTGATGAGTGTCAGAGAAAATGTGACTGGATAATGACCCAGTAGGTTTCATGGTTCAACGAAGACATGAAACTGGATTTCCCAAATGCTACTCTAATAATTTTAACTGCTTCATCACATTGGCTGCTTACCTCAGTTTAGAGGTGAGGCTTTTACAGTAATGACAAAACTTGGAATCTTTCAAGAAAGAAAGGGACAGTGTTGCAAATTTCAAACGTTGTGATGATAGGTACACTAATATTAGAATGTTTACATATGGAATATTTATTTGTTATTTCAGAGACTTTATTTGGGAGATTCTGAACTATATAAAGACATTTTGGTTATTTTTATTGTTATTTGTACAAAATAATAAAAATGCATCACCGAAAGTAACAAAGTGTTAACTCATAAAGAACAAGCATGAGTTGTACATTTCAATGTTTATAAATCATGATTCCAAGATCTAATCTTTATACCACACTGGATTGACTTGACCTTATGGAGTGGTCAGCTCCTTTATATTGGCTGTTTTATATTTACTGCGGTGCCTGAATGCTATACTACGTTGTGGCACTGTTGGAAATTTTGACACAATGTTTATGGTCCCCACTGCTATGTGCCGCTTCCTCTATGAGTAAGCCTATGACCCCTTAGTGCAACACTGGAGTCAGACCTCCATTGATACTGAGATGCCGAGGAAGCATAAAAATCCAGAGGGAGAACATTAGGCAACGCCTGAGAACATTTCACATCTAGAGTTCACATCATTGGCTATACTCATTCAGTAGAACTTATACAAGTGAAGTAATGGAAAGGGTGAGGAAAATTATTAAGAAACTCCTTATCTGAATCTGTATTTACAAAAATTACCTGTGTATCCCCCTAACTGCCCAAAAACAAATGAATAACAACAACAAAACCCAAATTAACCGGCACCTCAACTATAGATGCTGCCAGATTTAAAAGTGTCATGGAGGCTGAATCTGGACTATAGTTTGTAAAGTTGAAGACTTTCATGGCCGGCATTCATAGTTTTTGTGGGTTTTTCAGGCTATGTGGCCATGTTCTAGAAGAGTTTATTATCGACGTTTCGCCAGCATCTGTGGCTGGCATCTTCAGAGACACCAGCAACAGATGCTGGCAAAACATCAGGAATGAACTCTTCTCGAACACAGCCACAGAGCCCAAAAAACTATGGATGCCAGCCATGAAAGCCTCCAACTTCACATTGTATCTGGAGTGCTTGCTAATATTAAATATTTGATTTAAATTTACATGTTATTTAATATTAACTTAAATTTAATATTATTGACTGACAACAAAACAATGTTAAATCTTTTTGAAATTCCCTATGTAGGCCCCATCTTAAATTTATTTATTTATTTATTTATTTATTTATTTAGCCATAGTGTAGCCACAATTGCTATATAGAGTATATAGAGACAGGGTCATGCTGCAACTGTTCAGGCCATTTAGAATAGATTTTTGAAAGAAGTGATAACACTCCCTCCTGGGGTACCCTCCTCATTGCTAAGGCTGGCAGTTGACCTCCCTTCTATTAAGGTTAGTATCCATAAAGCGTCCATACTCTATAGCAGTGGTCCCCAAACTGTGCTCTTTAAGGTTTTTGGACTTCAGTTCCCAGAATCCCAGACAATTGACCAACATGGCTGAGGCTTCTGGGAGCTGAAGTCCAAAATCTCTTAAAGGGCATACTTTGGGGAGCATTGCTCTATAGGAAAAGATTGATATGCTTGAATTATTGTAATTTAGCAAAACTATGAGCTCATACAGACAGGCCAAAATAAAGCTATTCAGGTAGGGTTGCCATCCCTGGGGACCTCCAAAATGGGGGAAATGTAGGACAAGGTTTAAAAATGTAGGACTTTTTTGTTTGTTTGTTTCCTGGCCAGGAAATTTTAAAAAAAAGGTCCTACATTTTTAAACCTTGTCCAAGGCCTCGCTGGGGCCTGGGAGACAGCGTCTCCCAAGCCCCAGAGAGGCCTTGGAGGACTCCGCGATTGCGGAGCCCCATCCAGGGCCTGGCTGGGGCTTGGCAGGCAGTGTCCTCCAAGCCCCAGTGAGGCCTTGGAGGACTCTGCGATCACAGAGCCCCATCCAGGGCCTGGCTAGGGCTTTGGAGGAAGCATCCTCAAGCCCACCAGGCCTGGAGGACTCCGCGATCGTGGAGCCCCATCCAGGGCCTCGGGGGGGGAATCCCAGGGGAATCCCCCGCCTCCCCGCGCAGCCGCGCCACCTTCCGCCCGCGCCTCCTCCTCCACATAGCGCGGAGGAGATGCTGCCTCCTTCCACCTTCGCCTCCTCTGCGTGGCCTGGGGGAGAGGGGGTGGAGGAGGAGGGTGGCGCGGGCGCGCGGGGAGGCACCACCTCCAGCTTCGCCTCCTGCGCCCCAGGCAGGCCTCTCTGCCCTCCTCTTCCTCCTCGCCTCCCCAAGGTGGAGGAGGAGGGCAGTGACGCCTGCCAGGGGCGCAGCAACCCAGGCTGCAACTGGGGGGCTCCCGGTTTTGGGACTGCACCCGTTCCGGGAGGGGCCCGGCAGGGATGTAGCCGGGGTGGATCTGGGGGTCCGGACCCCCCCTTCCATTAGAAAAATGAATGGTGTGTGCTGCTGCGCCGCCGCACTCAAGCCCCATTATAATGGTGGCACTTAGTCTGGACCCCCCCTTCCTAAAATCCTAGCTACGTCCCTGGGCCCGGGGCCCCCAAAATCAGGAAATTCCCGGTTGCAACCGGGTTATGGCAAGCCTATAATCAGCTCACTTTGGAGGTATGCTTTTTAAATGATGCATACATCCTAAGAGGCCAGAAGCTGTGTCAAAGCCATACTCCAGTACTAAGGACTGGAACACAGCTTTGGCACAGCTTCTGGCCTCTTAAGATGTGTGTGTCATTTAAACAGCATATCTCCAAAGTGACTCCAAGCAGGTTTATTTTGGCCTGTCTGCGTGGGCCCTTTATTTCACTAAGCAACTCACTCAGAGTGGATGGGCCCATTACTTTTCAAATCATATTTTGAGGATATCTAGACTTCATAAGGACAAATACTTTATTAGAGATAGAAATTTTGAGTTTGTTTCTCATTAAAATGTGCTTGCTAGTCAACAGCCTTATAAAGTGAGAACAATACTTCCAACGATATTTTCAAGATGTATCATTTGTTGCTCTGAGAAAAGCCTTTACTGCCCCCTGTTTTCATACAATGCCATCAGCTTATCTTAAGGTAAGGTACAAAGAGATCTCCTACATATAGTGATTATGTATCTGTGACTCCAGGAAGATGGAAGACCTGACCACTGTTTAATACACTGTCCATTATATAGCAACCCCACAAGGCATTTCTTGGGAGACCTCCTGAGAGCCAGGGATTTTGCCTGATACTATTTGTGACCTGTTAGCAGATCATTGTAAATCCAGACCATCACATTCAAGGTTGCCGCCTTAGCAGTAGCAGCCCAAAAGGTCATCTGCAAATTTCTGAAAACATCAGCAGTGGATTGTAAAGGGAGTCAGTTGTAGCTGCTACTATTATTTTTGGACCAACATTTTATCCTTTATCTGTAAAGAGCCATGTAAACTTGTGGTGCTATACAAATAAATTATGATGATGTCCTGTAATTTATTATTTTGTTCCATTTAAAAAAAATGTGATTCCTTTGTCTAAAGTATGGCTAGATTGTGCCAAACTGCCTGCCAGTCTTACCTTTAACCTTTCCTCATATGTCTTCATGCCAAATCCAAAGCATGTCAGTCACACAGATATGCTTGACAACATGATGAAATTTGTAACCCTAGAAGAAACAGAAACCTCAAACCATATTGTAGCTTCTTTTCTTGAGCATAATTTATGAGCGTTTTTTTCTGGTAAAAAGATGTATGATAATGTGCATATGTGCATGAAAATGGGAAACTCCCTGAACATAAGTTAATCAAAAAAGAGAGGCACTTTGAAAAGATGATTATACTTTGTAGTTCATCTAGCAAATACACATCTGCAAGGACGGATTTCTGTAGGATGATTTTCAGCTGTTGGAGGAGGTCATGTACAGTTAGGAAATGTCAAATATATCACACAAGAAAGGAATGAAAATACTATGTGCCTGCTAGCTATTATGATTATTCATAAAAGAATTCATTTTCTTTTAACTCCTCATTTCTATATTATTAAGTGAGAAGTGACTACATTACCACAAGATTTGCCTGTGAGCAGGCATTAGATAATCTCAGCTGATCCTCTTTCTTCTTTCAAAATAGCCCGATCGTCTCACTGGGATTCAGAAAGCTCAAACTGGGTAGCATTGCCTTAATCTGCTTTGTTCCCCTTTGTGTAATTTGTGGTATTGGCATCTATTTTTAAAGGCTTGATAGAACCTCACAGAAAGACAAGCTGGAAAATTAAAAATTGGGGGATGGTGGACCACCTTATTCAAGTGAAACCACTGACACACCTCACCCATAATTCCTTTTCTATAATTGTCAGAATCAAAAAGTAAGGTGTTGGAAGAAAGGCTTTTATAATGAAATTGACCATCTTCCTTCATGGAATTTTGCAAAGGGTTCCGACGATGATGTCTTCCATTAGTTCCCACCCCCTGTGTTTTAATGTGATTTCCCAGTGTTTCTTCTGCCTTTCTTCTTACTAGGACAATATACAGATCAGCACTTTGTGCCAGCGTGTGGGCGGGGTGAGGGCTGAGCATCTGCATGCTCCAAGCCCTAATTACAATGCCCAGGTGCCATTTTGGCATGCACCCTTCTAGACGATGTGCACTATGATTATGCACTTCTGGTGCAGCACCCAAATGGTGCAGCTCCAAAGGGGCATCATCATGGTGTGCTGGCGTGCCTATGATGCCCCTTCTAGGGAGCTAAAAAGAAGCTGCTTTTCGCAGCTTCTTTTTGCTCCCTTCAGGGACCAGATCAATGCTGCTGTGTGCGGTTGCCAAGGCACCAATCTGGGGCAAAGTGGGGCGGTTGCATGCTGCCCATCTGCATAGCCCCTTACTTACTTGTTTGTTACTAAGGATGGAAATATGTGCTCTAAGGCAGCCATTTCTTTTTCTTCTTTTATAGCAACAATATGGATGAAGAAGTGGCAAAATTGTGGTGCAATCTCAGATTTATTTCCCAGTATCAAGTAGTCTCAATTTCATATCCACAATTTTAAACAATGCTAGTCTGACTAGCTCCTGACTAGATAAATAATATGAAGAGAGGGGCAAAATGTTTGAGGGACTGGAAAGCTAGAGGGTATGGTGTATGAAGATTGATTTGACTGTCTGAGATGGAGGTTTGGGGAGTGGGATGATGTAATAAAAGCCAAAAGAAAATTTGAATATAGCCTGTAACATCTGGGATTTCCCATCCAAGTACCTGGGATCTCTCATCCAAGCACTATCCAGGGCTGACCCTGCTTAGCTTTCAGATCACATGGCTTCTGGTGCCTTTAGGACATGTATAGACAGTCAATTCAATTGTAATTTAAGTATAACCACACAGAATCTTCCAGTAGCTATCACCCAGCTCTAATTATGTTAGGTAGTATGGTTGGAGAGCATAAGAGAGCTACAGTAGTGCACGAATAAGGCACATTTGACCATCCAGATGTTCTTATCTTCATCATTAGCTCTAGCAAGAATAGCCAATGATGATAGCTGATAGAAGTCACAGTCCAATGGTATCTGGAGAACCACACATCCTCCAGTTTTGTTGCTCTTGTTGCTGTAACTCTGGGTGTAGCCATAAATATTCAATCAATGAAATTCAGTGTTTCACTTTTAATTCTCCATAATTCATTGGTTTCAATTTCCCATAATTTAGTCACTTTCAATTTTTCTATAAATCACCCTCAGTAACTATGTTCAGCTTAGCTTTATTTAGTCAGCATCTGGCTTCCCGTTGAAGTCAAGGGATTTGAGCAGTCATTATACTGATCCACCAGATTGGACACCAGTCTGGCAAACACACTCATATGTGCTGTAGCAGCATCAATAATAGTGCTCAGGGGCTACTAGGATGGTGAATGGAGGTGGGGAGAAAAGCAAGGAACAGTACAGAATTACTCTGATAAGAAAGCCCCATGACAGGGGATCAACAGGGGAGGGGGGAGAACTGTGGTAAAGATACTGAAGGAAAAAGAAGAGTAGCTCAATTGTTCCACAGGAAATGCTAAAGACTGCCCTAAAAAGCTGCGGCTGAGACCTTGTGGTCATGGATGGCAATTAGTACAGGACTTAACTGACTTAAAAATGGCTGATGAGCCTGCACCTCTCCTGTTTTAATGTTCCCAGACAAGACTGAACATGCTCCTCTCTCTTGAGATGATTTTAACAGATGTTTTCTATTTTGCTGCCATTATTTTAGGGCTTTGAACAAGAAAGCCCTGTAACAGAATTTAGAAGTATGACTTCTGGTGCTCCATAACAATACTGCATTTTTATCTAGCCTATTGTGTTCATTTTCTACCTCGCACTCTGCTTCTGAGAACAAATGTTATATATGCATACATCTAACCTGTTTTAAGTTACTATGATGGTCCTATCTTTCCTTGATGCTTTATCATAGTAGAAAGTAATGTGAAAGGAGCCCTGGTGGCACAGTGGTTAAATGCCTGTACTGCAGCCATTCACTCAAAACCACAAGGTTGCGAGTTCAAGACCAGCAAAAGGGCCCAAGCTCGACTCAGGCTTGCATCCTTCCGAGGTCGCTAAAATGAGTACCCAGACTGTTGGGGGCAAATAAGCTTACTTGCTAATTAGCTTACTTGCTGTTCACCGCTATGATCTTTGGAATAGCGGTATATAAATAAAACAAATTATTATTATTATTAAAGTGTTTAGAACACTCTTTATATATTTAAGGTCAATTATATGTAGTTCTTCCCAATTTTAACTATGGCAGTTTCTTTTTCTTCCTTGAACACATGTCTTCAATAAAACTTAGATTGGATCTACACTACACAAAAAATTAGTAACCTCATCAATTCCATTTCTATAAGAACATATGACATAGGATAGTTTTTCAGAGTGAAACCACGTCCTAAAGGCATTAATGCATTAAAAAAAACCCTCACCTTTTACTCTGCAGTTTTAGGAAAATTTGGCTTTTTTACACATTGAGGTAAAATTGGTGTGTGGGCTAATTGGAGGGCTGGTGGATGGCCACTTAAGTGTGGTCATTGTGGTGTGTGGCCTTTTTTTAAAACGTTCAGTGAATATTGCAGTAACTGGAGGCTAGCAGGGCTTTTGAAATGGAACCCTCCTTTCAGAAATAATGTTCAGTGGATGTATGGGATGTGAAGTGGGCAACGATGATGTAAGCATGGGTGCAAAGGTTTACCTTTGTTGACTTTTTAAATAGTTCAGTGTATTTGTACGTATGCAGATCTCTACCTGAGTAAGCTAGGGAGTGACTGAGCCAGTGAATGTGTGTGCCCTTCCTTTTCCTCTACCCTTCTGATTTCCATTCCCACCTGAATGAGAGGCTGAGTAGCTGATGGGGAAGTGTAGTCACCCTTCATCTTCTTTCCCCCGCCCCAGAAGGAAAAGGGCAGGCATGTTCCATAAACCACTCAGCTACTCACACTTCCTCCATTAGCACTTTCGCTACTCAGGAAAGAAGGAAGATCAGACGGGGAGGGGTTTCTGTAGGAACACATGACATATATTTTTTTCAGAGTGAAACCACTTCCTTCAGGCATTAATGCGTGGGGTTTTGTTTTTGTTTTTTAAAAGCTCACCTTTTACTATGCAGTAGGCCTAGAGGAGAATATAGTCCAACAGCAATTTATATCTTATTGAAGGTGGGAACAAAAATAAAAATTAAATATTCAGAGCAGGTCCGCTAGTGTAACCAGAAAACCCCAATTCAAAAATCACATGGCACCAATATAACATGAAATGGATTGTTTGGAACAAGGTGGTGTGTTCATCAATACACAGTCAGATGCAGATTTTAAAACTTCAGTGTAGTGCAAAATGAGGTGGAACTAGTTCAGAATATTGCAATGTGAAGCTGCATTATCTTGTAAATAATCAAGATATCCTGTTATTCAGTCACCAAAACTGCTACTGGCAAGCCCTTGACTACCACTATATGGTTCATTATCTACTAATACCACACGGAAATCTTGTAGTTTGTTGTCTTTCTTTTTCCTAGCCTGTCCAGATGAGAAGCAACAAAGACCATCCTGAACCATGTTTATTAAGAAATAATTGTTCTTATTTTGGTATGAATTGCTTTCATTTACATCAGCTGAAAGCGACAGATGCATCCATCTAGGCCCAGGTCTTTGAATGTTGGGTTGAGTTTGAATCCTGTATAATTGGGAATACTGAATTAGGATTGCTACCACTTTTTTAATTTTTTAATTTTTTTTAATCTTTAACACTTGGTTAGCAGGCAGGTACAAAAAGTTCTGTCTGTGATAGAAATAGCTATATCTGTGCAAATGGGAAGCATTTTGTTTCAGTTCATATATGAAGCATTTACCAACAATCACAGAAGGAATTAAGGTTTAAAAATGTGGAAAAAAGTGAAACTGCCATTTTCCATTCCTAGTTCTGTTCTAATATTGTCTAATCTCATTTTTAAGTTAAAAAAGTGGTTTAACTTTATTAAAATGAGATCTGACCCAAGTCTAGTCTACTTATTGTGGGAGACTTTCATATTTCCCCTTTATTTATCAAATGTTTCTAGGAGACCTTCAATATGATAAAAATAGCTGTTGAAGACTATATTCCCCTCTAGGCCTACTGACTATCTGTATATTCCTCTAGGCTTATCAACCAACTAACTGATAACCACTTACAGTGTAGTTAGCACTAACATTTCTTACAATCCTGCTTCCTCTTTTATTGCATGAAGATCATATGTTTACCTGCCAAGATTGCATTGGCTAATAGGAAGTGGCATGTATGTGTAGGCAAAAATGGCCAAATTTCAGTTGTCGTTTTATAATATGTATATGGTAGTGAATAAGAAATGGTATTGTTTTTTAATCATCACTCTAGGAATTGAACTCCAATCAGACTGGAGATGTTACTTCTAATGAGGTTATCCTCATAGAATCATAGAGTTAGAAGAGACCATAAGGGCCATCAAGTCCAACCCACTGCCATGCAGGAATTCACAATCAAAGCACCCTGGCAGATGGCCATCCAGCCTCTGTTTAAAAATCTCCAAAGGAGACAGCACCACTCTCCAAGGGAATGTGTTCCACTGAAGATTTTCACACTGGCGCTTACCATGGGTTAAGCACCTGTAAAGCACTGGTAAAACATCCCTGAAGCATGAGGGTGTGAAAACCAGTCATGCTTCTTAAACATCAGTGAAGTGTCCTCTTGGATCTACCACCTTTAAATCGTTTGCGGAGCAGTCATTTCCTATTAAGAGGAACTTTGCATTAATAGGAAATGGCTGCTCCATGAATGATTCAAGGACGGTAGAGGTGAGGGGACACTTCACTGATGTTTCAGAAGCATGACCAGCTTTCACATTCTCGCACTTTAGGGTCGTTTTATCGGTGCTTTACCAGTGCTTAACCCGCGCTAAGTGCCAGTGTGAAAATCTTCACTGTCATATAGCTCTTACTGTCAGGAAGTTCCTCCTAATGTTGAGGTGGAATCTCTTTTCCTACATCTTGCATCCAGTGTTTTGGGTTGTTCTCTAGAACAGCAGAAAGCAAGCTTGCTCCATCCTCAACATGGCATCCCTTCAAATATTTAAACAAGGCTATCATATCACCTATTAACCTTCTCTTCTCCAGGCTAAACATACCCAGCTCCCTAAGTTTCTCCTCATAAAACATGGTTTCCAGACCTTTCACTATTTTGGTCTCCTCCTCTGGACATGCTGCAGCTTGTCAATATCCTTTTTGAATTGTGGTGCCCAGAACTGGACACAGTATTTCAGGTGAGGCCTGAACAAAGCAGAACAGTGTGGCACTATTACTTCCCTTAATCTAGACTCTATACGTTTATAGATGCAGCCAAGGATTGTGTTGGCCTTTTTAGCTGCCACATCACACTGTTGACTCATGTTCAACTTGTGGTCTACTAGGACTCCTAGATCACTTTCACATGTTAAGCCAGGTGTCCCCCATCCAGTATTTATGCATTTCATTTTTGCCCTAAGTGCAGTATTGTCCTGCTTACCTCCACTGAAGGCAGCTCAGCAGCGAATATGCAAAGGAATATGCAAAGTCCAGAGTTTAGTAGTGACACAATACCAGTCAGTCAGTCACAGCAAAGGGCAGAGGCAAGAGCTGGTAAATCTAAATTAACACCAGACTGGAATTTGCATAGTATGTATGTGAGCACAATTCTACTATTCAGTGAGCATTTTTACATTGGGGATGTGTGGCTATACCATGCTCACCCCTGTCACCCTCAAACCAGAACACATGTGAGTTATATTCACAGAGTGTAGAACTCATAGGCCCAATCTTCAAGTTATTTACATTCCAAATGTTTCTCTATTTTCATGTATAACTTCACACAGGATGCCCATCAGAGACAATGCAATCAATTTTTTGATGACAGAGCTATGATCATCTGCATGGGAAGGAATGCTTTCCTATTATTTATCACTATATGGATTGCTGTGAGCTGCCTTCCTCCCATACAGTTTAATGAAGATAAAGGAATAAGAGGCAGATGGCACACTGGAATATAACCAGACCCTCAGATTGTAAATTGATTAAAAATATTTTGTTTCTCCCAACTTCAAGCAATCATAAAATATGGGAGAGTCTTACAGAAAGAAAGGGCTAGTTTTGACTTTTAAAGAATTTTCAGTTCAGATCAGAGTACTTAAAGGATTACTTGTCTTGACATATAACCAGAGACTGGGATCCATGATCTGAGGCTGCTCTCCAAATGCTTTAGATCTTTTAGGTGATGTAGATACTTTACCTCCTGATTAAAGGTACAGAAATACAGAATGCTCTTCCAAGGAAACTCAGGCAGTTTACAGACCACCCAAAAAGGGCGGTCTGCCACTGCCTCCGTTTCCACCGCAGGGAAGCCTCAGCTTCCAAACGGGAAGGGTTCCCGGTGGCAGAAAATGAAGCTGCAAAAAGCAGCTTCTATTTGCATCGCAGTTGTGATGCACGAGTGCGCAAATAGCGCACTCGTGACATCTCAAGCACAGGGGGACGTGTGGATGCTAAGCGTCCGGCATGTCAAAATGGTAGCACCCATGTGTATAGGGTGCCACCATTTTGTACATACTCAGCACGTACTAGGGTTAGGGCGTCCGGAAAGGACGCCCTTTCGTCACCCTAGTACGTGCCGAGCACGTACTATTGGCGCCTGGAACACGCCTCACTTACTGCCTGCTGGAAGTCATTTCAGTGCCAGATAATGGCCTTTTAATTTTTAACTCTTTTAATTTAATTTAATTTGCATTGTCACTACTGAGCAATTTTTATGCTGCTTTTTTGCCATTGTGTTTATATTATTATTATTATTATTATTATTATTATTATTATTATTATTATTAAGCTTTATTTATATAGTGCTGTAAATTTACACAGCACTGTACATACAATCTTTTAATTAGACGGTTCCCTGCCCTCAGGGAATTAACTGTATTATTTCATTCTGTTCCGTCCAACAGTCATAACTTTTCACTTGGTCTATCATTTCAGCTAGATGTGCAACATTTATTCTCCTTGCCTTGCAACAGGACAAAGTATTTTGTGATGCTCTCAACAAGAAAACAATTTTGTGAAAATTAAACAAAATTGGGCAAGTCAAGCAAAATTTTGCAGTTGCACAAAATTATCATAGTTATTGCTTTCTTGCACAGGTTTACAAAGTTTAGAAGAAGAGAATGGGTTGTCTGAATCATTTTAACAATCAATCAGGCATTCTGTGACCACTTTGTGTTTGTGTGTGTATGTGTCTGTTGTGTATGAAAAAGGGAAGGACATTAGTTATGTGCAGAGACTATGTGAACAACTGAGACCTCAGTGAAAATTAAATAGTGTTTTTTCTATCAACTGCACTTGGTGGCACAAGGAAGGAGGGAGAGAACTGGGATGACCTGCACTTATTCTTACAGGTTATCAGGTCGTGGAAGAATCACAGGCCATGGGCCACTTGAGACTAATCGGCAACAGTACAATGGCTATTTTGCAGAGGATAAGATTTGTGTGTAAATTTATATAGCACAGAATTTGTAGCACATCCTTGAGTTCCTTTCATGGTTAAGTTTATGGTATGTTTGCTTCTTTTAGCTATAATTTCACTGTCATTTCTGGCTCCAGAAGGAGAAAGTCTTGATGAGTGAAAGGAATTACTGCACATTGTGTGACTAAAGATCTGGAATAGCAACAATTTGCAAGCTTTCAACTCGGTTTTAATTGAAGGGGGGGAGGGAATGCAAATAATTCATTCACACTTAAGGGTTACGATTTTTCAACATATGTTCATAATTTGTACAGCAAATTCATTGGGATCTTTAGAAACACCAAACATCTGGAAATGCTAAGCTTTCCTTTCCCCCTCTTTTTAAATGTTTAAAACTTTGAAATAGCTATCTGGGTGTCTAAAGCTTCAGGATAAACAATAACAATTCTGATGTTGATACAGATGATTCTTTAATGAGACTGCTGGTGCTATTTAAGGCTCTTTGTAACAGCATGCATGACAGAAGACTAAATTTAAGGGACTTTCTGAGTAATGCCATATAGGCCAACAGTATACAATAGGGGACATATTTTGGCACTATTGCACCAATGCAGTAAGGATAAGTACCAGAATTATGGGATAAATGTGGATAGCCACAACTTTATTACACGGTAATTGTTATAAACCAAATTACTTCTAAACCAGTAGAAGGAAGGGAGGAGAATGTGATGTACTAGGTAACCCAGAGTACTGTCTGTCCAAGCAGGGCAGGAAGAAATGATGGCATCTGCTAAATGACAGGTAAAGTTTGTTAAGGTTCATTGATTGAAGGAGATCTCAACAGCCAATAGAGATGGAATACAACTGCAGATGCCCACACGCACAAGTTATTCCCTTACTACCAGTTGCCCCTACTTCCTTGGCTTTCCCTTCCCAAATTTATATAATGTTCAATATTATCCTTTTTTCACCTTCATACCAACCAATTATGACAAAGCAGCTGCTGATCTGCTACAAATGACATGAAAGAACAATTCAATGTAAGTCAGCCCAGTTTTTAGAATCTTAACAACCTCATATAAAATTGGTTTAACCCAAGGAAGGATTTTGTTGCTAGCAGCTAAAGGCAATCAGACATAGGGTGCATCTACACTGTATAAATAATGCAGTTTGACATCTCTTTAGCTGCTCTGGTTCCATCATACAGAATCTTGGGATTTGTAGTTTTGTGAGGCACCAGCACTCTTTGCAAAGAAGGCTAAAATAAAACTACCGATTCCAGGATTGCATACAACAGAACTACACCACTTAAAAGTGATGTCAAACTGCATTATTTTTACAGAGTAGATGCACCTGAAGGTTGGGAAATTATATGGGATATGAAACAGGGTGGGTGAATGGAAATGGGCAACAGTAAAACTCATTGTATACCATGAGATCTGCAGTCTTGTGAGTGTTTGTTTACATGAGACCTCAGCTGAGATCACAAATAGAAGTCTTCTGATGGCCACAGTTTCCAATCACCAAGACTTCCTCCTAGGATTATAAGTGATCCTTGCCCTGGATGGGAACAATAACACCAGTGTCCTCTTCAGCAACATGTACCCCTCCTTTGATGGTGTTGGGTGTACAATTTGTAAAGCCTTTTAAAATTAGTTCAGGCTGAAAATAGCTATTATTCACAACTAGAGCAGACCTATTGGCATAAATTAAATTGCTAATCCCAACTAAAGTAGACTCATTCTACAAATTGTCATATAAACAGCCAACGTTTATGTACCATATAGACTCAATGATAAGTCAACTTCATGTATAAGTGGAGGGCAGGTTTGGGAGCCAAAATTAAGGATTTTGACATGATGCATGGATAAATCAAGCGAAGAATTTAGGGGCATGTAACAAAGAATGTAAAGGGTGTAAAGGATGAAGCAAAGGAAAATGATGTCAAAGAAATTATAAAATTGTGCCAGGCATAACTGTTTCTAGTCATCCTAAAGGCTGAGTGGTGGAAAAGGGAACTACAGTAGATCGTAGCAGTGAAATGTGTGGGGGAGGCAAACAATGTGTGGGGGAGGAAACACAGGTAGGGCCAAGAAACACACACATGTCATAAAGGCTGAAACTTTAATGTGATAACTTTGCCTGATTTTAACCCAGAAAAACGGATCAACATAAAATGTTTTATGCAAATGTTTCAAAGCCTGATTCCTCTCAGTGCTCCTTTGAGAGGAAACACCAAAGAGCTGCCACCACTACCATTTTCTCACCTAGGCATTCAGAAGTGGCACCTCAGTCAGCAGAGAGAGTAGAGGAGGTTGGTGCCTCTTTTCAGTTGTCCCTGGACAGGCTAAGCTCTCACCTTTCACCACTCTATTCAGAGAAAGGAATGATTCCTTTTTTGTTGTTGTTGTTGATAAAAGTTAAAGTACAGTATTGACACTGAACTGTGGATAAACTGGCCAAGGTTTTTTTGGGTCAGTTTTTGGACTAAAATTTCTAGACTTAAATCTACAGTAAATAAAAATGGATTTAATAGATCTACTCTGTTCAGGACTAGCCAGAGAATCAGTGAGATTTATATAAATATTTATTTAACAAGTAAATACAATTGATTTGGTGGATCTACGCTGTTCAGGGCTAGCAATTTGATTTAGGCCAGAGAATAAATGGGATCAATATAAATATTAATTTAACAAGTCCTAGTGATTCAGTAAGGTTAATCTAATTTGGACTAGCTACTGGAATGTCCCTTTTGAAATTACTATGTTTCCTTGCTCCAATTATGGTGCTGTTCTACAGACCATAACTGTAATGGAAATGTGAAGGAAACAATGAGAGTATCCTCAAAATTCTGTAGGGGAGGATTTCCACATCTCCAGATGAATCTCTGTGTTCCAATGTAGGAATTAAAAAAATGTTGAGAATCTCAGCAAAAAATAACTGCTTTTTTGTGAGTTTTGAGACTTGTTGCAACAAAGAAAGCTGATCTTGCCAAGACACCTCTTTGCAGGACTTATGGAGAAGTTGCTTACAAATAATGTACATAATTTAAAACGTGTGTGAGTAAAATGTTATCAAGATGTGAATAGTTTAAAAATGCATACAAAGGTTCCCCAGTCAGAAAAAGTGCATATAATGCATAAGCATATAATAGCAAAATTATCCTTAAAAACGTATATGAATGTCAAAGCACAAATTAAAAATGAAACCTCACAATCTGATAACAAACAAACAAAAATCACAGGAAGAGGCAACTGAGATTCAGAGAAGCATAATGAGTTGGATAGAGAGAGAGTGCTTCACATATATGCTAAAATCTCCCTCTTTGTCCTCAGCTGCTGCAAGCTTGGAGAAGTATTGGCATCCCTATTTGGGAACATGGATGGGTCCAAAATGTAAGCATGGTGGATGCAGGAATGAGGCTGTAAACATGAGGCATCTGCATTTCTGTCAAGACTAGAACAAGCCTGAAATGTCTTGCCAAATTTAGATGTTCTCAGGGCATGGTGCAATTAATTTCAGCATCATGCAGGTCAAGGGTGGCCAGAAATGCCTAAAATGTGAGATATTTTTAGTTCCTCTATGATCCAGTCTTTAACTGCATGAGACCCTGTTGGATACTGACTGTAAACCTACCAAACCTACCATAAAGCAATTATGTGAGGAGGTAGAAAAGTGCATCCCACAGGTTGCACAATGCTCAACCAAGGCCTTTTTTTGAGTCTCCCAGGACTGTGTGGCACAGTCCCCCTGCAATTCAAAAACATTTCTTCTGGAAAAATATGTTTGACAAAAACACATACCCAGGTCCTCTGGGGTGGGATGGGGGCAATCTCCCCCATGTCATTTTAGGTCCTAAAGGTAAAGGCAAAGATATTCCCTGCTGACAATTTTGTCAATTTGTGTCCAACCATAAGGGGTGGTGCTCATCTCCGTTACTAAGCCAAAGAGCCAGTGTTGTCAGAAACTACTCTGTGATCATGTAGCCAGCATGATTGCACAGACTGCTGTTTACCTTCCCTCCAAAATGGTACCTATACTTTATTAGGCAATGCAGACAGACTGCAGCACATGTCTTAAGAAATAGCTCCCCCCCCCCCCCCAGTTCTCACACAAGAGTAGATTCCGCTTTAAGATGATTCTTGCCATCTGCAGCTTTTAGAAATACTTGCAGGTTTTTTAAAACATTTTTTTTTAAATGTTACTAAAACTAAAATGTACCATCGTCTGGGCTCTCAGGGTCTCTATCACAGCCTTCATTCTCTGACTCAAGAGTCCATGTCACAGTCCTGGAGGCAAGGCATGACAGATATAAGAGGAGGAAAAACCCAAGTACTTCTATGCACTGGCAGGAATGCTAGCCTGAGCAGGTAAGTAATGAAGAGTGAACAGTATGGTCATGGTGACAAGAGAATATGTGAGAATTAATCAGATCTGTGTATCCTTAGAAAAAAGAGAAAGCAGCCCACATCAGTGAGAATGTTCAGCCCAAGTGAGGATGCAGCTACCAGAGAAGACAATATGGAGTCATTGGTGCATGTGATCAGACATCCTGGAAACTGGTCTGGCCATATTCCATCCCATCACTGGAAGCAAAGGCTCCACACTAGCATATAGATCCTAGGTCAACCTGAGATCGCAGCTTGGCAGATCACTGTTCAGAGCTGCAGCCTAAAGATGGTTACAAGTTGCCCAAGAATGACTGCTGAATTCCCTAGGTGTCCACTAGACCCTTCCATCATAAAGCAACCACATTCACAGGCATTGCAGACCTCGGGTAGAGCTGGCAAGGAAGGTAGGAGACTTCTCAGCCGTGTAACTCCCTATGAAGGAAGAGAGCCTTTCTTAGTTTATGAAAAGCTATTAGTCAAAATGACTTTAAGGTTTTAAAAGTTTTTTTAAAAAAATTATATAGTGTGTGTGTCTTCATAACTTTGGAAAGTGTGGAAGGCAGAAATGTGATCAATAAAATACTTTTAATACATAAATAAATAATACAGTACAAGTATCTGGAGCTTCTCTGAAATTTGGATGCAAGTCAGTTATGATTCCCTTTTCTCATCCTTATCCAGCCCCCACTCCACAAAAACCTACATGAAATTGCTAATCCTAACTAGAGCAAACCTAAAGACTCAGTTGCTGAATAGTAAGTCAACAGTTATATACATCTCATTGATCCAATGGGTGTAATGTAGTTGAGAGTAGCAATCAGATTTGGGCCAAAAATCTTGAGCATATTAAGATAAGAATTCTATGTCAGGAATTCTCAGTAGTGTAGTTTTTATTGCCTTGGCCAATACATCAGGAGGAATAATACATATCTCTTTGTATTTCTCTGTACATGTAATTTTCCATTTCCCAGTATCTATATGGTGGTACAAGCAGAGAGTATGAAATGGCTCAGAAATAACTTTCAGCTGCCTTGGTTTTCATGTTTTTCTTCCTTGTTTTCCTTGCCTGTCTCCTCAACTTGGTAAATTTGGAAAATAAAGAAATCAGTAGGTAAAAGAGATGATACTGAACCACTTTTAAAATCTATACGAGTGATATCCAAAGTGGTCAGTACACCCCCTCTCCTCCTGGGTATAGATCCAGAGGGGCAGAGAGGGAAAAATAGACAGCAGGCCAGCTGTGAGGGAGAGGGGGGTGGCAGGGGGACCTCAGTCAAAGCATTGGCACCCAAGAAAGACAAGTGGAACCATGGTGAGGATGATCGTCTTGATCACTTTATGTGTAAATTTACAGCGCTATATAAATAAAGGTTAATAATAATAATGATGATGATGGTGGTGGTGTCTTCCATTCTTTGCCTGTCTGAATGAGCTCAATCCCACAACACCATTTTGGGACAGACTGAAAGACTGAAGTGAGGAGTTAGAGCATCTGGCATCAGAGGAGATGTGCCAGCAAAAATGAGCTTTCAAATTTGGGATCCTACTTAAGCTTTGTGACCTTTGGCTGGTAGGTTGGAGCTGCATTACTGATCCTGCTTTCTTTTGTCTGAGAGAAGAGGTAGCAGAAGAAAGTGTGTGTGTGTGTGTGTGTGTGTGTGTGTGTGTGTGTGTAGGACAATTTGAAACTGTATGGGGAAGGCATTCTCCAGGAAATGAGGGGTATGAGTATCTGGGTTCAGTTTTTTGAAACAGTCCTTCACCTCTCTCGGCTTTCTTAGACTGAGAGTCTTTCTTTGCCAGGGAGAAAAGTAGGAAGCTGGCTGTGTCCCTCTCCATTGCAACAAAGAAGGACTGAGAGTCCTTCCTTGCCATGGAGAAGATTTCCATTTGCACACAATCACCTTGGGAACAGCAACTGAACAGATGATTGAAGAGCAACCAAGAAGCATCTCAACTGTGTTGGCCTTTTACCTAAGGCCACCATGGGTGAAATGCTTCTCCATTGCTGCTCAGCCAGCTACTTGTTTGCTGCTCCCAAGCAATTGAGGTTGGTTGCTTTGAATTTTCAGTATAACAGTAGGCCTACCACCAACAAAGCAGTGTTGGAGGGGTGCTAGGGTTGTCACCCAAGTGGAAAGGGGGTGGTAGCCTTTAAAAGTCTGGGGACCATTGATCTAAACTAAAATCTAGAAGAAGAGCTCGGCCTGTACAAGTCTGCAGAATCCTCAATCATTTCTTTAGTCATTTGTGTCACTTACTAAATAGTAGGAGAAGAGTGATATGCCATTACTTATGAGTTAGACCATTATTGTGTGTGATAGATCTCCATTTCAGGGCATGTACCTTTCATAATAACCATGCACTCACCTATCTGATTTCCGCTTCAGAAATGCTGAAAGCAAACATTCAGTTCAGACATCTATCAGAATATAGGTAATGGAATAACAAGAAGGCTTGCAAACAATAGAAACCTATTTTTATTATCTCTCATTCCATTTTTACTGGTCTCCCCCCTCCTCCTCTTTACTTTAACTGGTTGTCATTGCATGTTTTAAAAAAATAGCTTAATTTGACAGCTTGGAAAGCTCTTGACTCACTGGCACTGTGAATCCAAATTGGTCTGTAATGTTTAACTGAAAGGTGCTAAAAATGTTAGAGATCTTTTTTGCAAAACCCCCCCTCCCCCTTTATTATTTATTCTGCCTTGATGCTGCTGAGAAAAACAACACAACTGATGCTGCTTGGTTGAAACATTTAAGTGCCCATTAAAATGTGTCAGACTAGAAGAAAGCAATTATGCAAGCTTCCTGTGGCACCTCACCACATTACAGTTCTTCTCTGAGCAAAGCTTTCCCGGAGAACTGCTTGATGTATGTTGCTTACTGACTGGGCCTTTATTTCACTTCAGCTCACCAGGTGTGCTATCAACTTGGAGCCCATTATTCCTCTCTTGTGAACTCAGCAGGTAAGCAATTGAGCTTTTACCCAAGCTTCCTCAAGAGTAATCTGTTTTATTCAATGACATCCATGGAATGCAGCCTGGCAGAGCTTATACATTTAAACTACTAAATGCTTTATTGTATGTGAAGTAGAACTATTCATACATGTGGTGCCTCTGCCTTCCAGAAGTGAACCTGCCTATGGTGACTCTACATGGGAGAGGTAGCCCTGCTACATACCGTGTTTCTACATGATAGAGGTAATAGAGATGAAATTGTTAGCCATTTTTGAAAGCAACATATTCTGGATTAGTTCAATGTACTCTGGATCAAGTTGATTCAACAGATCTGACAGACATCCATACTAAAGCAAGACACTTATAATGATGACTGAATCTGAGTGTTCCAAAATATTTGTTAGCAAGTTTCATTCAGATAAGCTCAAGAGGTCAAAACTAGGTCTGCAAAACTAATATTTTTTCTGTAAATATTCCATATGAAGGAAACATTACAGAGAGGGAGAGAAGGAAGGATGGTTTTGTATGCTGTTATGCTGGATGCTCTAGTATAAATCACAGTGTAAATCTAGTATAAATCACAGTTTACTAAGGTTCTTCAGTCCATATGCTATGAGGGGAGGGATATGGAAAAACTATTCTGGGACTCGCCCACTGTGTGGTACCTTTTGCTAATCCTCTTTCCAAAGAGAAGGAAAATTAAAATTAGAACCTTTGGAGGAGTCCATTCGACCTGTGTGTGTGTGTGTGTGTGCCCTTAATTGTTTCATTGAAAAATGCTGAATTTTCACATCTTTACTCCTATTGTACTCGATTTTCAAGCCCTTTTGTTTTTGTCAGCTCTGTCCTATTGTACTTTTGGGCAATCTGCATCTACACTTCATCTACACTACAGAAATAATTCTGTTTGTCACCATTTTAATTGCCAAGGCTCAATGCTATGGAATTCTGGGAAATATAGTTTGGGGAGACATTTAACTTTTTCTGTCAGAACGTTCTGGTGCCACAATAAACTACAATTCTCAGAATTCCATAGTGTTGAACCATGATAGTTAAAGTGTCAAACAGAATTATTTCTGCAGTGAGGACACAACCTTTATAACTTTGATGTTAATTTTGCAACAAAAGAGAAAAAAAGGTTTAAATTATTGTTTCATTCATCACAACACTCTGGTCTCTGCGCTGATACTTCTGACATTTTGCTGGTCTTGGGCCTAAGAATGCCTTTATGACACACATGATTATAAAACAAATTTCCCAAAATCAATGTAAAAAAAGTAAGGCAAATCGACCCTCCTCCCCATGAATACTCCTGTTCTTTCCAAAACGCCAATCAAAACCCTGTTCTGCTTTCCTTGACTGGAGTCATCACTGTTCTGTGTATCATCTTCATAGAAACTGCCCACCAAAACAAAAACAAAAAAACCCAATGGATTTCTGTATACACTCAACTATAAGTTGACCTTGAGGGCAGGTTTGAGGGGGTAAAATTATGGATTTTGGTATGACCCATGTATAAGTTGAGAGTAAAATTTAGGGACATGTGACAAAGCATATATAGGATGAAGCAAAGAAAAATTATGCCAAATAACTTTCAAAATTCCAGCAGGCATAACTGTTTGTGCTCTCACTAAAGGCTGGATGGATGAGAGAGTAGAGGGATATCAGTGCTTTCAGGACAGATTACACTTTTGCCTTTCACCAAAGGATGGCTCCCTTTTTTGGAGGGGGGCTCCCTTTTTATAAAATTTAAAGTACCGTACTTACATTGACACATGGATAAGTTTTTAACTCAGGTTTTTTGGGTCCATTTTTTTGATTAAAATTTCTAGACTTATACATGAATATATGGATCTTCTTGTTGGAAAGATATTGATATTTGTAAAAAGTAATTGCCTAGGAGGGGCGCCACCACAATAAAACCCAGAACCGCGTATGAAGGAAAGGTCACAACTTTATTAAATAACCAGCAATCAAGGTAGGGTTGACCCAAAGCCTGAGGTCTGGATCTGGAACATCATACAATACCCTGGTTGTTTGATGAACCAAATTCCCACACATGAAAGCCAGCTTGCTGGCACTCTTGCAACCAAGTATAAGTCAATTTCTTTTTGCTGTCTCATTTCTTCTCCTATGATGGATTTCCTGAGACAATATATATAGGGTTTTTTTCTCTCTCTCTTTTTGTTTTTACCTCAGAAGAGCATCTGGAATTGAGTTATAGCTGTTTGTTTAATTTTCCATGATAGCCATCAGAAGGTATGCAGTTTTGGATTGTTGAATCAAGATTTAGATTTGGACAGGAGTTAAATTAGTCAGTATCTACATTGTTTTGATCTGAATTGGGCTATTTTCTAAGTTGCAAAAGAATTGATTGAACTAAATCTTGGGGTCAATGCACATCCTTGTTTTTAATGATTGCTTTTAGTTTTTGGAATAAAGTACACACAATTATTATTTGGCTTAAAAATCTCAAGCTTCCCTTTCATACTGAAGTAATTAACTATACTGTATGTTACATTTCACTTTATATTTTGATCTCAAACAAGGAAAACAACATCCTTATTGCTTTCTCTTTGCCTCTGAAATAAAGTAATAGCCCATCTTTTCAAAATTATTTGAAAAGCTTTTTGGAAAATGCCATCATACTCTCCACAGTTTTTACAACAGCTGTATTTGCTATTCAGTGATTCCATGTCATTTTTATTACAACTGAAAGAGAATCCAGTCTTTCCCTCTCACCCCTTTTTTCCCCTGACAAGCTAAATGAACACATGCATGTGAAAAACCTTCACTACAGAAAGATGAGAAGAATCAGTAAAGTGGAAGATGAAAACAAGAATGAAGCTCTTCAATAATCAAACTTATCTACTAATTAAAAATGTAATCTTTCCCCATAACCCTTACTCTCACCTTTTCTCTTATATTTTCAGAGACCCAAAGACTGTGAAGGAAATGGCAGGATCTAGGGACAGACCTTTTTTTTTTTTTAAAGTAGATTTGCTTTTTATGCAATAAAACAGATTTGTATGTGGATATGACTAAGGCTGTTTGCCAATATATAGGCTAATTTATCTCTATTACAGCAGTGAGTATCATACATGCAATTTAAAGTGTTTGGGATAGAGATGCAATCTATTTATGTTTTGTAAATATAATTTCAATGCTACAAATGATCTATAAATAAGAATGTGATCTATAATTCAAAGAAAATGGTATCTTCCTTCACCATTAAATCAATGAAACCTAAACATCAACACTTGTACAAGAAAGCAGCTTAATCCTTAAAACACAGCCATTTCCCTGGCTGATGTACTCAAGAAATAACTATAGTTACTTGCAGTTGGGATTTTCAAAAAACAACCAAGCATTGCTTTACGGTTTAAACAAATGTGCTCAAACCAGTCTCTATTAAATCAATGACTACTATTTACTGACATCTCAATCTTTGGTGCATAAGATGTTGCCTTTACACTGATTCTGCTACTGGTTCTACCCATTCTGTTTAGTCTATGTATATGGGAATAGTCTCTCCAGCATTTCAGATAGTTGCTTGTCCAGCCGTGCTTGAGGATACCACAAACTAAAACATATGCATGAATAGCATGTACTGTATCATTGATAGAGAGACATTCTTTTCTCAGCAATACAACAAATGAGTGGTCTTTCTCTTTTGTTTCTGCTAATTTACCAAAGGTGAGATTATAAAAACTCATTAATTGTTTAAACCATGAAGCTATAAATCACAAACATGTTATATAGAGTCTAATCTATAATCTCTGAAAATGCTTGGAGAACAAATAATGTCCCTGAAAACCAGAAGTGAGAAAATATTGTTCCCATATTCCAAAAGGAGAATGTGACCAACTAGTGACCTGTCTGCTGGATGTCAAAACCAAGAAATGTTCTAGAACAGATCATTAAATAGTGAACACTTAATGCTGTGATAACTAGCAGCCAGTGTGGGTTTTTCAAAGGCAAGTCATGTCAGACTACTCTTATCAATTTTTAATAAAAATATACATTTGGTAGTACAGAGCAATGCCGTGGTGGTGTATCTTGATTTCAGTAAAGTTTTTGATAAGGTCCTTCCTTCTGTTCTTTCAGACAAACTGGTAAAAAGTGAATGAGATAATGCTGCTGCTGGATGAATTTGTAGCTGGTTTATGAACTGAACCCAAATGGTCCAGTGAATGGTTCTTTGTCAAAGTGTTGCTTATTACCTTTAAAGCCTTACAAACCATCTCACAGCTGCAGGAGTTTACCGCATACCGTGCAGCTGCGAACAAGTCTACATAGGGACCACTAAATACAGTGTTCAAACACAAATTAAGAAACACGAGAGACACTACAGACTGGGTCAGCCAGTAATATCAGCAGAAGCAGAAAACATTATAAATCATCCTGAGCATAAAATGCTGTTTGAAAACACTGAAATTCTGGACCATGCCAAGAACTATCAGGTCAGAATGCACAGGGAAGCCACTGAAATCCATAAACACCTGGACAACATCAACAAGAAGGAAGAAACTCTTAAAGTAAACAAAGTTTGGCTACCAGTCCTGAAAAACACCGAAATCAAGACCTAGCAAATACAAATTAAAACCACTTAGGGTGAAGGGGTTTCCCAGCGGACAATGGATCATTATTTAAATACGTAGACACCCTGAGCCCTTGCCATTCAACAACAGAACAATACACAGATCAACATGCAAATCACTTCCCCTCAACCAAAAGTATATACCCCACTCTCTTCCATGCCAGCATTCTCTGAAGATGCCAACCACAGTTGCTGCTGAAATGTGAGGAAGAAACCCTTCTAGAACATGACCTCATAGTCCAAAAAACCCACAAAAAGCTATGGATGCCAACCATGAAAGCCTTTGACTTCACATTGCTTAGAACCTTTTTAAAGATTATCATATACTGAGGGATCTTTCCTTTGGATCTCACTGTGGGGAGCAGTACATTAAAATGAGACGTGAGAAATGAACTTCTTAGCTATGGCTCTCTGTTTATGGAAAGTCCTTCACTGGGAGACTCAGCTGGGACCAAGAGTGTCCATATTTTGGCATTGAGATGTGGCTGCTTACCCACATGTTTTGCTTTTATTGACTCAAGTTTTAATTTACTATGGCTGATTTTATAGTTGATTGCAAATTAATGTTTATAGTTTTACAATGCAATATTTTATTGGATGTAAACCATTCCAATATCAATTGATATACCTTTAGGTTTTTTTAATGAATCAATCAATAAGTATAGAATAGATACTCTGGAACTGCAGGCCAAAACATATACAGGTAGACTGACACCCCCCCCCCCCCCCCCACACACACAGATACCAGCATTGGTACAAGAAAACCTTTGATGCAAACAATTTTTGTTTCCTTCAGGTATTTCAGGATCATTTCATGTGTTGATGTAGCATCACAATCTACTTGGGAAACTGATTTCATTGAGAGCAAATGACCCAAAGCAACCCGTGTTCTTATTGTGTAGCACTGCCTAACTCAGATAGAATTCGGGTCACCTGTTCTCCAAGAAGTACAAACATTTTATGATCAGTTTTGGTGTCAAGGTATGCTGTAGCTGAATTCAAGGGCAGCATCCCTCATAGTTCTGTTTTCACCCTATATATCATCATCTAAGTTTTACGTTTTACTCTTGTACTTTTCTATCAGTGCATAAAATATCTTTGTGTCATGAAAGGATGAAGTGTATGTGTGAGACAGAGGAGGAAGAGGAGATGGGGTGCAAAAAACCTAGCCCTGGACTCACACAAAGACACAGGGAAAGAGAGAGGTGGAAGCTCCCCCACCTGGCTTCTTCTGAAGCTTGAAGTTTATCAGAGGTGATGCTGAGGAATGTCAAGGTGGGACAAGGAAGGGATGAAGGAGCTGAGGAAGCAAGGAAACTGGCAATGCTAATCAAAAGCTGGGGGAGGAAAGAGGAAGAATGGCAGAGCAAAGGGAGGCTGACAAGGGAGAAGATGCTGAGAAGGAGGAGGGAGTGGTCAGAGAGTGGAGAGAGAGATGCTGAGAAGGAAGGGGAAAGGTGAGTGGACAGACTGGGAAGAAGGAGAAGCTGAAACTGCCTGGGTTGCAGAAGGCTGGGAACACTCCCCACCTTGGCAGGGAGAGGCAGCCGGGCTTGGACAGAAAAGCTCCAGGGAGGTGGCAGAAAGAGGCTTGATGGGGACAGAGGCTCAGTGCAGGGGAAAGTCCAAGCCTCCAGTTAGCCCTCCTCTAACCCCCTGCTCCTGGACTTGGATGAAGAGGGGCCAGCTTGGAATAGACATGTTACCTGGCCCCAGGTGCCAGGCAGTTGAGGAAGGAGGAGGTGGTTTCTAGGGATGCCAACCCCAGGGGAGCCCATGAACCTTAGCCTGAGACAGGGAGTGAGAAGGAAACTACCTTCAGGAGAATGAGGATGGTATCCTCAGGCCTTCTTTGGAATTTTGGTTGATTCACTTCATGTTGGGGGAAACTAAACCTGTTATGTTTGGACTAGTGTTGGAGGGCATTAATAAACTTTGTTGACAAATCTGTCTTAGGACGAAAATAATAATCGTTGTGTGAAATATATTCAAGAAGGCCAATGGCAATCATTTTATAATTCCAATTAGGAGAAGAAGGAAGTTCTGGATGAGTAGTATGATTGAAGAAGAGTGTCAAGGAAATGGTATAGGTTGGATAGGTACAGAAGGTAAAGGAAAGTGAAGAGGGTATGCGAATGGAATATTGTAGTTGAATATTGAATGAGAAGGTGGAGTAGGAGGAGTTTATTAAGGATGAGTGAGAGGAAGTTAACCCAGGAAATTAGAAGAACAAGAAGAGGAAGAAAGTATATTTAAGAAGAAGGGAAAGGGAAGAAGATGTGAATTAGAGATGGAATGTAAGAAAGATTTCATTATTAAAACCATATACAGAATAATAAACAGCCTATTCCAGAACTGGTGGGTAGTTATGTCTGATGATAGCTTTCAATGTATGGATTTCAACAACTGTTTGAAGATTTGAATGTAAGATGATATGGATGCATTATCTTAATTTTAAATTGTTCAGTATTAAAAAAATAAAAAAAATAAAGTTTGTTGACACCAGCAACTAAAGACTGTAGCTGCCTTCTTGGAACCATGGACACATATGGCTGTGGTGGCCATGCCCCCATACCCGGAGCAGCGGGTGTGACAATATGTTTAAGTTGGACTGGATGGCCCTTGTTGTCTCTTCCAGCTCTATTATTTTATGTGTGGAGGGTTCAGTAGATTAGCTAATAAGAACTGCAGGACTCAAAAGGGTAGATGTAGCAGACCTGAAAGGGCTAATTATCCATGTGCGTGCTAATTCTTACTAGCAAAAGCCCTCCCGCTTCCTTGTACTCATGTTAATCAGCAGCTACAACAAACACATACTTGCCAGTGCAATGTGATGCTGTACTTCTAGAGCCCAGGTTCACTAATGTATCAGGACACATATGCCATGTTTTATGGTTCTTCCTTTCTGTCTTCTGGATGCTTTGACCACATTCATAACTCATTCCTGCTTCACTGATGGAAATCTGCTCAATACAGTCTTATTTTCCATTCTTACAAACTATGCTGAAAATTTGAGGACATTCTTCAGACAGACACTCCAATTAAAATCAGTGCACCAGGTTCACACCTTGTGTAAATTACGTGTGCCACTTTAGTCACTGATTGGCTTTTTACCAGGGGTGAAATCATCAACACTATAAGCCTGAGCAAAAGAGAAAGATTTGGCTACAAGCCATGTAACTGATTGCTTCTCTGAAAGTTGGAAAGCCACAAAATTAAAACTGAGTTACAGTATTAATTGATTCAGGATGGTTCCTTCCAAGTAATTATAGCTGAGAGGGCTCTGTCAATACAATTTGCTCTCAGTTGTCACTATATTGTCAAACAGAATGGGTTCAGGTGCACATAGGATAATGAATGGCTTGAACGAATAAACAACCATTCCCACCCACCCCTCAAAAAGGATGAGGAAGTGACACTGGACATGATACTTGAAGAAAATCATCAGTGAAAGATCTATTTGTTTAGTTATATTTTCAACCCAGATCCAAATTTTACTGGGTGATTCACAAACACATATAGCTTAATACTGATAGATTGATTGATAGTTTTTTAAATAGTTTAAATATATAATCTATTCCCCCCCCCCCAAAAAAAAAATAACTTGGGAGAAACATTTCTGAATTATATTGGTATTTTATATATATATAAGATAAAAATTATGGTGTACAATCAACACAAAAAAGTCAAACAATAAAATGCATTATAAACATAAATTACTTTTAATGAAAACAATTAAAACACAAAATTTTAATAATTCACTATTTTATAACAGAGTAACCATTTATACATGGTATATATCTATTTAAGTGTGTGAGTGTATATGCAGGCACATACATACTTCTTACCTATCTGCTAAGTGTTTTGCATAAGCAGTTCAAATGATAAGCTTATTGAATATGTAAGAAGTGTGCCTCCCACTGAGAGGTACTACATTTTCACAGTGTAAAAGCTCACCTCATCTATGATGGCTACCTCAGAAAACCAAGGGCTGTCATTAAAACATTTTCTTACAATTCCCCACTTGTCTCTCAGTAGGACTACAGCAGAATAAATGTTATGTTATTCAGTATGACACCAACAGCAGCTCTGAATTTGTTTACACAATCCATCTTCTGAGCAAATCAGATTGAGTAGGCTGCTGGGAGGTGAACTTCTATTCAGTCATAAAGCTAATGTTGGGTTGTCATTGATGCCTTTTTAACTCATGGTGCAGCTTCTGTGCTTTTGCCAACTGTACAACATAACTCAAGATCAGGAAGGACTAAAAACACATTGGATGCAATACAAAGAAGAGCTACATAAAAGAGATTATAAAATGAAGGGCACGTGGAATGGTTGACCGGACGAACCCAAAGGGTGCTCAACAATGGCACCTTTTCATCCTGGAGAGAAGTGACCAGTGGGGTCCCACAGGGCTCTGTCCTGGGCCCAGTGCTATTCAACATCTTTATCAATGACCTGGATGACAGAATTGGAAGCATACTTATCAAATTTGCAGATGACACCAAATTAGGAGGAATTGCTAATACTCCAGAGGACAGGATCAACATTCAAAATGACCTGAATAGACTAGAAAGCTGGGCCACAGCAAACAGAATGAACTTCAACAGGGAGAAATGTAAGGTACTGCACTTAGGGCGAAAAAATGAAATGCACAGATATAGGATGGGGGACACCTGGCTAAAGGAGACAACATGTGAAAGGGATCTAGGAGTCCAAGTAGACCACAAGTTGAACATGAGTCAACAGTGCGATGAGGCAGCTAACAAGGCCAATGCGATTTTAGGCTGCATCAATAGAAGTATAGTGTCTAGATCAAGGGAAGTAATAGTGTCACTCTATTCTGCTCTGGTCAGGCCCCACCTGGAATATTGTGTCCAGTTCTGGGCGCCACAATTCAAAAAGGACATTGAGAAACTGGAGCGTGTCCAAAGGAGGGCGACAAAAATGGTGAAAGGTCTGGAAACCATGCCCTATGAGGAACGACTTAGGGAGCTGGGGATGTTTAGCCTGGAGAAAAGAAGGTTAAGAGGTGATATGATAGCCCTGTTCAAATATTTGAAGGGATGTCATATTGAGGAGGGAGCAAGCTTGTTTTCTGCTGCTCCAGAGACTAGGACCCGAAGCAATGGATGCAAACTGCAGGAAAAGAGATTCCACCTCAATATTAGGAGGAACTTCCTGACAGTAAGGGCTGTTCGACAGTGGAACAAACTCCCTCGGAGTGTCGTGGAGTCTCCTTCCTTGGAGGTCTTCAAGCAGAGGCTGGATGGCCATCTGTCGCGGATGCTTTGATTGTGATTTCCTGCATGGCAGGGGGTTGGGCTGGATGGCCCCTGTGGTCTCTTCCAACTCTATGATTCTATGATTCTATGATTCTAAGAGCCATGGGAAGATGAACCACAAATTCTAAATACTGAGGTGGAAGCTGCAATAAGAGAAATGGCAAAAAACAATTCATCAGGAACAGATGATATTCAATTTGAACTGCTGCAGTTTACATTGACAGAGTCAACTTTAGTGCTAACAAACATATGTCAACAGATACAGTAAACAAAATGATGGCCAACAGATAGGAAATGATAAATATACATCCCCATTCACAGAAAAGGAGACACAAAAGACCGCAACAACTATAGGACCATAGCACTAATCTCCAATGCAAGCAAAATTAAACTGAAAATTCTGTAACAAAGGTGTGGTACAGACCGGTGCTTTGCACCGGCATGGCCACGTACTAGGGTTGCGTGGGGGTGGAGCGACTGCACGCCCTGCAACCCTAGTACGTGGTGGCGGTGTAATCATGGCGGCCTCCTGTCCACAAATGCTTGTTGCTGATCATTAAACATACAGTCAGACCTTGGTATCAACTGGGGTTTGGTTCTGGGACCACCTGTAGATGTTAATATCCATGAATGCTCAAGTCCCATTAAATACAATGGCATAGCAAAATGGTGTTCCTTATATAAAATGGCAAAATCAAGTTTTCCTTTTTTGGAATTTATATATTTTATAAAATATTTTCAAGCTGTGGATGATTGAATTCATGGGTAAAAACTCTTTGACTATGGAGAGCTGACTGTATAGGATTTTTGGTTTTCTAGATTTATTATTTATTTGGAACCTGCTCCACTGAAATGTGAGAATTTTCAAACATTTCATTTGCAAAAGAAACAACAAGGTGGGCATTTAAGTGGGAAAAAAATCAATGTTCAGGACCTTTTTTCTTTTTCTTTTTTGCTTAAGTAATAAAAGTAACAGGGGAAAGATTTATACAATCTGAAGAGAAACCAGAGTAATCAGAGAAATGAGGGTCAAGAAATGTCTATAATTCTTTCTTCCAAGCACCTAGCTGACTGAGTCATCATCATATCAAGGTATTAACAATTCAGGAGAAAAAAAATGAAGATGAAGAGCAGCAGCGGCAGCAGCAGCACCCCCCAGAGTGACGCGTAGGTGGAAGAGCAACCAATGCTGGAAGGGAGGCCTTAAAACCTTTCTTCCCAAGGTTCCGGTAGCATGGTGGACATGATGGTCACCTATTCCAAGTGATCTGGGAGAGGTTTGTGGTGTGGGCGATCTGCTTGGAAGCAAACCAAGCGGACGAAAATATCTCCTCAATAAAGGAAATTCTAAGGACCCCATTTCGATACCTTATCAACTCTCCTAGCATGCTCATGAGTGGAAATCGAGAAGAATGAGCCAAATATGCGGAAAGGAGCCGGGCAAGTTTGGTGAGATGAAAGGGGACCCTGGGTGATCCATCCACAGCAAGCTGCCACTTTTTCCTGTATGCGGCAAAGCGCCCTAGCCATCCTTTTTATTAGCTTGCTGTCTGATGAAAAGAAGATCTAAAGTCAACATGACCTTATCTGTGAAAAACTTTCTTTGGTATGAATTTGCTACTGTGAAAGAACTAAATTGAATGGTACTAAGCAGTTGATTTGTCCCTATGAGGGAAATCCTCTTACTGGATCAAATGAAAGGAATGAATACGGAGCAGAGACAAAATAATAATATTAAATACTAAAATCTATTTTAAAAAAAACCCTACAAATTTTACAACTCTACTCACTCCGTTTCTGGACATTGGACATTGATTTGGACATTGATTTGGGATTGGACTATTGGAAATAAATTAAGCGAAGAACTTAAAGAAGAGAACTAAGAACAATAATAACAATAATATACTGTATCTAGAATATGAAAAGGACTTTATACTAGGAGAGAGGTGCCTTTTTTTCTTTAATCTTTATTGACCACTTAAAGAGATCTCTGTTTATTGGACTACTGAAAGGTAACTACGAAAGCCAAGAAAACAAAGGATCTACACATTAAAGTATCCATATAAAATAAAAAAGAGGAGGGAAAGAAAATGTAAAGAAGTGATCTATATACACATTTATACCTACATGAAAATGGACACGAAGGAAGAAAGGATCTAACTGTTAAAGGAATTACAGGGTGCCCGCATTATATGCGGCTGCGCTTTACATGGACTTGAGTGCATGCGCTCAAGCTGCGGGGAGTGCGCGGGGTGCAAGGGGTGGCGCGTTCTATTCAAATGAATGGGGCGTGTGCTGGTGGCACCCCATGGACTCCTGTGCCGCCACGCTGCTGCACACAAGCCCCATCCAAATGAATGGGGCTCCAGCATACGTGGAATTAGCCTTATGCGGGGGTGGGGGGGGGTCTGGAACAGATCCCCCGCATAAGGCAAGGGCCCACTGTACTTTTGATCTCATGAATTTTTTTAACATTCTTGACCATTATAAGTGATTATAGACTCTGGGCAGTATAATTGTTTATTTGCTTGGACTTTTGTATACTAGATGTTTGAATGACTATTTTTTGATACTGTTGTACTACATCTTATAAGGTGTCAGAAAGCTAGAATATTGTGAAGGAAATAAAGGTCCGGAACAGATGTACCTTTGCAGTGCCCTTGTCATGTGTGAGGGTTGCCTGGTGGGCAGAGCGCCCACACAGCCCGCAACCTTCACATGTGACGAGGGTGTTACAGCTGCGGTGCACCCACCAGACAGGGCACGTACCAATGGCGATGCAGCTGTGACATCACTGGGCCCTCTCTGGTGCTTTGCTATATTTACAATATAGTTGCCATGCATATGTCTGGTATGACAGACATAAAAAAGATAAGGATTTCAATATGCAGGAAAACCATTTCTTAGCAACTGGTTAATAGTAAAATCAAAATTTTATACAGGAATCCCCCTATGGGCCTCACCACAAGAGGCTTTTACAGATCAATGGGAAAATAACCAGGAGTGGCTTACATATGGAGATATATTGACCTATGATACTGAGGGTAAAATTAACATAAAATCAAAGGATGAGTTAGATAATAGGATAGGAAAAAACACAATGGTTGAGATATTTGCAAATTAAAGAGAGATTTAAGGAAGATTATAAAACATCAGGCTTTGAGGAAGAAGAAAATGAATTAGATTTAATTCTAAGGAAAGATGAAGAAAAAATACTAAGTAAAACTTACACTACATTATGAAATAGAAATTTAGAAGAAGTAGAGATAAAGGAATGTATGGTAAAATGGGTGCAGGAATTGGGACACAATATTGAAAAATATTGACTTTGAAAAATGGACAAAAGCAATAACTAAAACAAAGAAATTGGAGAGAGTAATAATTAGCATAGTTACTGGTTGACGTTGGTAATGATTCCACTGGCTCCTCATGGCCCCATCGGAAATGAGACTGCTAAGAGTGGTATCGCATCAACCCCATAAAACATCTCCATACTGTATTCATATGCACTATAAGTTGCCCAAGGTTCCTTTTAGCTACTACTGGGATACATATACAGTTCTAAATAGCTTCGGCTGGTGAACTAATATGACTTCAGCTACTGCTAGGGTGCTAATGGGCGTACCCAAATGGGTACCAATTATGACAATCACTGATTTTGACACTGTATAACCGATTTTGACTTATGGGCGGACAAGGTTAAGAGAGATACGTTACCTATTTTGATGATACGGACAACATACAGAGAGATTCGAGAATGAACAGACAAGACAAACCACCGGCTTTGACGTCAAAGATCTTTATTTTCAGACGTGGGATTTTTGTAATGATTACCACCCTGTGTCCCACATATAACATGATAGTGGGCACAGGAGGCAGGTGATGACACTATAACATCTGATCTTAAATATCTACTGTGGATGGGCCACTTGAGGAGTGGTCAACCTCAGAAAACTCAAAATAGAACTGCCACATTTGGCATTTGTTCCAAATAGTCCAGTCCCTAAAAGGAAACTATTTCAAAGTAGTTAATAGATGGTACCATACTCCACACTCATTAAACAGATTATTTAAATAAAACAACAAAAATTTCTGGAGATGCCAAAAAGAAAGTGGTTCATATATGCATATGTGGTGGAACTGTCCTATTACAAAGATTTTCTGGTCCAAGATACATTTGGAAATGAGAAAAAAAGAGTTAAATATAGAATTTGATATGGACCCAGAATTCTATCTTCTAAATATAACCTCATCACTGGATGTGGAAGAAGAAAGGAAGTACTGGAGGATCAGTCTATATTTAGTAACTGTAGCCAGAATGATAGTGGCAAAAATTGGAAATCTCCACATAAACCACAAATAGAAGATTGGAAAAACAAATGATTTGAAATAAAAGAATTAGACAGATTAACAACAATATTAAACAAAAAAGTCATAGTCAAATTGGAAGAAGAATGGTCAGCTGTGACACATATATTAGAAAATGACTAGAAAAACAAATCTGGCAGAAAAGAACACTCATAATTTCTACAGGAAGATTTACTATGTATGTGTTTCTGTATATAAAGGATAAAAAAAGAATAGGTTATGTTTATTTGTAATTTTATTTACTGGGTACACTAGTAACTACTGCCGGGTTGTTTAAGATATATGTATGAATAAATCTTCTATAAATAAATTTTAAAAATGAAGATGTTAGTAGCCACATGGCCAGAAGGAGGAGGTGCCAGCCTGCATCATATACCCCTCCTTAGTATCTGAACTGAGAACAAAAATAGCAAAAGGCAGGCCTATGTCTAACATCTTCAACTTTTTTTGTTCTGTATGGTTTGTAACACCTTGCCTAATGAAGGAGCCAATGGAGCCTCCAAAGCTTGCAGCATGTATATTGTGCATTTTGGTTGGCCAATAAAGGTATCACTATTTTGTGGGGAAGAAATAAAATAAAAGTAACAGTGCCTTAGTTATTCATGTTAATTGTGTGAATCTCAGTCAAAGCAATTTGAGGGTAGGGGGAGAGGGAAGTCCATTGTAAAGCTGAACACAGGCCATCCTTCCTTGTTGGACACAGCTAACAGAGTTTTATGGTTCACACCACTAACTGCAAGAAGAATTAGGGAAGGAAAGTGAGCTGAGTGTTTTATAGCACTTTTTTCTTTAAAAAGGCTGTCAAGACGGCTCTCTTCCGGCAGGCCTTTCCTGGATAGATAATCCCAGCCTCAAGAACCCTCTTCTCATGAGAGTCCCCAAGGTCCTCCCTGGAAATCTAAGTAGAATGCTACCGCAGTTTACTGTTTTGTCTTGTCTTGTTTTGTAATAATGTGTATGTGTTGATGTTCTTTTAATTTGTTGGTTTTAATTATAATTTATTTAATAATTTTTAAGGGTGGGAGGGAAGTAGATTTTGATGTATGATGTATTGTATTTTATTACTGTTAGCTACCCCGATTGACCTCAAAGGGGCGGGATATAAATAATTTATTATTATTATTATTATTATTATTATTATTATTATTATTATTATTATTATTATTATAGAATTTGTCAGAAATGGTTTGCATGTCCAGGCAGGAGGGTGGGGCAAAGAATTTTAAATATCATGTTCTCCACAGAGGAGCAAGATAAACTGTAATATTTCCCATCTTCCTTCAAGGAAGGAGTCAACTAATAATAGACACTGAGCAATCAAACACCTGGCTTCTGAAGGTCAGTTGGCTATAAATAGCACCGCAGCTGCTGATTTTTGTTGTTGTTGTTCACAACTGTTCATTATCCTTGGCTTTTGTGCACTTCTTGCTTATTGCTTTGTCTGGATTTTTGACTTCTGTATTGGTTTACAGTATATATCTCATTTTTTTTCCCTTCAGCATTGGGTATCATGACCACTGGCTTCTCACGATCAATTGTGGAAGAGCTGAGGCATTTCTACTGTGCCTCCCTTAAACCTCAGTAACCTCTTTTGACTACCTGTGTAGGACCAGTATGACGCCCATAAGTGCTTCTTCCTACAATAGCTTGCGTCTTCTAACACTTATAGGCACATTTGAAATAGTTCATAAGCATAGGGCAGTTACCATGCAAGTTTTGTCTTGTTCCTTTAGTTCTTCAAACAGTTTTAAAGTCTTCTGCTGTGTTGTTTTTTGTGGCAGTTGTGCAGAAGTATTTCTCTACCCGCTACTGAAATGCTTCCTCTCAGGAATGCTCTAAGTATCAAGCAAGCATACCCAGTAACAACCCAGTGTCAATCCCAGGACACTTTGAATAGGAGTTGTGCCCCCTGTTTCTAGAATTCTGTCACATTAGTAATTTGATCACACTAAACCCACTAGGTGTCCTCAGGCAAGTCACATTCTCTCAGCCTCCAGTGAAGGCAATGTCAAACCTCCTTTGAATAAATCTTATCAAGAAAACCTCATGATAGGTTTACTATAGATAGAAACAGCTTGAAGGCACATGGCAGCAACAGTAACATCCTGTTATTGTACTTTCTATAGTACAAATAGTACATAATATATACTATCTTCCACTTTAGTTGCTATGGCAACATCCTGTGGAATTCTGGGGCTTGTAGGTTAGTGAGGCTATACAGCTCTCTGGATAAAAAATCTAAATGCACTTCCCTAAACTTCAAATCCCAAGATTCCATAGGATGTTGCCATGGCAGTTAAAGTGGAAGATGACACTATGAAGCTTATCGCACAGGTCCTCCTGGGTCCGTTCTGAGAACAGAACAGAAGGAGCAGGAACGAGTGCGAAACGAGTGGGGGACGGATTTTACCGCACACTCCAGTCCCTCACTTGTTCCGTTCCCCTTCTCTTCCATTCTTAATCTGTTCCAGAGGGGGGAATTTTTGAGAACTGTTCAGAACAGTTCTCAAAAAGCGTTCCCTCTGGAATGGAATGGGAACAGAAGAGAAGGGGAATGGAACAAGAGAGGGACTGGTGTGTGCGGTAAAATCTGTCCCCCACTCGTTCCGTTTCCTGCTGGGCTGTTCTGAGAACGTCCCATAAGACCTGTGCGGTAAACTTCTATAACATTGTAGTGTGATAAGCAGCTAAGTCACTAGCAGAACTGGAGTGGATTTTCAACATGTTTGAATACAAGGGGTTGGGGGAAATGAGAATAATGTGATTTCTACAATAGTAAGCACAACATTGTGGTTTCTTTGTGATATTCCACCCCCATCCCACCAAAACAAACAAACAAAAACACCCTTGTGCTGAACTCAAAATCACACTCAGGATTAAAGAGACTATGGGTGGATATAAGGAGTGTATAAAAAGTCCCAGGAAGAAACTACAATGTGCAGACAAATGTTCTCACTCAATATACCTCTAGCTGTCAGCAGTTTGATGTCAGAAAGTGACCAGCTGAGTGCTAAATCTCCATTTGAGATATTAAGTCAGAAGAGCTATCTAATGCTGGGCATTTGTTTTACTGAACTCCATGGATATTTTTCTTGGTTTATTTTCATTTGTTTTGTTTAGAATTTTACCTCAAATTATATAATTGTCTGATCATAGTGCTCCCTTCCCTCTCTACACTGACCTATATTAAATAAGGTTTTGTCAGCAAATATTTTAGGATATCACTTTTTAATCCAGTTTTCCAGAGAGAGAAGAAATCTCTCTACCACTCTGCACACCTGCCCATCATCATCAGCCTGTCCTCACAGTTAGTTGATGGGAAGCAACATGAAAGGGGGGGGGGTCCACAGAGGGCAGGGCATCACAACAGCTTGTTGTAATTTGGAATCTCTAGTCAGGCCACCAAAACAGCTATCATAGTGCAAGAGGGCAAAGTCAGGAGGTCAAATTTCTTCTCTCATTCCAATATCATTCCATCATTCTTAACAAGAACAATGTGAATTTAGACATCTCCTTTGTGTGATCACTGTAGTTAACTGCCAAGGAAGTGTGCATAGGATGGATAGCATTTATTTTGTGTGTGTGTTACTCCTAAAAAGACATCTCTACAATAGTTACCATGCCTTAAGTCATACCACAGCCCCCATACCACAGACTTAGATGGTGGGCTTGAGACTTCCCCCAGCCAATTCTGTGTCTGCTTCTGACTCTGGTTATGTCCACCTACCATTGGACCCTTGGAAAAATATTTTTAATAACTTTTTTCTGAGGCACTTTTTTGTCCATACCTCAACCTGCTATTTTTCTAATGCACTATGTGGGAGTCAGGCGGGGGAAGGAAGGAGAGAGAAAAACATGTAATGAGTCATTTCAACCATAATAGCCAATTCCATTTTTCAGACTATAATTCTCACACCTGCTAATTTGCTGAGGAGGGTCTTTCCAATTTCTATCTTGCCCTTCTTTAGTTCCTTGGGCACTCTTATTTTACTTTTACACCCTGTGTATGCTACTAGCAGTTGTTTTTCTTCATGTACCACACACACAAACAAGACTAGTCAATAGCATCACCATTATTTGTTTTATGTCAAGATGCAAGAATTCTGTGAAAAAGAAGTTCATTGTGTATTGCATTTTGAAAATATGGCTTATTACCTGAGATATTTTTGCAGGCTGATGAAAACAGAACACACTCAAAGGGATACAGTGGTAGAAGCCTTTCATTTAGAAAATCCATTTACTCAATTTGTGTGTCAAAAGCACAAACGTCAAAAGCATGAACAGGGAGATGATTCTTTGACTGTTTTGTCCTACTGTAGAAAGGAATGTGAAAAGCTCCATTTCAAACCTCTAGATTTCCTGAAATCTGGCTAATTTCTTCAGAAATTTGTCCACCAGTTATACAGCCAAGCAGGTGCTTGGCTAAATTTCAAAATGTGCAATCTGGCACTCACATGTTGCTCACAGTATCGACCAAAAATACTGGGCTTTTAAAAAAGTCTTGCAACATATTAAAATATATTAGTAAACATTTGCATTCTAAACATATTACTGTATATTAGCAACTTGTGGTACTAGCTCATATACTGAAAATCTGGCTGTTGTGTTCCTTTTGCATCTGCACTCATGACTCCCAGCCACCAGACATGTGTTTGGAAGCAGTGGCCTGGGATCCAGGCAGGGGCAAGGTTACCCCCCAGAAGGCAGCAAATAGAAGAGTTTGGCACAGTGCTCTTCAACCATGAGTTTACAGCAATTTACCTCCTGCTTGCCATCACATTGTGGAGAGCTGCCAGTTTTCACATAAGACTTCTGCATTTTTAAAGGTAGTCTTGGAATCCCTCAGAATGATTTTTTTAAATGCTCTAAATTCTGAAAGAGGACTAAATCCTATGTACATGTTTGGTCTAGAAGGCAAGTTCACTTCAAAATGCAGACCCATCTCATTCTTTAATCATCCCTCATTTAAGAGAAACATGTCAGACCAAACTCCAGTTCATGACAAATAGTGTTGCCTGTAACATTCTATGTGTTGGTAAGAAGCTGTAGGGACTCATTGGGTGGAGCTTACAGGCACACTCAAGAAGACTTGGAAAGGAAAGGAAACCACCTGTGCCAGGCAAAGCAACTCCTTTGAGCAGGATAAACAACTGCAACTGCGTGAGTGTGGGGCTACAACAAGCTATCCAGCAGGATCTGGCTGGCTTATTTAATGGAAATGGAAAACAAGCAGGAGAGCCAAAATGGCTTTGCAGACTGGTTGGATGGACAGGCTGCAGTCACACTACCCATGACAGCAGTGCCAAGAGCAGCTACAGCCAGCCTAATGAACTTCCTAGCACTGATGTAGTCTTGAGTCAATGACTTGACTCAGCAGTAAATGATGCCCTGACATGATTGAACTCATGACTTGTATTATTTTTTTTAGAGACTGACTTGCTGAAGCTCCTCTTACGCACACTTTCATGGTGTGAGCACACACAAACTTAGACGCACACCAAAGGAGAAGAGTGTTTAGCAGGAGGAAGCCCCACCATTGGGAGCTAGAATGAACTGCTGAGTGGGAGGGGGATTTGTAGAGAATGACAAACACAAGAGAATGGAGAGAGGGGATCAACAACAGCTAGTGTGGAATGAAGGCAATGGCAACATCACCAATAGCAACAGCAACCCAAACAAGGGACCAACTCAAGCAACCACCACAATGTGGAAGGAAGAGCAGCTGCATACTGTCTTGCAGTCTCCCTCAGGCTGGTTGTGCTTCTCTTCATGTTCTCCCTTCCTTTTGAGTGTGTGTCTGCCTGCTGCTTGGATGGAATCTACAGCTGACTGTGTCCTGTATGTGTGCTCAGGTGTGTGTCTAGACTCAAATTTACATTTAAAAAAAAAACATTGTGTCTACATGCAAGCAGCTGACCCACACATAAAGACACTCCCCAATGCCTGAAATCAAGCTGATCACCTGCCTTCCAGACTTCACTCTGCTTTTTACAGCCTGCCCAGAGCTGCTTCTCTTTTTAAAGCTCTCATGGAGCTTTAAAATGTTGGGGTGAGGTTTGGAAGAGAGATGGTTTTCTTTTCTTTTCTCAGTTTGCTAAACTGGTTGTAAGGAACATTGTCAGGTGGGACAGTTGTGGGTGGAGAGGAAAGGCATAAACCATCCAGATCTACCCTAATCACATGAATGCAACAAGGAAAATTGCTTTGGTTGAGAAGACCTACAAGCCTTATTCTTTCATGAGTCTGTTGTTACTTTGCTTTCTTTGGGTCTACATCCGATGACGTAGACTTGAGTCAATTGACGTGGACTCAAGTCAGACTCAGCAATAAATGGCACACTGACTCAATTTGACTTCTGACTTGTAAATTTGTAGTGACCAGCTTGGTGGCCTAAATTCATTCAGAAGCAGCAAACACATTAGACAATGGGCTTGAGGGAGAGATTGGGGTCTATTCAGCAGCCTGTCTTCACTGCACATTGAAGAAGCTTTCTAAAGCTTTAGAAGGATCCTTCTGTCTCACACTGAATGCATTTGCTGTTCCTCTTTGAGAAGTGTGCCTTCCTGCCTGCTGCTGCTCCAAAGAAAAGATTTAAAAGGCTTTAGATGTGCAGCCAGCCTGTCCCTTCTGCATGTCAGAGGAGCCTTCTAATGCCCTAAGAAAGCTTTAAAAGGATCCTTCTGCTTCAAGCACATTGACTAACATTTTTGATGTTTCCCTCCAATAATTTTTTATCTCACTTTGTACACATCTTCTTGATTTTTCTAGTTACTAAAACTCCCCCCTGCACACCCCCATCTCCTCCTTTTTTTTCCCTTCTTAAAATTGGTTTCCAGACTTGAGACTTGATTTGAAAGTATCTTGTATGGACCTGAGACACAACTTGAGACTTGGAGTAAAATATTTGAATATATCACTGCTTGCCTAGCCAGTGCCAGAGCACCTGCATCCTTTTCAGGGCCAGATAAGTCTATAGGAAGCAAGCCGAATTAGCCATTAGGAATTAGCCGCTAAGAGAACTTCAAATAAGGGATTCCCAAAATTTGGATGCATTATGGCAACCCTAAAACAACTCCATCCTGGGATTTTTTTGGCAAGATTGGTTCCGAGGAGATTTGCCATTGCCTTTCCCCTGAGGCTGAGAGAGTGTGACTCCCCTAAAATCATAGGTTTCTGCAGCCTTCCAGACTCCCCTTCACTTCTAGCCCAATGCTACAGCCCTTGCCTCCCCCATTCCATGCCACCTCGTTCCCATCACAATAATAATAATAATTCCTCGCCCCAGAATGCCATCTCTTGCTTTGTTTTCCCTCCTTGCGACCCCAGAATGCACACACATACATATGTAGCACAAGCATTCACAAATTGAAAAGAAAACATTTATAACATTCGCATTGTAGCATTCACATATTACAGAATTTTTCTTTTAAAGCCTCTTGCAAAGTGAGGTGCAGTGCCGGCAGTGAGCAGAAAGGGAAATGCAGCACAAGCAGACACATTCTATCAAAATGTATCACCATGTAGCAAAATGCATTCGCATAGTCTGTCAAAAATAAAAATACCAAAAAAAAAAAAAAAAAAAAGAGAGAGAGAGAGAAAGAGAAAGCTGCCTGCGAGAGGGAGCCTTGTTCCGTTCTCTGCCCTTCCTCTGACCTAATTCCCTCCCCTGAACTTGACTCTTTGTCCTGCTCCTTCTTCCTCCTCTTGCTCCTTTGCCCCAATTCTGCCCTGGCTCCCTTCCTCTTGCTCCTTCACCCAATTCTGCCCTGGCCCTTTCTCCTGCTCCTTTGCCCCAATTCTGCCCTCTATGGCACCCTTCCTCCTCCTCCTTCACCCCAATGAAGGGGAGGCATGTTCTGCCCTCTGACCTCCCTCTGACCTAAATCTCTCCCCTCAGTTTGATCCGAACATGACTGGAGAGAAGTTCATATTTGCTGGACCCGTTTTTTCTGAAAAGATACAACTTAAAGTCCACTTTCAAAAGACCTGCGCCAAGGGGCATTTGCCCCTAAACAGGTATGATAACCTTGGATTCAGTTGTGGAAGAATCAGGGCCAATATGAACTACCTGTCATTAATCCGGTTCCTGAACAGAGGTAAAAGGTAGTCTGAATGGCCCCAAAAACTCATAAAAAACTATTATAAAATATTGATTCTGGAAATGCTTGATTGTATGCCACTGATGTAAAAGAAGAGAAGAGCACCTGAGGGTGAAGAAAACAATTAAAAACTGTTTGAATCATAGGTGTAGGTTCTTGAGGTTCAAAGAGCAGGAGTAGAAGGGATTTTTTGTTGTTATTTGCACACTACATCTAATAAAAGCATTGCTTTTCAGTCCAGTTCATTATTCTTAAATGCTGCTGGGGAGTGTATTTTGGACCAACTCTGTGTCTTTTAGTTGATTGCTTTCAAAATAACAAACAACAAAATAATGTGTCATTACTAATGAAATACTTTTAAAGCTGTGTTGCTTTGAAAAAAAACTATGGTTAAAATGTTATTTTTTTAAAAAAAATTCTCAAGCTTTTGTAGAACTGAGCTATTTGGTCATCAAGTCCAAATTAATAGAAGCTGAGGTGCACTGATCCTTCACTAATATTTTAAAGAATTTTTCCCCGTATGTCAGGTCATTATGGGGTCTGTCACTTCTTGGAGGCTTCTCATTTCCTGCCAAAATACTACCACCTTCAGGTAAAAACTCACACGCATTAATCAGATCCTGAGGAGAAAATTCTTTTAAGCCCTGTAGTGTCTACATAATATTCTTAAATGTTCCCTAACTCTCTTTTCAGCACAAAAGATGGAGATTTTACTTCTCTCCAACCTACCATACTATTGTTAAATGTTAACTTAACATTTAAATATATTTTCAGCTGAAGCACAAAGGAACACAGTGGTACAAGCTGAGTTTTCACTAATTCGTTTTTTTTAATAATAGAAAGTAAGCCATTGAAATCATACATCTTTGAAATTATTTCTTGAAAGAGTGCAAGAGATCTAATAAACTCTTTTCCCTCCCCAAAACCTATAGGAGGCCTAATAAATTTACTTTTGTTGCTCATGCATAAGCCTCATAGGTAACTCACATTATAAAAAGTGTAGGGCATATTAACCTATTTAGCAGCTGGATATGGACTTTTGCTGTACAGCAGGTCTTTTGATATTAATCTGTGTTCCCCTCTTTATCTTTTGAGATCGCCTGAAGACAATTTCATATTCTTGATGCTTGTCAAGAATCTGCACTTAGTATATAATGCAAGTTACAATTATGATTTTCTTTGTTCTTCTTGACATTGTCGAACTCACTCAGGGAGTGTTTTTAAATTACAAACTTCATTATGTAAATACTGTCAGTGACAATTGTTTAGGAATTTTCCTGTGAATATTATTGCATCATATGGTGGATTGTAACCCACTTGGGTTAATGCAATGTCTTGCATATGAGGCTCTCCTTTAAAATATTTTGGAAACTACTGTAGTGAGTTTAGGCTCTGCCACTAGACAGATGGTTTTTAGAGGTCCTGTTACCATCATAGCCATACAATAACAGGTGTCCAGAGAATTAATTTAAATAACAGGTTAATCTGAATTTTGTAAGCCTTGTTAGATAGTTTTACTTTATCCTAGCAGTTCAAGGCTGAGAAAAGAGTGGGGAAATAACCTTCCTCTTGTTATCAACCTACTTGTATAGTTCACATAGATATTAGGACAGGTTGTTGGAAATATTGGTTTTTATATTAAGCAGAGTGCAGCATGCCCCAATACAACAGGGGCTTCTGATAGAAAAATGCGAGATGCATATAAGGTTTATCAAGTTATGGAAGCTTATTCCATGCTTTGCAGGCAATCTGAATTTAGAGAAAGCCGCACAGTGCAACCTATACAGTTAAGTAAAGGCATCATTGCACCAGCTGGAGGGAAAAACACACCACAGAGTGGATCAATATCCTACTGATAATAATAAAGAGATTGAGGTTTTGAGGATTTGAGGATTTGTTTTGGGGGGTGAAGGTGGCTTGTTAAAGTGAGCCAGCATGACATAGTGGTTTGAATATTGTACTACAACTCTGGGGACTGGGGTTCAATTACCAGCTCGGTCATGAAACCCACTGGATGATCATGGGCAAGTCAAATAGAACCTTAGTAGAAGACAATGGCAAACCACCATTGCCAAGAAAGCCCTATGGCGTGTTCACGTTCAGGTCACCATAAATTGGAAACAACTTGAAGGCACATAACAACAACAACAACAACAACAATGGCTTGATAAGGTCCAGGAGTGCTGAGTAGTGTATCCACAGTTGTATGATGTCCAACGGAAGTAAAGCACATGATTGAAGTAAAGCATATGATTGCAGAAAAGCTTACCTGTAGTTGTCTCACCAATGATTCCAATTGCTGATTGCAATCCAAGCTTTGGACATACCAAGCAGGTGTTCACTAGGGGTGCGATAATGAAAGCACATGTAAATCCTGTGCTAGAATGTCCTCATATGCCTAACTGTTATTTAGAGCTTTATACAATCAATGTAAAGATTTGAATACAGCTCTGAATATGGCTATAGATTCTATGTAATGAGAAATTCTGGGAGTTTCCAAATTGTACTCAACTAAAACATGACTCTAGTCTTCAAACCAAACATACAAAGATGTCAACAATGGCTGGGCATGTGAAGATGTTGGAGAGTGTGCCTTATTTTCATCCTCTTTCTGCTTTGTATGAAGATGTGGTTCTGTGACCTTCCCCAACCCTGTGAGAGGTCTCTGTGTCCCCCTCCTACTTCTGCCCAAGATGTCTGAAACCACCTTAAATAACCTAAGCTGCCACCACCTACATAATTGACCCTCCTTTCTCCCTAGTAATTCAGTAGGAAGTTACTTTGGGATTACTTTCTATCTCTGATGTTGCAGAGATTTTTCTCCCCTCCCCTTCCAACCCTGGTGAGGAAATGAAACCAAGCAAAGGCACATGAAAGAAAAGTGTGAGAGACAGACATACTTTTCAAAGAAAAGGTTTTATTCTAAGTAAGGAATCTTCATAACAACAGGGTATCTCTTTATGTGAAGAACCATTTTGTCCTTCAGGATCAAATTAAAAGTGACAGTCACAGACAGATTAGGTCATTTCAGCCAAATCAGGAAAAATGACCAAAGCCTGACTTGACTAGCCAATATCTTCTCCTATTTCTACTCATTGCTCAAATGGGATTTGTAGTCCTTGATGCCCATGGGGTAGCTGGGTGTCTGGACTGCTTTGTCCACTGTTGATTACTCCCCTTTGCTATCTCATCACCTCTGTGATGCTAAGCCTCATTAAAATGTAACTTTATCTCCTTGCATATTTAATCCTTTCTTATCTAGGAAGGTTGTCTGCTGCTTAGATAATGGGGGGAGGGGGGACTCCCATTATAATAAACCCCATCCTAAAATGTCACATTCTTGCCCTCCTCACTGTCAGAGCACCACCATTGGAACAATGTTGACAGTGGAATTGTTTGCTATTTACAGCATATTGGCTAACTTTTTCACCCTGGTGTGGAATGGGGTATCTCAACATGGTGAGACATTCTGTTGAAAGCATAAAAGTTCTTTTTCTTCTTACATGTGAATCAAATGACAACTGCTTTTTTATTTTTTATTCTCAATTTCTCTTTATGCAATAAGTTCTGTGTAAAACTAGCCTCTTTACCCTTTTAAAGCAAAGTATTTGTACACACTTACTTACACAAATATACACACTCATAGAGTAAAGACTGAAGGACAAGAATATTGAGACAAAAAGCATATTATTGATCCGACAAGAAAGAAAAGAAAAGAAATCTAAACAAACAGGTCTACATCCAATTGCTAGTCCCAGTTAGAGTAAATCTGTTGAATCAATCGAATTTATATAAGTGTTAACTTAATATTTAGCAATTACTTCTTCTAGGTGGGACTAGTAATTTGATTTAGATGATAATTAGAAAGCAAATAAGGTGTTGATTCTGTAATGACAGATGGGGTAATTTTCCTTGGGACCACAGCACACAGGAAAGTGAGTTTTGACCCTTCCCTCCCCAGTCAATATACACCCCACAATCATCCTCTTCCATGACATTTTTTAGCTCTAAAAGAAACAAGTTCCTATTGGCACCATTAAGCATTACATCGAGTTTAGACTTCTAGACTCAAACAGGAAAGAGCTTATCTAGATACCATTGGTAATCCTGTGACAACTGGCTTTACTTAGCTACTGGGGGAAATGTTGTTTTACACTACGTCTGTCTACTAGAAAGGAATTGACTCAATAAATGTATTATCAGATTTCACTGTCTCCTCACTCCTTTTGTTCCTCAAGCTTCAAACAGTGTGTAATATTGATTCCTGTACTTATGGCATCTAAAAATAGTAATGAGTAGACCATTTCCTTTGACACCACAGCTGCCCGTAACTCCTACACAAGCATCCCATTGCTGAAATGACCATTTATTTTTAGTTTTCATTTTTGTTTCAATTTTCAGAGTTGTTGGAAGCCAATTTTCTTTTTGCTGCAATTTACCAATCTCTCCCCCACCCAACCTGTTTTTTCCTCCCCCTGTCACTAGGATTCCTATTATTTTTCAAAGTTTAGAATACAATGACCCAGATGACTTTTTATCCATTCACTAACCTTTTCATATGCAACTGCATCAATTTCAACTGGGCTTCAGGTTAAGAGTGGTCTCTCCTGTTCACTGTTGATACCTCTCAGATGTTAAATCCATTCAATGTGAATAAAAACCTATGTAAATCCCTTTGACTGTATCAGTTTATTCTAGGTCACACTATCAGTAGAATTCAGGCCATTGTAGCAATTCTATGAGAAGTACACATATGGTTTTATGAAGTATGTTCCACTTTTTTTTTTAGTTTTCAGCCATAATAAATTTTGCCAGTATTTTAATGGGAACTAGGGCCTGAAACAGACGGACCAAAAGCGCCATGTTCGTGCCAAAATTAGGCTTCCAGAGTGCATAGCAACTGAATGCTCTGGAACCCTAATACATATGGATGGTGCCATCTTTACGTGGCATCATCCATACGTGGCATGCATCCACAATGCAAGTGTGGTGCCATGTCAAACACCTCCAGGCGCTGCACTTGTGTCATGGAGGCATCACAGTATGCCAATGGCATACTGATGACATCCTCCCCACATACCCCAACCCCTCTGCTTTTAGCAAGTTCTTTTCAGAGCCGAAGGAGCCCACGTGGTTTGGTTGCTGCAGGCTCCCTTGGAGGGAAAATAGGTGGCTCCAAACTGCCCCTTTGGCGCAGTCTGTCAAGCCCCTAGGTTTCCCCCACTTTATCCCCATATAACCCATGGAGATGTTTTTATTAAATAGGTATCTGAGCAAATGCTGATCCAACTAGCCTTCTTTCATTATTGTCTCAATTTTTCCCAGATATTACAGCATAAATTAGCAGGTTGCATATGAGCTGACTAGGGACATTTTGGCTGCTGATCAAATTTGCCACAACAGTTCTTCCCCAATCCCTGGCATGTACTCTGGACTTGTTCAGGGAAGGAGTTTGGCAACTCGTGTTTGATGGCAGTTATATCAATAGGTTAGCTGACCAGTTTCAATTACAGTTCTATGCACAAAATTGGCAATTAGCTTCCTTCAGGAAGTAAGCTTCCTACTCAACAGGTTTATTACTTTGGGAACACATTTTTCTGCTGAGGAAAGGTTCATCTGGCTTATACAGAATTGAGTCAGAAGGGCCTTGAAAATTTTTGGTGAGGAATTAAGGCAAGAATAGTTCCATAGTGACAACTTCATTATGGTGGATCCTGCACAGCTATAAGAATTCTTTCAAAACTTTTGTTTTGTTGAAATCCACCATCTTGAGGGAGAGAGAGAGGCAGGCTAGCTCCAACTGTCTGCCTGAAAGAAGAAAAGCCCTCCCTTCATCCACCATCTTGAGGGAGAGAGAGAGGCAGGCTAGCTCCAACTGTCTGCCTGGAAGAAGAAGAGCCCGCCCTTCATCCTCCATCTTGAGGGAGAGAGAGGCAGGCTAGCTCCAACTGTCTGCCTGGAAGAAGAAGAGCCCTCCCTCCGGTCCATCTGCCTTGGTCCAGGCCTCAGAGGGAGAGAAGAACTGCTGGTCCTGATCTCCTCCCCTCCTCTCCATTCCCTTCTCCTTTTGTGTCGTGTCTTTTACATTGTAAGCCTGAGGGCAGGGAACCGTCTATTATCCCCTCTGTTGTAAACCGCTCAGATTCCCAGTGATTGGGCGGTATATCAATAAAACCTATTATTATTAAATTAAAATAATATACATCTTGTGTGGATTATGATGATGATGATGATGATGATGATGATGATGATGATGATGATGATGATGATGATGATGATAATCATAATAATAATAATAATAATAATACATTTTATTTGTATTTCCCACCTCTCCCTGCAGATCGAGGTGGGATTACAGCAAAGAATAAAACCCACAATACAATACAATACTGTATGCCCACGTCATATGTGGGCACACTATACACAGCTTTGACTATATGCAAAAAGCTGCATGGGGTGCTAGGGGTGGCGCATCCCATTCACATGAATGGGGTGTGCTCCCGAGTCATACGTGTGCTGCCGCACCGCCGCACCGCCACATGCACAAGCCCCATTCAGGCGAATGGGGCTTGAGCATGCATGGAATTCAGCTTATGGGGGGGGGGGGGGGGTCTGGAACGGGTCCCCTGCGTAAACTGAGGGAGCACTGTATTATCTAAAAATACAGTCAGTAAAACAACAGGAATATTACTACCAATTTTCCGTGCTATCAAGTCAGAGTGGGAATGGTCCATAAAATCAACTATAAAAGTTCAGATGGATAGGCTCACCAGAAGATATCAGTCTTAAGTGCCTAAGAAGATGGTAATGAGACAGATCTCTTGTGACAAGTTCTTCCATAATTTAGGGGCCGCGGCTGTAAACACTTTATGGGAAGTTGTAGTTAGTCTAGTTATCATATGTTCCAATAGTTTCTTCCCTGATGTTCTATGAATGCGGGGCGGATTGTGTAGGGAGAGGCATTCCCTTAAGTAACTCAGGCCCAAGCCATGTAGGGCTTTAAATGTAATAATCAATATTTTGTATTGCGCCCGGAAGCTGATCGGCAGCCAATAAAGAGATCTTAATATTGGAGTAATATGGTCAAATCTTGATGTTCCTGTGACCAATCTGGCTGCAGCATTTTGGATCAACTCAAACTTCCGAATGAGATGACAGCTGTAGAGACGAGTTCAGGAGTACTCCCAAACTGCAAACTTTGTCCTTTAGGGGAAGTGTGACCCTGTCCAGGACTTGTTGGTAAATCTCTGCCCCTGGACCAGGGGTACCTATTGTGAGCACCTCTGTTTTCTCTGAATTCAGCTTGTTTTCCCTCATCCAGCCCATTACCGATTCAAGATAAGCATTTAGAGGAGAGATGCCATCCTTGGTCACTGCAACAGTCAGAGAAATAGAGAAATGGATTTGGTTGTCATCAGCTCCATGTCTCCGGATGATTTCTCCCAGTGGCTTCGTATAAATGTTAAACAGCATGGGAGACAGAATCGCGCCTTGAGGGACGCCAGGTGTCAGCTCTCTTTTACAAGAGCAGCTGTCTCCCAGCCTCACCATCTGGAATCTGCCCAAGAGGTAGGACCAGAACCACTGGGTCGCACTGCCCCCAATGCCTAACTCCTTCAGGTGTTCCAGAAGGATACTATGGTCGATGATATCGAATGCCACTGAGATGTCCAAGAGCACCAACAGGGTCACACTTCCCCTGTCGATGCCTAGTTGGAGATCATCGACCAAGGCGACCATGGCAGTCTCAACTCCATATCCCACCCTGAAGCTGGTTTGAAATGGTTCTAGATAATCAGCTTCATCCAAGACAGCTTGGAGTTGGAAGGCAACTGCCCTCTCGATCATTTTGCCCAAGAATGGTAATAAGGAGACCGGTCTACAATTGTTTCTTATCAAGGGGTCTAGGGAGGGTTTTTTTAAAAGTGGTTTTACCACCGCTTGTTTAAGCTTAGATGGAAATTTCCCTTCCTTAAGAGATGCGTTAATTATAGATTGAAGTAATGCTGTTACTGCATCCCCTTCTTGGGGGGGTCAAACAATATGGGGAAGGATCGAGGGGGCATGTTGTCTTCCTTACACATCCAAGAAGCTTGTCCACTTCATCGGTATGTACAGACTCAGAATGATCCAGTCTAATATGGTCCATGGAGTCACTGGACACCTCATAGTTTCTGTTGTAATACCAGCATCAAGATCAACCCTTATCTGAGAGATATTATCAGAAAAAAAGTCGTTGAATGCATTACAGCAGGCTTTGGTTGGTTCTGATAGAAAGTTCAGGGTGGGAGACCGTTGGCTTAACTCTTTAACCACCATGAACAGTTCTGCTGGATGAGACTCTCCTGATGCAATACGATCAGTATGGAACGAATTCTTTGCTGCATCGATTGCCACTCCATAGGAGTAAAGAAGAGCCTTGTGACATGTCCTGTCTGATAAGTAGTGATGTTTCCACCAGTAGCGCTCTAGTCATTGCACGGCCCTCTTCATTTTCCGAAGATCTTGAGTATACCTTGGTTTCTTATTGGAAACGGGTGTGAAAGGACACTTGGGAGCGATAATGCTTATGGCCCTGGTAAGATCGTTATTCCAGGTATCAACCAAGGCTTTCACAGAATCGCTGTCATTCCCAACCATAGAACCCTCTAGAGCCTCCTGGAACCTTTTGGGTTCCATCAGCCTTTGAGGATGGACCATTCTAATAGGTCCTCCAACCCCGAGGGGGATCTGGGTAGTGTCCATCAGTCCCACTTTGACCAGAAAATGGTCCATCCATGACAGAGTGGAGGTTTGAATTACCTCTGCCCACGGATGTTCCTGATCCATACTGAAGACCACATCGAGTGTATTACCCGCACAATGTGATGGACCTGAGACTAATTGGGACAGGCCCATGGTAGTCATGGAGTCCATGAACTCCCGAGCTGCACCTGTCAGATCTGATAAGCTGACCTCGAAGAGGATGTTGAGATCCCCCAGGACAAGAAGCCTGGGAGACTCCAACACCAGCTCCAAGACCAGGAACGTCAGCTCGACCAGGGAGTCTGTAAAGCAATGGGGGGACAGTATGCCAACAGGATCCCCAGACTGTCCCTAGCCTTCAGAGTCAATGTGATCTATTTTCAGGATAGGTTTCCTGGTCAAGGTGAAGATAGATTTGTGGACCAGGGCCACTCCTCCCCCTCACCCACTTTCCCTTACCTATTCCTTAATGGCATACCCGGCTGGGAGGGTCTTAGCCCAGGTCACACTGCTATCCTCCCCCAGCCAGGTTTCCGTGAAGCAAGCTAGGTCGGCATTTTCATCCTCCCACAGATCGTAAACTATATGGGATTTATTCTTAATGAACCTGGTATTGCCAAGGATCAATGTGAGGGTCTGTGGTATGTTGGGTCAATCCTTGGTTCTTTTGGGATAACAGGGTGAGTGGGAGGCAGGATAGATTTCAAGCATCGTTCTCGTCTTCCCTTATACCTCATCTTCGCCCTGTTAACACTATATCTTCTATTGCCCCACATTGTTTCAATTGGCATGTCACTGCTATTTTCCCCTTCCATAATTTCAATTCTCTTCTCTTCCCTTCCTTCCCCCATTAAAGAATATAACAGCAATACTATTGCTATATGGAAGATCAAACTTAACAATTGATTCCTGATCTGATTCATAGTTCTCAATTGGACCATTCCAGGGGATATACAGAATTTAATAGTTAAGTCGATAATAGTTGTTTATTTAACTTCCTGCAGATTAACTGCTTAAATGGGGGATAGATTCTTAACTAAAAAAAACCTCATTTATCACAATAACTGCCCTCTACAATTTGAGATAGACATAGATTTGGTGCTCCCACCAGTGCCCCTCCTCTCTCCAAAGTCATTTGTGACAGGAAAAAGACCGGCAGGCCGGCTCTATGGATGCCACTCCCACTGGCGCTCCTCCCCTCTCCAAAGTCCTCCACAAATGGTGGGGATATTCCTGCACTGGCGCTGGTCTCAGGCAGCAAAATATCTTCCACTGACCTCCGGCGTGCCGGCTCTGGAGCTGTGGGGTGCAAAGATTTTATAGGCACCTCCATGCAGTCCTCTCTCTTCCACGCTGACAGAAGGGTGTTCAAGCGCTGGTGGAATTAAAGGGGTGCCAGTGTTCAGGCACCTCGCCCTCCAACCTCCAGGAACAGCTGGATGATAATCCAGGAAGGAAAGTGGCTTTTAAAAGCATCGTTTCCCTTGCACAGCTGGCAAGGTCACCCTTGTTAGCCCGGTGGTGTTGGGAGAGAGTTCAGTGTCTTCAGACTGTAGAAACAGCCGTAGAAACACAAAGGCCTGTTACAGACTGCCAAAATAAAGCTGCTTCGGGTCTCTTTGGAGGTATGCTATTTAAATGATGCATGGGTCCTAAGAGTCCGGAGGTCGCACCAAGGCCATACTCCATTCCGAAGCACTGGAGTGCAGCTTTGGTGCAGCTTCTGGATTGTTAGAATGTATGCATCATTTAAACAGCATACCTCCAAAGAGACCTGAAGCAGCTTTATTTTGGCACCCTGTAACAGGCCTTAGTTTTTTGTTTATTTTATGGTTGAAGTACAAATAATCTTCTTCATGTTTTAGTTGAAGAAATGCATTGAATTATAAATGGAAAGAATTTCTGCCCCATTTCTAGCTTTCTTAGTGCCCCTTTAAGTATCTCATCAGTCACTTAGAATAACAAAGAACGTTTTCACATTGTTAAGTTTTAATAATGGTTTCCAATTTCTTTCACTCCCCATAATATTTTTTTTAGTGAGATTGATGATTTTTTTTTTTTAAAAAAAAAACATTTTGGCCTAACATGAAGATGAGACTATCAGACTTCAGAATGCTGAGACCTGTTGCTCTACTGTTAGTTCTGTGTATTAATAGTAAAGGTGCTTCAAGTTTCTGTTCACAGTCACTTTTATTGTTACTCAGCAGCTCTTCTTAACAGGGGAGCCATTTTGTCTCTTGTGGTTAGCAATGTAACAGTTCTCTTCTTACTAAGTGGACTGGAAGGGTTTTTTTCCCCCACTGGCACTTGGAAATGTATCAAATGCCAGTAAGGATGCATTACTAAACATAGTTCAAGATCATCTCAGAGTAGTAACTTGTCTTAGAAAGGAGTATGAGACAGAGAAGTAGAGATGAAGGAAAAACCGGGTGGATTTTATGACTTATTAAACACAAAGAAAAAGTCAAAAGAATAGTGTGACCCTATGTCTAACTTCAATCAGGCAAAACTGAACATTTTGATTTAAGTGAGTCAGTGCATCAGTTCACAGTGATCAGTAAATGCCTCAGGCTGGTGGTCACACATAATAACATAGAATCATAGAAGTATAGTGTCTAGATCAAGAGAAGTAATAGTGCCACTGTATTCTGCTTTGGTCAGACCCCACCTAGAATATTGTGTCCAGTTCTGGGCGCCACAATTCAGAAAGGACATTGAGAAACTAGAGCGTGTCCAAAGGAGAGCGACAAAAATGGTGAAGGGTCTGGAAACCATGCCCTATGAGGAACGACTTAGGGAGCTGGGGATGTTTAGCCTGGAGAAAAGAAGGTTAAGAGGTGATATGATAGCCCTGTTTAAATATTTGAAAGGATGTCATATTGAAGAGCGAGCAAGCTTGTTTTCTGCTGCTCCAGAGACTAGGACCCGGAACAATGGATGCAAGCTACAGGAAAAGAGATTCCACCTGAACATTATGAGGAACTTCCTGACAGTAAGGACTGTTCGACAGTGGAATGCACTCCCTCGGAGGGTGATAGAGTCTCCTTCCTTGGAGGTCTTTAAACAGAGGCTGGATGGCCATCTGTCAGGGATGCTTTGATTTGGATTTCCTGCATGGCAGGGGGTTGGACTGGATGGCCCTAGTGGTCTCTTCCAACTCTACGATTCTATGATTCTATGATAATAACATCAGCAAATATGTCCCACTGGCTGAAGGAGAAGTAACAATTCTTGCCTAAAGTTATGCATGATCGATTAAAAATGTGTTCTTATCATGCAACATCCTGAGCCATGGAACCACAAAAAGATTTCTCCAGTACTTTCAGTTGGTTATGTAATGGTACAAATCATTTTAATCAATTCCATTCCAAAAAGACAAAAAACAAAAACATCCCTATTCCTCCTAAAGCATTTTGTTAATTGAGCTGAAATACAATTACCCATCTGTATCTTTTACATCACCACCACCACTGCAAACTATCTCTTATTGAAAACTTGAATATATAGCCCACAAAAGAAAGCTATAAGAAAAGATATTTCAAATGCAATTAGCAGTACCTATTGGGCCGATAGTATGGAGCTATTTTTATTTTTGGTTTTGTTATTGTGAATGAGGTTAGGCGATGGCTGCTGGGTAATTAATTTGCTTGGTAATAATAATTAAAGTATTTTATATTTGTGTTGTGATGGCCATATGCAAGTCCATCTGTAAGAAAAGAAAGAGCAGGTGTTTCATTTTATGGCTTCCTTCTGTTTATTTTTGACAAGTCCATTTGTTATTGTATAAGAAAATAAACATTCTCACTGCACATTTGATTGGAATGGAGTACCTTGTCCATTTAATATTGTTAGTATTCTCCCTGCACTTGTGGAAATTGCATTGCTGGAAACATTCTTGTTGGCTGAGAAGAAAAAAAAGTGCTATACAGTCTATGTTATTTGACTTGATCCAAAGAATGTGTAATGTGTTAGCTACATTTCCCTACAGATTATAACTCTTCATTGAATTCTTCCTTTAAATAAAAATTGGTGGCTATTTATTTGAAGTTATTTTAAAAGCATGGTTAAGTCATTAAACTGGTATTTCTCCTATATATACAATATTAAAACCATTATAATTTATTGTTGGCTTTGTATAATAGTGAGTCTGGCTTCAGAAGAACAAATGTAGCAGCCTCTGAGATATCCCACTGGCTTGGGATGAATACTTTATTTTATATTGTTCTGTTTACAATATTTTATCAGAAAGATTCCAGACTAGGGAACCATAAATTTAAGTGGTAAATTATTTATATTATTGAACACTAACATATATACCAGAGTGGTAGATGTTAAATCTTGGTTTGTTGCATCTTGGAGTAAGCAGAAGCCAAGTGGAAAACTCTGCTAGTCCTTTAAATCAAGACTGGGGAAATAATGGGAGATGGAAGATATGCATCTTGCCTTAGTGTAGCCTGTCCTATACACCAGTCAGCAAGTGTCTGAGAAAGCAGACGGTTAGAGTAAAAGAGCTGTTGGGTAGTTAATCCAGTCCAGATCCAGGATACCTGAACAAGATGGAGGGAGAAGGAAAAGAGTAGTCATCAGCCAAGACCAGAGGTCATTGCAATAGGTCAGTATTCATGATACACAAAGCAGCTAGAAGTAAATAGAGTTGTCAAAAGTAGCCAGTCCAAGGTCATGAAAACAGGAACACTGGAGGATACTGCCAGTCAGCAAGACATGACAATTTTCAGCACCAAAACTGGTAGAGAACTGCTGGGATATTTATGGGCAGCTCTTTCAAGGACAGAGGTGTCCTAACTGGATCAGTGTCTACTACTTAACAGTTGCTGGAATCAATGTTAGTCTTTTTTTTGCTCAACAAAGGATGGATGTGTATGTAATCTTCACTATCTTCAACTTCTTCCATCTCCTGTTGGAGAGCAGAGCATCCCACTGCCTCAGCCCTCAGTTCTTCATTATCTATTATCAGGAGCAGCAGATTATTGGCAATCCCCCCTTTGCTTGAGTCACCCACAGGGTGAGTTATGACAAGGCCACTCATGTCACTGTGATGATGAATCCAGTCTGGGTTTTAGTCTGAACTTTAAAAACATTTATAGGAGCTATCCTAGGACCAGTACCCTATCCCCCAAAATTGGCGGAGCACCTTGCACAGATCCTTTGAAGCAAATTCAATACCCCACTGACATAGTTGCCCAAAGCCACTGCTGCAGTTTCATATTCCCCTCTCAGCACAAGGAAATAAAAAATCCATTAAATATAGTCTTGATCTTTGCATTATATTTTTTATTAATGGGGTAAACAACACAGAAGCATACATTCCACTGAACATATATGTTTTCTTTTTTAGAATAGTGCTATTGAATGTATGTGTGTTGCACTGGAAGAATGAAAGTAATTCTCTGATACACCATGTCATCTCTAGAGATGTCCACAAAGGCAGTTTCAGTGGCAATATTAATGCCCCTATTGAAATATTTTAACTTTGAACTCTTTTCGGTTGCTCTTCTCACCAACATCTTGATCATCATGAAAGAAAATTTTTGCCAAATTTTCAGAAAAATAACAAAATCAAAATTCCTTCATTCATTCATTTGCTTGATATTCCACTTTATTCCAAAAGCAAGGACTCAAGGCAGCTTGCAGCAAGTTTTTTAAAAAAAAGATACAGACAAAATCACAAATCTGCAATATTAAAACATCATTGAACAAATTGTTATAAGAAAACACAAGTGTCCTAAATCCAATTGCTTGTTCCAAAAATGTTGACCCATTGAAACAATGGGATTTATACAAGCGACTTACCATTGTGCAATTAATTCAGTAAGTCTACTGCAGCTGAGACAAACAACTGAATTTACAACAAGGAATAAAAGAAGAAGTTTAAATCATTCTACAAAATGTACAACACCAGCCCATTAAACCAGATTTTTCAAACAGACCAGACATTTGCCAAAAGCCAAGCTAAATAAAAAAGGATTACACCTTCTCTACAAGAAACTATCACTCAGGCTTATAGATACATTACTTTCAATGGAGACCAGGTCCCAACAAAAGTCAAACATTCCCTGTTTTTTAATACTCTGCTGAACAATCTCTAGATTCTATTACTTTGAAAACATCAAGCTATATAAATTATTATATATTAAATTCACACATGGTTGTTTCTCACAAAACTAGCATTTTCTGCACAGGAAACAGCCTTTTCTGAACATAAAATAATATTAATAGAAAGTGAACCAGCATGATGTAGTAGATTAAATGTTGGACTATAACTCTGGAGACTTGGGTTCAAATCCCTGCTCAGCCTTGGAAACCCACTTAGTAAACTTGGGCAAGTCATACTCTATGAAGCGTCAGAGGAAGGCAAACCCCTTCTGAACAAATCTTGCCAGGAAAACCTCGTGGAGACTCCAAGTAAAAAATTACTTGAGTGGTTGCCATAAATCAGAAATTGCTTGAAAGAACACAACAAAAATTAATAGAAAATATTTTCTGCACAGAAAGACATCCTGAACTGTGACTTGTCATTGAAAATTGTGCAGATTTTTGGAGACTTACAGTGTGAAGGAAATTAGTAAAATTACTTCTTGCTTCCTTCAAGAAGAAAATTAGTCAAGAATTACATTCCTGCATATAGTGCTGTTCTGAAAATTTCTTAATCACTATAATTCAATCTGATAGAGAAAAATAATTATTAAAAAAATCAAGGAGGTTAAAAATCAAAGTGGGGTATTGAATTTTTGTTAGTTACAAGATAGCTGAGATGTAGTGATGAGTGTCTTGTTTTTTTTACAAGATCATCTCTCTAAAAGTTTGTCTACTCCCATCCTTCCCTCACCTGAATTAAATCCCAGGGGAAGATGAGCCTTTTTCATATGACAAAGCATGGAAAACATGGGAATCTGAAAAGCAATGGAGAGATGTGTAATAGAAAATTAAAGAACTCATATTGCTGACCAATTCATTGAATAATGAGACCAGACACAGAGAACTGGGTTATAAAATGGGCAACTTTATTTAACTCAACTTATTTAAACTTATTTATTCGAGAACTGCAAAAACCAGGGGGGAGAACCTTGTGTAGGAACAGCTAGCGGATGGTCTCCTCCAAGACCATGTCCCCAGCTTCCTGAGCCCCAAGGGCAATCCATAATTGGGTTGCTTCCCGGCCGGCCCGCATCTGGAAGGCCAATCCAAGACTCCCACACTTAACTCGCAAGACTTAAGTTGTAAGACGAATGAGTGAGTTCTGACTTAAACCCAGAGCTGAAGAACCGAAGAACCAAGGGACTGTGCTTTAAACATAGCTAAAGGAACAAACAAGATGGTTCCGCGCAAAGCACTGATGTGACGAAGGTATTTGGCAACCGAGGCGAGGAAAGTCTAAAACTTGGAAGCTGAAGCGGGGTGCCGTCCAGGTGTGACGAACCATGACCGGGAAGAACCTTATCTCCTGAGTCGCCATGATGAGGAACTGACAGGACAATGGAGAACTTTGAACAGAACGAGTAGCTTTGAACACGGACTGATCTGAACGACCTGTCTGTCCTCCCAGAAGAGGAAGTTGAGTAATGGGCTGCAATATTGCAAGATTCCAGCAGCCAAGAGTGAGAGAGAAGGAAAAGTATAAAGATCCTGGACTTTCATCTCCATTTTGTTGGCATCTACCGCGGCAACGGTGTCATCCCCAGCCTTCGAGAACAACTGATCAATGTTCGGCGGAAGGAAAGTGTGTGTGAGTATTGTATGAATGTGTGAGTGAAAGAGCTCTTGATAATCAATGGTTGTGTTACTTGTGTGATTCAATAAATGTTACATGCATGGTGTTTAAAACCAAATTTGGTGTCTCAATGTCTTTCTCAGCCTTGCTGTGGATAGGTCCACGGAGGGAGAGGTTCTCATCACACGCTCTCAGGATAAACAGGTTGCCCTTACAATCTTGGGCATAACAAAGTGAGGGTTTAAATCTCAAGCCAGTCCCAAGGCAAATCTCTTTCCCTTCATGTTTACTCGCAAGACCTAAATGTGAGTTCCAGAGACCTAGCTTCACCCTTTAGGAGGGTGCCGAGGTGTTCACTGAAACGTCTATCTCCCCCGGCTATGAGTGGAAGCTATTTATGACCACACCCATGCCAATTGTCAAAGTCCTCAACCAACAGTGGGGGGAAGGCAAAAAACCCTTGGAAAGGGGAGAAAATTCCTACCCGGCTCCGAGATGACCAGAATTAATTTTTACACTGATGTCGAGGCAGCAAGATGGGCCAGCGTTTGAAGCCAAGTGAGAGGAGGTTGGGCAAGCAGCCTCAAGCAGGCTAAACCCCACCCCCTCCTCTCCCAACAGCCAGCAGAGCCTGCTGTTTTCCTTTAAAATGCTTGTCTCTCCAGCAAAATCTCCCCAGCCCAAAAGGTCGGGGAGAGGCAGTGTCCTTGGCCACTTTGCAACAATACAGTTGTCAAAATATTTAGTAGTGATCCTAAGCAGAAAGAAACAGGCTAGTGTAATTGAGCTTAAGGTAGAAACTGGAATGCTGTGGATGCTTTCTAAGGTAAGAACATGTTTATTACCTTGGAAAAGCCATCAAAGGATGAGGAAGGGCATAAAGAAAGAACCAAAAAAAATATCTCTACTTGGTTGTAAGAGCCCCTAAAGCTGGTGTATATTTGTGGAAATAAACATACAACCATTATGGAAAGCCCCATACTCAAAGAGAACAAAGCAAACTAGAACAATACACATGCAAATCACTCCTGCCTTTCCAGATCACACAACATATATACCCAACTCCTTTCCAGGCAAGCATTCTCTGAAGATGCCAGCCACAGATGCTGGCGAAACGTCAGGAAGAAACTCTTCTAGAACATGGCCACATGGCCCTAAAAACCCACAAAAAACTACAAACTAGCTATGGCCCGTTATAAACGGGCATAAAGTACGTCCTGAGGGCGTACTAGGGTTAGGAAAGGGTGTGCTTTACGCACGCCCCTAACCTTAGTATGTCCTGAGGACATACAAAATGGTGGTGCCCTATGCACACGGGCACCACCATGGGGACATGACCACCGTGCCGCCTCCAAACGGGGCGATGCAGAAGTGACATCCTCACACCGCGCGATGGTGCCTGAGGCGCTCTTTCGGTGGCCCCAGAAGGAGCTCCATTTCGGAGCTCCTTCCAGGATTTGCATCGCTGGCACAGCCTCTATACGGCTGCACCAGCGACGCAAATGAGAAAGGGGCCGAGCGGCCCCTTTCTCCACATGCCCGCTGCCGTCGGGTGTCCTTGGGGCATGAAGCCCCAAGGACACCCCTTTCCAGGCCGCGGGGAAGCGGCCTGAAAAGCGGTGGATCGGGGCCTCAGAGGCTTCCGCTTTGGCAGCTGAGGCCCAGATCTGGAAGGGAAAGAGCCGGATACAGGCCGCCCTTTTGGGCGGTCTATAACGCACCTTCGTTTCTTGAAGAAGAGGGGAGTGATCTCAGGAGGTAGGCAGGAAGGAAAAGACTTAAATACATAGATCTAAGGAAAGATGGAGGGGGGAAACTCTAGGAACCATCCAGCTGCTCATCACTACTCCCACTGATCATTTGATACCTGTGTTGATGTGCTTTTTACTTTAAATAAAAGTAAACCTTAAAAAATGGCACCAAAATAAATTCTAAAGCATCTTAAGAATGAGGAAAAGTAATAGAAGTTTCCTTCACAGAAGGATAAAGCTTTAGGGAATTAGGAGAGCAGGGAGGAACGTGGCACAGCAAGAAATACACTAGTGTGATGGTTGGAAGGAAATATTGTCATGTGGGAAGAATTTGCCTTCTTGTACCTCATTAAAACTTCCGTGCAGGCCCTTACACCTGTTTGGTGCTTTACTCTCTGCACAATAGTTCATGGCCTATTACATGTTTTCCCCCATGTAATGGCAATATTGGCCCCAAATCTAACCTTATAAGACACCATTAAAAGTCACATAAGTTATAAGGCCCAAACTTTCCACGGGTACCTAATTGGAGCCGTCAGAGTTTTGTGTGAGATGTCTACAAGCATAGAACTCAACATTCCCTTTCCCTCTAGGGATAATGAAGCATCTACCCTGAAGAAATCAAATATAGTATTTTAGGGGAGTAGGAGAAAAATCCCAAGACTATTTTTATTCTCTCATGAATATAAGGTAGGTTAAGGATATAATGCAGAACTGGATGACAGCTGACAACTTGTTACCTGGACCACCCCAGTAGTCTCATTAGGACAGCAGGATGCTGGGAAGCAAAAGTGAGTGGCTACTATCACATGACCTATTTTCACCTTTTCTGTATCACTTCCATGCCTATTACTTGTGCTCCAACTATAATCATTAGTACTTATTTAGAATGAATAAGGAAACAATTTACAAGAAACAAAATGGTGGGTTTTTTAAATCTCAGTGGAATAGCAAATATGAGTTTGCTCAGTACAATAACATCTAAAATCCACAAAACAGTGATACCTTTATTGGAACAACCAAAATGTATAAAATATATGTTGCAAGCTTTTGAAGCTCCACTGGCTGTTTCATCAGGCAAAAGTGTTAAAAAATACAGGAGAAAAAAATGAAAATGTTAGTCACAGGCCTGCACTTTATCAAGACGTTGTTGGTATTGTTCTCAGTATGCAGGCAAGCCACTCTTCTTTCTGGCCTTGTGGTACAGGGAAATAAAGTACAGTGAGCCCATGCCATACATGGGCTTCACTTCCATGGCTTTCAGCATACACTGAAGCTGCGGGAGAATCTAGTAAATGGTGCACGTGCCCATGCCGTGCACACCTCACGGTGCCATGTGCACACACACCATTATTTTCAATGGGGTGTGAGCATACATGATTTTCCCCTTACATAGGGGGATCCAGAATGGATCCCCCACATAAGGGAAGGGAGCACTGTATTTTAAAATCCAGGAAATAAAATGTAAATTCCATTACCAACACAAAAAGGTACTTCCTTTGAGATCCAGGATGTCCCAGTCCTTTGTGAGGGCAAACCCCTTTGTTAGGCAGAGAACACAGAATCTCTCTCTCTCTCTCTCTCTCTCTCTCTCTCAAAAAAGCAAAAAACGATGCTTTCCATCAGGAAAATTTTAGGTGCTATTAGGTAAATCATGTTAATTGAGTTCCCATTTTAAAACAGGTTTACCTTTGCTTGAGGTAGAAACCTCAAATAGTAAAGTACCAGTCAATTGGCTCCCTTTTAAAAATCAGTTAAAATGCAGTATCCTCACATCCAGGAACCATCTGGGTTATCTGTGTTGGCCTTATAGGAAAGTATTATAACATTCAAAATCCTTTGCCTGATGAAGAAGCCAGTGGAATGTTGAAAGCTTGCAACATATATTTTATGCATTTTGGATAACCCAATAAAGGTGTCACTGTTTTGTGGAGCTTGGATGTTATTGTACCTTGCTATGCAGACAACACAATCACCCTGGATATGTTTTATGAGTTTGCTCGAAGAACAGAAGTGTGGCTCAAATTAAAGTAATCAGCAGCCCATACAAAGCCAGGCAGCAAGGAGGCAGGGATCCTGTAACTCATTTATACTCACTACTTCAGCAGGCAAAAAATTATGATGGTGGATTATTGCATATTGTGCAGTTAAATGTATCTGCTAAGAATATGAGTCAAGAAATCTTCCAGACCAAGCTTGGAAGATGCAAGAATCTGCATCTCCTTCACTCTCTTCCTCCACCCACTTTTGGAGATAACACCTTTTCTAAGAATGCATTAGGAGCTGAAGGAAACAATATTGGTACACAGCTTGTTGCCTTTTGCATGTTGCCATATTATTCCTTTATTCTGTCTTTCCAAATGTACTTCATTTTTTTTTAAAAATGACTACATTTTGTTTCACTGTTCCTCTAGAATTGTCCATGTTGATGGTTGTTTCTTTAAAATAATATCTATGAGACAGACAGACAGACAGACAGACAGATGATAGATAGATAGATAGATAGATAGATAGATAGATAGATAGATAGATAGATAGAT
>NC_056522.1:243849638-243875729 GCF_019175285.1 Sceloporus undulatus | reverse complement strand
TCTTAATATTATTGTGAGTACTGATAACAGGATATGATGGGATCCCATGCTGTTCAATATCTACGCTATAGGTTGGGGAGTCAAATGGATTTTGTAGATTAGTTGTCATCAATATGCTGAAGACACCAGCTCTACTTCTCCATTGGAGTTGACTGAAGCTGTGCAGGTGCTGGACCAGTGCCTGGGTGAGGGCCAATAAACTGAAGTGGATCCTGACAAGATAAAGACCTTGTGGAGTGGTGGTATTTAATTCCAGGAATTGGTTAATTGACCTATCCTGGGTAGGGTTGCACTCCAGGGAGCAAGCATGTCTCTTGGGAGTAGAGCAGGATTCAGTAAAAGAAGAGGCACTAGGGACCACATTGCAAACAAATAATAGATGTTGGAGTGATTCAAAGAACTACAGAAGAAAATCAGCTTGTGCTTTATAGATTATAGCAAAGCTTTTGAATTCATAGATCATGAAAAGCTGTGGAATGCTCTTAAAGAAATGGGAGTGTCACTACATTTGATAGTCCTCAGGACAAGAGGCTAAGCCCACCAAACATGTGGCCCAGATCTTTGCAGCTTCTCCCCCAAAGTCAGAGACCTCTGAACCTTGGAAGCACCGGTACTGCTTGCTGCAACTTGATCAAGAGAAGCCTGAACTTCTTAGCAAATTTTCTGTCCTTCATGGCAAATTTTCCCCCTTACCTTCCATCTTCCTTCTCTCCAGTCTGTTTCTCACTTCCTCAGTAGCTTTTCATCCCCTTTTGCAAACTTTGGCTTGCCTTAGCAACAGAAATGTTTCTATTCCCTGCAAACATGCCCATCCCATCCTCCCAGTCTCTCCAGCCTCCTAGGCCACTTTATAAACAGACTATATGAATAGCCACAGAAATGCAAAACTTGTAATGAGGTGACAAGTTGTTTTAACTATGGCCATTGAGGGACAAAGGCAGGAGGAAAGATGTTGCCTCAGGCCTGGGTGGGTGGGTGAGCATATGAATGGTGTAGGGAGTTTTGGAATGTGGTGTGTGCAGGCTAGAACCAGAAAGGAGATGTGATAAACTGCGCAAGAGGACCCTCATGAGGCTGGGTTGTTAACTACTGTTTTACTATGTGTAGTATGCCAGGAAGCAATTGTTCAACCAGCTTCAATGGTACTGTCACACTGCACATATTATAACACCATTCATATGGTCATCTACCCACCTGAAATATAAATTTAACACAGTGACCCTTTTTTTAAAATCAACTTTCCTATCTTTGGGAAGTAGTGGAAGTGACAGATGTCAGTGGATAAGGGAGCAGGAAGATGTTTCTGCAGTCCATTCTATCCCTGGTTGCATATATTTAAGGCAGCAGTATACCAGCCCTTACTGGAATCCTGCATGCAATGTCTACCTCAGTTTGTGGCAGCTCTCAGGTTTTGTTTTTTTTAGAAACCCTGCACAAATTATTGACCCATTTCTGTTTATTTTTGAAGAAGCCTTGACATTTGTAACACACATCCGAGGTAGGCTATTTTGGTGCAGTTCAAGTTGCTCGGACAAACCTATGGCTAGAATTTATACAACAAGCCTCAGGTATCAGCTTTGTACTGTCTTTAGACTCATCTCAGTGGCTCCCCTTGGCTCTTGTTTTTCCACAACATATACATTGTGCACGAAGATGAAAGTGAAATATTCAGTAGCTGCAAAATTAGAAAGTTCACTCAACTTACTATATGCAACTCTTTAGTGTCTCTTCTTCTGGTTAAGAGCTTGGATGAAAATTTTACGCATTCCCACTTCCTTGTTTTTCCAGTGCATTTAACACCAACAGAATGATTTTCTATTTGGCTGGCAAAGAACAACAGTGAGGCAAATGGACCGGTTCACTCTCTGAACAGTAGATATATACAGTATTAACAGTTGACTTGCTGCAATTCAACTGGCAACAAATAGGCCATGATTCTTGATGAGAACTGTTACCTCCTCCCCATCAATAACACTTTAAGAAATGTTGCCCTTTGTACACTGAACTGGAGCCACACACACACATACACACTATGAAAGCTATCCTAATTCAACAATATGAGAACTGCTGTCAAAGCATGTGTACTAAAAAAAACCCAGTGGTTTTACAAAAATGGCATTGAATTAATTGGAAATGGAAATAAAATTTACATTTTTTTTAGACAAGATGGTTATAAAATTTAGAGATTAAGTACAGTTTTTTTTAAAAATTTTAATTAATTAATTTAAAAGAAAACAATTCAATCATTTGTCATCCATAGAGACTGGAGAAATCCATAAATTGCATTAAGATATGTGGTATCCACAAGTCCAACAATAATATGCCTCAGGACTATGGGTGGACAGAATATTTTAAAAAAACTATAAAACAAAAAGTTTAAAATTGGTTTCTCAAATATTGGGAAATGCTGGTAAGGAAAATCTAGATGAGTGATAATCTTTTCAATTTGGCACTTGCTCTGTGTGAAAAACACACGTTTGTGCGGGAAATAACATTTCTGTGAAGAAAACAAGTTTCCAGCGCAGAAAAATATATTTTCTGATTAAAACATGCAGATTTCTTTGCAAAAAAACTTCATGTGTGCATATTTTTATATCTGCAGCCAGGATAAACAAAGCAAGGCACTAGTATCAAGCCCTGCTTTGAAGATGCTCAAGTTTGGCTGGCGCTGGCCTCATTTGGACATAGAATGCTGGACCTTCTCTGGACATCTTGAAAAAGAGCCTTACTTGCTGGGAATGCTTTAGCTGGAGATCCCTTATTGAGCAGGGTGTTAGACTCAATGGCCCACGAGGTCCCTTCCAACTCTATGATTCTGTGAGCTTTCCAGAATGGTTCTAGTTATGTTCGGTTTTTCAGATGTTTGAGTAATGAAGACAGAACAATAAGTAGCTGAACACTAAGATCAGAGAAGCTGGATCCCTGAGCTATATGTAGGAAGCTATGTGAGCACATAAAGTCATCTTGGAGAAGTGCAACAGTTACTTGTGTGCACTGCTGTGCACTTATTTTTTGTCCTGCTGGCCTTCCCTTGTATTTAGTGGCTTGTGTGCACTTGCAACATATGCTCTAGCTAATTGTCTCTTCAAAATGATCTGTTTATTGTCACAGCAGAGCAGCCTCCCATTCTGGTCCCATATGATTGCCTGCCATCTAACAAATGACCATAGGGACCAAAGAGGCAATCACACCTGCCTAGTTTGGCAATATTTTTGGTTAGACTTTTTGTCCTCTATTTCACTACTCCTCAGTCCGTTGACCATCACATCACAGTCCCAGATGTTGCATCATCCTCTACTCTTTCCGGGAACATTAGAGTTTTGTAGGACTTTGGTTTTTAAGCAGGAAATATTTTTATTACAACTATATGAAAAACTAGAGCAAGACATAGAACACTACAATCAATAAGTACTGATCTTTCAAGAGCTTGCCTTTAAACCTAACTCACCTGTGGTAAGGAGTGGCCCATGTTGTTGAATCCAGGAACTATTCTCCTCCTAGAATCCACCATGGGCTTGTATCAGAAGTGTTAAAATGTGCAATGTGAAGGCATGTGTGCCTTGTTCTAAAGAAGATACAAGCTTTCTGGAACACAATTCTTTCTCTGTTTTTTAACCACAAAGTGCATTATTATCTACTGCTAATTCAACAAATTTTGAGCATTGCAAAAGAGAGGAAGCAAATACTGAGAAAATGGGGCAGGAGGTTGCATTGATGCTTTACATGATGACAACATCTTTTGTGACTCCCTGAAAAGAAGGCCTATATTACTTAGACACCATTGTAACATGCTCTAAAGCTAAAAAGGGTTGCTAAAAGAATTCTCCCATAAAGGATACTATTGGCAAAAGTGTAGAAAGAGTCAACTAACCCCATTACTCTAAAATGGTCTAGTACTGAGAATTATTTTCTGTGCATCAATGCTATAATGGAAATGAACTTGGGGATGGAATTGCCTTCTGTCTATAGCAGAGATAAATCATACAGTACCACACTTCCTCTAGTATCCAGAAATACATGGAAGTAGGATGTGTAAGAACATAATAATTGGGTGCTAATTTGGTAATTTCCAGGCCAAATATGGCTTGCTATCTATATATGATGGCTCATTAGGGACTCCATAAACTTTCTGCTTGTGGTGAATTATGTTCAACAGATTGCCAGACCCAGTTTATTTTACATCCAAAAGTTACAGACAGATAACCCACCCGTCTAGCACTATTCATTATGTGTTTAATGGAATTTTTACAATGAAATAAAGTAAGGTATATTAGAAGCTGACCATGACAAATTATGTACTTTAAATCAGAATGGGTTGATCCAATATCTATTGCTGTCATCTGGTTTAAAAAAAACTTTCCCCAGTTTTTGAAAACTTCAGAGTGTTTTTATTGCTGAAATGTCTCAGGAAAATGTATGTATTACAGTTTTACCTCATACTGTCTACAGTGATCTCAAGGGTGATGTATTAGCCTCAGAACAACTCTTAGCGTAGGCTTCATCCAAGTTGCCCACAATGATCTAAATGTTATTGTATGGATGAGTTGGAATTCCATACACATCCCACAGCCTTTAGTGTATACTGTACTCTAATCAGGACTTCATGTTGGCTCTAAGGAATTTTTGCTTAACCCATAACACTGACTAGTACCATCAACTATATGCAAAGGAATCTTGTAGCACCTTTGAGACTTAACTGTGTGGAAGAAGTTGTAGCATAAGCTTTTGTAGACCTGGTCTACTTCCTCAGATGCATGTGAGAAAGTAGACCAAGTCTGTGAAAGCTTGTGCTGTGACATCTTTCACTGATTTAGTCTCAAAGATGCTACAAAATCCCTTTGCATATTGATATTCCAGATTAGCATGGTTATGTCTCTGAATATCACTTCTCACTTTGGAGTTTATCAGACAAGGGGAATTGGAAATATAACCCGATGGCAATCTGAACGCAATCACTGGGTTTAACATTATTGCCTGATAACCCACTACACACATATTTGGGCAATGGGAAGTCAGTCCGAATGCAACCATGTGGTTTCACATTATTGCATGATAGACTGCCACACGCAAATTCGCTCAATGGCATGCTATTTTCAGGCAATGGGGAGCCAGTTCGAACGCAATGTGTATTCACATAATTGCGCGAAACTAGCGACTTTAAGTGAATGCGTTCTGGCCTCACTTTCTTTTCATTCGAATTTAAGAGAAATTCCTCCCATTTGATAAACTCCATAGTCTCACTTCTCTTGTATTTTTTTGTGATATGATTATATCATTAATAAAAGAGGCCACAACCCAGCACAAAATTGAGTAAATCCATTGAAATAAATGTATGGTCACAATCTAGGGGTTGAATTTAGCTAAAAGGCTAGATTTATGTTTTAATGGAGCCACACCAATTGTATCTTTTCTTGGAAAAAGATATTCTCCATGTGTCAAAATTTTATTGCTTCTTTACATGTGTTAGTTAATTTATTGTGTGTAAACTTAAGGATTACCTGTTTCTGAAGCATGCTAGAAAGGAAATAGTAGGTAATTGGGAGAAGGTAACTAAAATTCTTGGCAAGCAGGTTTAAAACTGACCAGATGGTTGTACTATCTGGATTTGATATTAACTGAAAATGAGAACAACTGACAGGCCAGTTCTGGAAGGGCCAATTAGATTCCAGATCCTCTGTGAAAAGAATGTGGGTGTAAACTCTTCAGTAGTCTAGCAAGTTATTAGTTTAGTCCCAGAGGAAGCTAGCTCAGCCAGCCTGAAGGGAAAATGCAATTTCTTTCCATTTATAAAGCAAGCCTAGGAAATTGCCAGCTATTTCAAGAGGCAGAGGAAAACACACATACACACGTACATATCTTTTTTCTTTCTTTCTTTCCACCAGACTTGGCATCTGGCATCTTGCAGGTCATTCCCTTTGTGTTTCCTCTACCCTTTCATGAACCCTTTGAAATAGTCCTCCTTCTAAGATGCACAAGAAAGAGTGATATTTACTGCAGTTATCTTTACTTGACCCAGCCTGCTATTTTGATCTGGCCAACATTCCTTCAGGTTGGTGAGTGTTCCAGAAAAGCTGTGCAAGGACAAATGACTGTGTAGATGGATGAAGTTTTGAGCTGGCCCCCAGGGAACAAGGGAAGGAATTGCAATTAGCACTTCACCTGTCTATTCTAGGTTTCTTACTGGAGTGAACAGTTAAAGGGTAGTAACAATTCTGTTGTTCCACAGCCACAGGGATTTATCAGAAGTACTGGTTTCTCAACCCACTCTCCTTTGACATGCTTAAGAGACACATGAGGCTTGAGAGAATATATTATATTGAACTGTTGTTGTTACGTGCCTTCAGATTGACTTTGGCTTTTGGCAACACTATCCTAGGGTTTCCTGAACACGATTTATTCAGAGGAGGATTGCTATTGCCCTTTAACAGAGAGAGTGGGATTCCAGCCTACATGTTGGAACATGTTGGAGCTGGTGTGGTGTAGAGGTCTGAGCATTGGATTACTCCTCTGGAGACCAGGGTTCAAATCCCTGCTTAGCCATGGAAACCCACTAGGTGACCTTGGTTAAGTTAACCTCTCTCAGCTTCAGAGGAAGGCAAAGGACAACTCTCTCTGAACAAATCTTGCCAAGAAACCCCTGTGCTAAATTCATCATAGGGTTACCATATTTTGAAAATGACTTGAAGACACACAACAAACATTACAAACAAAATAGCCATGCTTATCTGCTGCAGTAAAATCAACAGATTCTTGTGGCATTTTAAAGATTAACACTTTTTAAAAAATGATAGCCTAGTTCATGAGATACATGGATACTTGTGTCTGATAGTCAATAGTTATACACATGTTTAGGTGGGATGTAATCATTGGGAGAGAAAGAAAGGCAAAACATTTTGGCATGCATATGAGACAATGGTGAGCCAGTAAAGTGTAGCATTTTGAGTGTTGGACAAGGACTTCAAGATGCTGAGACTCAGCCATGGAAACCCACTGGGTGACCTTGAGTAAGTCACATTTCCCTAGTTTAAGATGAAGGTATACATCTTTCCAAGAAAACCTAGATCTGAATTTTCATGCTGCTTCTACCTTTCTTTCAACATCTTGGTGTAACAAATACTGAGCCCATCCCATGCTGCTAGCAACTGTGCTCCCCATGGCTGACAACAGAAGTTACATTCACCATAGGTTGGCGTCAGTTTCAAGGTACATAACAGCAAAAAATGTGTGATGATCCCACCAAGCTATTATTTATTTGGTGTGATAAACTATCCTGTGAAAATGTGAACACATCATTATTCACATTTGTAATCTACCCTTCCGCAAAGTGGTATACAGTGGGCCCTTGGCATCCATTGAGGTTGATTCCAGGACTCACTGTGGACCGACAAAATAGGTGGATGCTGAAGTCTCATTAAATACAATGGCATGGTAAAATGGTGTCCCTTATATAGAATGGCAAAGTCAAAGTTTGCTTTTTTGAATTTATATATATTTAAAATACTTTCAAGCTGTGAATGGTTGAATCCATGGTAAAGAATATGTGGATATGGAGAGATGGCTGTACTTGGATGTGGGTATTTTAGGAAGTTGGGTGACCCTTTGACTAGGCTGATAAAGAATAACTGGCCCAAGATCACATAGGCCAAAATAGCATTGTTGGATTATACTGGTATAAACCTCAGTCATGCCACATTCTCTTCCCACAGGAGATGGTTTTAAAAATACAGCTTTTTTTCTAGTTGGAAAAATCTGTTCAACAAAAGACACACTTTTATAACTGTCTCCCATGAGAAGAGAAGTGATGCACTACAACATCATTCAGTAAGGCACGAAGAAAGCTGATACACCCTGGCTCCATTTTCACTCTATTTTCTCATGTGATAAGACTCTACGTCCTTTTAAAGAGCATCCAATATCAGAGCCCTTGCCCTTGGATGTACAGGCTCTGGAGTGAAACTCCATCCCCATCTGAGCTATTGATTGACCACGGGAATGTGCCTAGGTACTGAAAGAAGAAACAGGCTTTATATACACACCAATACACAGCTCCAGCAATAGAACATTTATTCTATTGTATCTTAGGCGGGTTACAAACCGCCACTTGGGACGTCCGGAGGATATCCCATTTTAAAAAAGGGGTGTCTCTTCTAGACGCCCCTGGCTCTAGTACGGACTCTGTCCGTACAATATGGCACCGGCCATTCCACACGGCCGGCGCCATCTTTACGTATCGGATGCTTTGCGTCTGAACGTGTTGCGGCGTCTGTGAAATCGCGAATGCGCCCCTGGTGCCTCGCGACGTCACAGAGGCGCCGCAAGAAGAAGCTCCATTTTGGAGCTTCTTTTTCGGTCCGTGCGGGAGCCGCACGGTGTGGGTGCTACGGCTCCCGCGCGGACCAAGCGGCGGAGGCGGCAGACCGCCTCAAAGCGGCGGTTTATAACCCGCCTTAGACATGGTGACATTCAGAGAAGAGCAGAGAAGATCAGCTCGCTTATTTGCCTCTCCAAAGATTAATGCTCGAACCATAGATTTAGTGATGATATAGAACAATATTTCAGTTTTCTAAACTAAACATTGGAAACTATGTATTTTTGATCAACAGTGTGTACAAGTTGGTCACACCACCTCAAACATTAATGTTTTCCAGTGGCTACCCCTAGATTTTTTAAAAAATTATTATTTCAAGATACCACATTTAGCCATCACAGAAGAAAGAGCCAGTGCATTGGGACTTTGCCATCTGAGACTCCTGCCTACAACAAAGGTAAAGCAATTTTTTTTCTAATGTTGGGACTGATTGGCATGCTCTACCACTACACCGCCTAAAGTTTTCTTGATGCAAAACATGAAGACGTCTTGAGTAATTCAGTGTTCTCTACCTAAATAGAAGACTGTTGCTTCACAAAGGAAGGAGACATGCTGGATCCCAAGGAAACATCTTTGAATTGCAAATGGATATTAAATTTCCTTGAATTTGAAAATATTCTAGTGACCACATGGCCAAAAGGGGAGGCACCAACCTGAAGATAACCCTCCCTCCCGTCTAAACTAAGACCAGAAACAGAAAATGCAGATGAACATCTTGCATTTCTTTCTCCTGTCTACCCGATGAAGAAGCCAGTGTGAATTCGAAAGCTTGTAACATGTAATTGTGCATTTTGGTTGCCCCAATAAAGGTATCATTGTTTGGATGTTATTGGATTTACTATATGGCCAACATGCCTACCTTTAGATGTTAGCTTGTGGGTTATATGGTCAAAGTAAATTTTAAGAAAAGATATAAAAACATCAGATGGCATTGAGGGAAAACATTCTTATGGGCACAGTACTCTGAAACATGCTGCTAAATACTAGGAGAAAAGACAAGGTTATGCAGTTTCCCTGTAAGCGATTTCCAAACCTTATTATTATTATTATTATTATTATTATTATTATTATTATTATTATCATTATTTCTAAATAAAATGTCTTCCACTGTGTCAAAGGCACAAGAAATAGTTGCTAAGTTTTTTTAAAAAACAAAGGGAGAAGAAAACTGATTTTGACTTACCTGAGCAGAATAAAGCATGTGAAATGTTTCTTCACCAGCAGAGAACACTTGTTTTTATTTCCCAGCCTTCATTCTCTCATAAAATGCCCAAATGGGATTTTATGAAGCTTTCCAAAAAATTTCTCACCCTTGGGTTGAAAACAAGCGTGAGAAATTTCAGACCAGAGGGTAATTATTTTACAAAGAGTTCAAACCAGGGAAATGTAATGGAGGTGCTTCATCAGCCATAACTATTGCTGTATTGCTGTAATGCACTGCACACAGCCGCAAGAGTGGAGAATCACTGCCGTTCGTCATGGAGAGAGCTTTAACTGAAGAGACGCTATCTGGTATATGGGGAGGGTGTGTGAGAGAGAGGGAAGACGTATGAAGAAGATACCACTGGATGCTGTCTCAAAACACATATGGCTCTCCTGTGCATTGACTTGTCATAATCCAGTAGAAAAGGGAATCACTGGTGACAGAAGAAAAAATAACACATTCCTTTTTGCTTGCTAAACAGTAGGCCTATTTGAGTAGCAACATTGTCAACCAGGTTGGTTGCAGCCAATGAGAAGACCACCAGGGTTTTCAGAACTTGCTTATCAAAACTATTCTACAAAACTATCCCACCTGGAATACTGCTTCCAATTTTGCGCACCACAATTCAAAAAGGATGTTGATAACCTGGAACGTATTCTGAGAAGGGCAACCAAAATGGTGAAATGTCTGAATACCATGCCATCTGAGGAAAGGCTTATGGATCTGGGTATGTTTTTTCTGGAAAAGAGAATGTTATGAGCTAATATGGTAGTCCTGTTTAAATATTTGAAGGGATGTCATACTGAAGTTTGTTTTCTGCTACTCCAGAGAATAGGACCTGGAGCAACGGATTCTAACTACAGGAAAATAAATTTTACTCAACATTCCTGAGGACTTCCTGACAGTAAGAGCTGTTTGACAATGGAATATACTGCCTCAGAGTGTGATAGAATCTCCTCCTTTGGAGGCATTTAAATAGAGGCTGGTTGTCCATCAGTCAGGGGTGCTTTGAATGTTTATTCCTGCATGGCAGAGGTTGGACTGTATGGCCTTTGAGGTCTCCTCCAACTGTATGATTCTGTGATTCTATCTGGTTGTTCTTGGGCCCACATGACCAACATGGTATCTCTCCACATGGCATCTCCCGATTGCCACTACCAAAGTAGTTGAGAGAAATGAAGGATTTAGAGTTTTAGATCAAAAAGTTACATTTCCAAGATCTGTTGAGAGACCTCCCTCCCATATAAAGTTTTTTCCTGCAAGATAAGATAAATGCAAGATAACACCTTTTGCATCATAGAATCCCCCCCCCCCCAAGCAGAAATCACAGCTGGGCAACCCTTTCTTAGAATGTAGCAAAGCTCCAAAGAATTCTGACGGTTTTTGAGTTGCCCATAACTCTTAATCAGATGTGGTGGTATGAAAAACCAAGGAATCAGGGAAGAAATGAAAAAGTCCTTGTGACCGGGTGGAAGATGGATGTCGGATTGGTCAGGCTGTATTGGAGGACCATGCTGGGGGAGGAGGGGAGCTGCTGCACCTGGAGGGCAAGGTAATGACACGAGAAGGAGTGGAAGGCTGTTTGAGGCTGGAAGAAGACAGGCAAAAAGACCCGGGGGAAAGAGAGGGAGTGGAGGTGGAGGTAGAGAGAGAAGGTAGAAAGGTGGGTAGGTGGATGCGAGTAGGAGATGCAGAAGAAGGAGGCGCGAAGAGGCAGTCGTGAAAGGGGAAGCTAGGGTAACACGGACTCCCAGAAATGTGGGGTGGCCAGTTGCCTTACAACAAGGCTGTGGAAGACCTCTAGTAGGACCCCAAACTGAGGTACTGTTATGAGACCCCTGCTGGGAAAGAAAATTGGGTTCATGGGCTGCAGTTGTCTAGACTGATCCAGGCTCTCCTAGTGGAAATAAGTTAGAAGGAACCTGGTGGAATGTGAAAAGTCAGACATGGGAGCAGGGACCGGGGCCCACTATTCTAGATAAAACTGACTGGAAAGTGACTGAGAAGTGTTTCCAAGTGGCTATTAATATGTGCAAGGAGGGAAGCAGCAAGCAGGAATAAGATAATTTATTGCATTTTTGTCTGAAGAAAGACTTTGTTTTGGTTAGACTTAAGTTTAGTTTGGAATAAAGTTATTATAGCATCGTCCCGTGCATGTGTGTTTGTTTGGGAACTGAACCATGGATCCTTGGGGAGTCACACCCAGCCAGGGGGAGGGCACCATGCCCACAGTCCCCAAATCAGGCCAGACATTCTGTTCATGAGGTCTGTAGTTAAAACCTAATTTCTAAGGTATTTGTGGATGGGAAGATGATTTCAACACTTGTCTTCTGAATAGCTGCTGAGTACAAGGTGGTACTGATATTCTCTCCTGAGGGTTGCCACTATATTGTACTGCCTAATGTGGCACTATCTAATACTGATGAAACAAATCAAAATGTTTTTAAGCCTTTCTAGTCTGTTATTTCTCTCCTTTTGTCTACAAGCAGAATAATTCATGGGAGATAGATGCTTTAAATGTAGTCTAACATAGATGATAGTTATGGAGATCAAACACAATTCTAAGTGTGCATTTCTGATTCAGTTTGCCTCCCCACGTTAAATTGCTTCTACTGATGCATGTGTTTGCCTACATCTAATGAGATATTATAGGTCTGTACAAACTTTGTTCTCTGCAATTATCTAAGGTGTCATTTGAAATACTTTGCAGATCTGCAGACATGTGGACAGTTCAGATGCTTATAAAGATGTAAGTGCAACATCTTTCAGTGTGGTGCTTAGGAGGAACCAGCAATGATGGATGTGAAAGCAAAGATCAAGGGTCAAAATTAAAATCAAGCATTTATTTCCCCTTTTCAAATAAAAATGCATTCATTTATTCAGCTTTAAAAATTACTTTAAACAAAACCAACAATAAACTCCCCTCCATTATCTTTTTACCTCTTCAGCAACTAGTGTAGCATAGAAGTAGGGTGAGAAATGGCATACAACTGGTTCTTATTCCAGAAATTATTTTGCATATCAGAGTAATAGAGATTTCAGAATTCAGAGAATATTTTTGCATCAAATTGCAGTGTCAATCAAAATTATCCACATGACCATTTGCATCTATGTTTATGTTGAATCATCATTGCATTTTCCACATCACTTTGAATGTCCAGGCAACTGTACATCCTGCCTCTCCCCATTAGTTTTTATATACATATTCAAAGTGGACTCATCCTCACAAAAATTATCTGGGTGACCAAGTTATCCAAGGCCTTTGACTAGCTAATTTGAATTCACTTCTCTAGAAAATGCCAGTGCTCCTCACTGGATTCCTCCCCCCCCCCATTAGACTTTTGGTTTTAAAAGATGTTCCCAATTTCTTCTTTCTTCCACTCCAAGCCACCCATCTGTTTCACCCCATATATCTACTTGATTGGAAAAAAGTTTGTCCAACTGAAAACTGGAATTGGTTCCTGTATTGTTAATGGGTTGTGCAGAGGAGGAAATAGAGATGTGAAAGCCCAGGAAAAGAAAAGAAAAAATATGGAAAAAGCGGGGTGTGTGTGTTTTGATCTTGTTTTTTCCCTCAAAGTTTTTTTTTTGTTTTGTTTTTCCCAAAAAAACCAAACTGAACTCTTCAATGTAAGAGCAAGATGCATTTCTTCCTTTAGGTGTATTTGCCAGCTAGAGAAAAGAAAATGGAGGGTAGGGGGTAGAATAGCAAATCTAATAGAGATTTATTTAATTATTTATTTACTATACTATATTTTTTTGCTGAAATAGTCATTTGCTAGCCTTTTGTAACATACCAAACTGGCTGCCTGAGGTAGCTGTCTCATTGAGCCTGTTTTCTTCCTGTAGTGAAAGAAATAAACAAACATAAACATGTCTGCATAACATCAGACCAGATGTTGTTGTTTCTTCTCACATCCAGATAAAATAATGACAGTAAAACTGGAATGTGTTGCCTGTGGAACGCCCTCCCTCCAGAAATTCAGAAATTTTGGTGTTGTTATTGTTGTTGTTGTTGTTGTTTCAAAGGTGTATAAAAAGACATTCCAGTTTCTTAGACACAGCATTTAGCCTGTATCAACAGTCTGTGCAGTCCAATTATACGCTGCCTTGCAGGGAGATAAAAACAAAAGTTAATATTTTAATTTAGTATCAGTTTTACAGCTACCACTGATGTAGATAAAAAATTATAGTTTCACAGCTGTGGAGTTCTTGGATTTAATTAGAGAAACTGTTTCCCCGTCATGCACAACTTCTACATTAGAGAAGGCGCTGCTGATTGGAAATCAAGTGCTGTAGGTAATTTGTGCTGGGTCTCCTGTTGTGAACTACTACTAAGTGGCTTTGCAAGGTATGGATCACAGATGAGATCTTTCCCCTTGACTTGACTTTCCATTTGGCTAACATCAGGGTATGTATATATCCATCCATCTAGATATTTTCCTCCTTAAAATCCCTACACACTGATTTCCTATCTGATGGATCCAACACACCTTGTCCTTATCTTTAGAGCTCGCCATCACCTTGCCTTCCTTATCTCTCTCCTTTTTCCTGATTTGTCCCTACTCATAACCTTCACTCTTACAGCTCCCCCACCGTCAGAGATTCAAAGGTCAGTCACATCCTCAAATGAATTTGTCCTTTCTGCCTTTCCCCCACTTTGCCCTGGAACTGCCTTAAATAATATCTGCAAAATCCTTCTTTTCTCTGCTATTTCCTTCAAATCCTACAATTTCATGAAACCTTTAGTAATAACCCATAGCATAAATGCTATTCTGTAACTAAACAATTATTCCCTCCTCCCATTCTAATAACAACTACTCCACAGTTTGACTGAGTTTACAGCTGTTGTGGCAATATGCCACCTGGTAGCCAATCTCCTGGTGATGAATATTCTGTACTTGGATAAGCTGGTACTTGGGTGGCAGACACAGGCTAGGGCTGTATTCAAAATCTTAGCAGCTTGGCAGGAGCTCTCTAAGCTTTTACTTTTGACATAGCCTTCAGGAGCCTAGCTTTATTCTTTGTTGTTAACTGCTGTCAAGTCAAACTTGATTTATGGCAAACTTAAGAATGAGAGACCTTTATATCACCCTGTCATCAACAGCCCTGTTCTGATTTTGCAGTCAAAGGGTCATTGTTTCCTTAATTGAGTTGATTCATCTGTCTTCCTCTTTTCCTACTGCCTTCTACTTTACCAAGAATTATTGTTGTTGTTTTTTCCAGGGAAGTATGTCTTTTCATGATAAGGCCAAATTATGACAGTCTCAGTTTAGTCACCTTGGCTTCTAGGGAGAGATCAGATTTGATTTGCTCTAGGGCTCATTTATTTCACTTTTTAGAATCCATATTACTCTTCTCTATCACCAGATTTGAAATTGCAGTGCGCCCACCTCATATGCGGAAAGCATACGCTGAAAGCTGTGCAGGGAAACGGGTGCCCCATGAGAGTTAATGGTGTTGCCATTGTGTGCATGAGCCCCATTCATTTAAAGGGGCTCGAGCAGGCATGGAATTCCCCTTATGTGGAGGGGGGGTCCGGAATGGCTCCCCCGCGTAAGGGAAGGGCCCACTGAAATTGATTTTCTTCCTATCAGCTTTCTTCATTGTCCAGTTTCCACAACCATACATAAAAATGGGAAATACAATGGCATAGACAATCCTAACTTTAGTATTCAATTATAATCTTTCCATTTCAGGATCTTGTCTAGTCCCTTCATAGCTACCCTTCCAAATCCTAGTCTTCTTCTTATTTCTTGACTACATTCCCGATTATGATTTATGACTGAGCTGAGATATGGAAAATGTTTAACTATTTTAAGGTTTCATCATCTGTTTTAAAGTTATACAAATAATTTGTGGTCATTATTTTTATTTTCTTGATCTTCAACTACAAACCTGTCTTTACACTTTCTTCACTTTCTTCAGTAATCTTTGCTAGTTTCCACTTGTAGTATGGTGTCATCTGGGTATCTTGTTCATGTTCCTTCCTCCAGTTTTTACATCTCCTTCCACTAAGTATAATGCTGCTTTACATATGCTATGTTCAGCACAGAGGATAAAAGATAGAGTGATAAAATGTATTCTTGCAGCCTAATTGAAAACCATTCTGTTTCCCTGTTCTCTGTCCTGACAGCTAGTGTGTTGCTGCACTTGTCTCTGAGAGATCTGTCATCACTGTCATCCCTCACTTTTGCTGCTGCCCAGTAGATGTTTGGCACATTTTGCCTGTCTAACATGGTAAATCCTACCAGCAGCACTACTACTATCCAGCACAGCCTCTTGCTTCACAAGTTCATGGAATCCCACCACCACAGAAAGTGCCATTGGTTGGAACTCCATGCTACAATGAGGCAAAAGAATAGGACTTTGAAGATACTGATTGTGGCTAACTGAATTTCTTCCCAGAATAACTGATTTCCACAGTTAAAACAGGAAATACAAAATTAGGCCAGGTCACTTAAAAATGTAAGTCAGACTAGAGGCTGGAACAGATGGCCCTGAAGGGGTAGCTTGAAGTTGTCCCTTCAAAAGATAGATTGGGGCTGTGGCAACCACACAGCACAGCTTCAATCCTCCTTGAAGCTGGTCAAAAAAGGAGCAGCAAAGAACTGTTCCTTTTTCTGCCAGCAAAAAGCCGGCTTTTCCAGGCCCGCTAAAGTCCTTCATGACACTCTGGTGGTGTGCGGCCAGAAAATCATGAAGACGCTCACTTGTAAATACACAGAGCAGCTTCAGGGCAGCTTCCGGATATGCAACATCAAAACACCGTGCTCTGAAGCTGCCTGGACAGCGGCGTAAAAGAGCTGTCCGTTCAACCCCTAAATTCTCTTGGTTCCTTTCCTAAAAGTGCTCCTTCAGACTAAATCATGCCTTCTAATTGTCATCTCCTTATACAGTATATTATTCAGATAATTCTTAATGTATTTACATTTATATCCTGCTGTTAGAAGTTTATTGCTAATTTAAAATATTTCTATTGCATGCTCTGAGAGAGAGAGATAATCTGCCACCCTTTTAATTTAAGCATTATGTTGTTCAGAATTATAGCAGACACTGTACATGTCATTTAGATTAGCCCAATACAGGAATGTTCAAAAGATTAAAACATGAACTTGAGCACTGCAGTTCATTCATGTGTGCCCATACAGGACTACCTCAGATAGTCACCAAATTCATTTGGAGGTGGAGGAAATCCATAGTGCTGAGATTTTCACAGCTTCCTCAATAATTAGTGCTGTACCTGATTTGTAAACAAAATATTTTCCTGAGGCTTAATCTAATTCTAACAGCTCTCTCTTCTGTATCACAAGATCCTTTATTAATTCAGACATGGCAACAAATTGGTCCAAGAAAGATTATCTCAATACTTATTAATTACAAAGGATTTGCATCTTAATCCAAAGCTCTTCACAAATCTGAGTTGGCAATCCTGATCTGCCCTGAGCCTGGAAAGACAGTCACCTAGCTCAAGACAAACTGAAAATGGACATTTTTCTGTGTATACTTGTTCTGTATTATAGATAGGTGTGAAGGTGGAAGTGGGGAGAGGGAAGCCATATTCTGGGACTGTTAATTTTTTGATTATTTTTCTGACTGATCACATCAACACATTGTCTGTATCTATGGTTCAAAACACATTGCAGAAATAATCCAGTCTGAAACTACTTTAACTGCCTTGGTTCTATGCTAGGTAATTCTGGAAACTGCAATTTTGTGAGACATTTAGCCTTATCTGTCAGAGAGCTCTGGTGCCACAATAAACTACAATTACCAGGATTCTTTAGCACAGAACCAGGGCAATTAAAACAGTCTGAAACTGCATTATTTTTAAAGTGTGATTTAGAACCATGTTTAGCTGTTTGTGACAAAGATTTTCCTTCAGAAATAGTCACATGCAGCTCACTCCCTACCTGAAAGTCTCTTCTTTTTAAAGGTAGAATAGACCCCCACCGTCAACATGGAAATATTTCTGCACAGAATTATTTGTATTTCAGCAGCTGATATGAGAGTTGTGTGTGTGCTGTGCAGAAATAAAATGAAGATGGAGGAGGAGGGATGAGAAAAACAAGGAAGATTTTTAAAATGACAAATAACATCCATTATGCCTATGGATGGTTCTATTATTTTAGACATTAGACATTAAACAGCAACAATATGCACCATCATCGTCTTTTTAACAGCTCATGAATGTAAATATCAATGTCTATTTGTGTATGAGATATAGATTTAGGACTCTGTGGATGAGTGTGTGTGTGTGTATGTATGAGAGAGAGAGAGAGAGAGAGAGAGAGAGAACTGTTGAAATAAGCAAATAAACAGCACTTTCTTCAGTGAGAACCTGGGCCATAGAAAAATACGTAAAAATGAAGTAGATGTAATGAAATGAATTGAAACAGGTTTTTGTGTTTGTTTGTTTGTTTGTGTGTTCTGCTTTTCTTGGTTCCTGGTGGTTACTTAGACATGATCTCACTGGTGGAATATGGAGAAGGATCCTCATAGCAGATTGTAATACTCAGGCAGCCACATATGGGCATTCCCTCCAGTATCTTAGTCCTAATTCCTTAAGCGATTTAAATGTCAACACAAGCACCTTGAATTCAGACTGGAAATGTATTGGCAGCCAGTACAATTCCTTTAAGATGGGCAAAATATACTATCTATATGATACTCCAGCAGTTGAGCTGTTGCATTTTCCATTAAATTCAGGTTTCAAGTCTTCTTCAAGGGCAGCCCCACATAGAACATATCACAGTAGTCTTAATTGGGAGATTACCAGTACATGGACTTCTATCACAAGACTATCTCTGTCCAGGAAAGGCCATAGTATTTCATGCCACAGTCCACTCGGGCATCCAGTGACAAGGATGGATCTAGGATCACATCTGAGCTATGCACCTGTTCATGGGGGGGGGGAGCAACTCCATCCAGGACAGGCTGTTTATCCAATGGCCATTCCAAGAACCACTAACCCACAGATCTTTAATCTTCATGGGATTCAGTTTCTGTTTATTGTCCCTCACCCATTACAGCACCCAGGCACTGGTCCAGCCGACTCTTATGATAAGGGACAATAGTGGTGAGTGTCAGCAGCATATTGATGGCAACCCACTCCAAAGCCCCTTATGACCCACCCACCCCCCGAAGTTTCATGCATATATTGTACAGCATGGAGGATAAGAAGAAACCCTTTGGCATCCCACAACTTAATAGCCATTGGGAACAGGAATTCTGCAGTGCTACACTCTGGAACTGGCCCTCTGGATAGGAATGGAACCAGCTCAGAACAGTGCCTTCTACTCCCACCCCGCAGAGTTGGTCCAGTTTTTGATCAATGGTATCAAAAGGTTGTTGAGAGATCAATGAAAATCAACCAGGTAGCACTCCCCTCTGTCTTTCCCTGGTAGGATGGTAAACTACCCTGGTCTATTTCCTCCAAGAATGCCTGAACTTGCCCAGTCACCATAACCTCAAGCATCTTACCTAAAAAGGGAATATTTGCAATTGGGTAGCATATACCACTGGGTCCAGGGAGGTCTTCTTCAGGAGAGGGTGCACTGCCATATCCTTCAAGACATCAGAAACTTTCCCCTGACATAATGAGAAGGCTGGACTGACTCAGTCAGAACAACCTGGTAGATATTATCAGCCAAGATGTATAAGGGTCGACGTGATATGTGGTGGTCCAAAGTGCTTTAAGCACGTTATCCACATAATCAGGTCATAAGTAAAACTGATCCCATGAATACTGACAAGATGGTGCACTGGAAGCCTCTCTAGATTCTATAACATGTGTGGTGTCACATTCTGAGTGAATGTGAGCAATTTTTTCCTTGAGGTACCTAGCAAATTTTTCACAGCACGTGGCAGTGGTTTGCATATATCTGAATTCTCTGGGTCTGTACCCAAAAGACTCCTCACCATTTGACATAATCCTCTTGGGTGGGAGGATGAGGTTGCAGTGCTAGTGCTGTAATATGATATTTTTGGCCTGTCTCATTGCTGAATAGCAAGCATAATGAAAAATCTTACCGACTTCAGCTCATATTCAATCCAAGACATACATCATCTAGACTCTAGCCATTGTTCAGCTTGTTTCATTGCCTGCAAATCTTCTGTAAACCAAAGCGAATTCTGGGCTCCACAATACTGGATTGAATGCTTAGGAAGAATTGTATCAATAGCCCTTTCCATCTCTCTATTCCATACTCAAATCTCATTAGAATCACGAGCCCTGTCCCCATGAAAACTCCCCAGAGTCAAGGCAATGGGGCTTCTGGTGGCATGGCGGAGTGAAGAACACCCTCCAGGAGAAGCTCCGGAGGGCGAACAGCTAGCTGTAGGATGGGAGCAGTCGGGGTAAGGTACTAACAGCTAAAAGTATACCTCTAGTAAGAGTGAGGCAGAGGGGCTCAACTAGGAATCCCCCCGGATTCAACAAAGTTTAAAATCATAAAGAGAAAGGAGAAGGAAAGGAGAGTGAAAGTGAAAGTGAGCCAGGAAAGGTCCTGAGCAACCACACCTGCAGCAGCAGTCATGAACCGAGGTTCAGCGACAGGGGCTCCGCTGCCACTTTTTATTTAAAAAAAAGGATTGAATTAGACAAGGATTACCTACCAAACAATATTCTTTGTGAGTGGAGATCCATCCCAGGTGGAGATCATGTGGACCGGGAAGCAAAAAGGAAAGCGAAGAGGAAAGATAGAGACGGAGACAGAGACAGAGAGAGCGTGGCAAGGAGAGAGCGTTTTGGGAAGACGCTGAGGAAGACGAACATGGCAATCATGGTAGCTGGTGGACAAAGAACGTGGGGGCTTGAATGGAGAGACCTTGTCTTACTTTTCTATCCCTTCCTACTTGGAAATAGCAGACGGAACTTGGGAGTTGAATTTGTGCTTAAGACTGAAACTGTTCCTGAATCATAAAATCTGACTCATAAAACAGTGTTTAGCCTTTGGGTTTGTATTTTTGAGGAATTGGGATTGAATGAGAAGGAGTGCAAGAAGGAGCAGACGTGAAGCGGAGGAAAGTTAAGAACAAAGGAACAACGGAGAAACCTTGACAAAGACGTGGAGAGAAGGGAGGAAGGAGGGTGAAAGAGAAGGTGCCAGATGAATCTGAAGAAGAGCAAAAGAAGGGAAAGAAGAGAGAGGGAGAAGAATAAAAAAAATAAAAGGAAGAAAAGGACGGGGAAACTTGGGAGCAAATTATACAAATTTTGGTAACTAAAGACTCTTTAATTTGAGGGAGAAAAAGGGAGGAATAGGTTTGGGGAAACTGAGTTGTAGTGAGTAAAGTGAGGGGAGGGAAAATGGTGATGAGCAGACTAAGCAACGTTTAAAGTAAGGGAGGGGAGGAGAGAAAGAGAGAAAAAGAGAGGAGCACTGCAACGACATAAAGGGTGAGGATAAATTGAAAATTGAAACCAGAAATTAATTGTTTGTGAGTTGTGTAAAAGCTGAAAGTAACTTCTTCCATACAGTTAAATACATGGGGAAAAGATGAAGTAAGGGAAGCTACATTGTAACGTTTTAGAAGGTTTGTCAAAATAACAATTAATGGTAGAGAAAGCCAAGGAAGTAAAAGAAGATACAAAAGAAGATATTCAATAATACTTTGTAAAGAGTATTACAGGGACGCTCAGAAAAAATTGATTGAAGAAGATATTCAATTATTGTCTCTTAAAATTGTTTTGTGGGGGAAATTAGGATATGCATGGTTGTGGTGGATTTGAGAGACTGTGAGCTTAGTAAAACAACAAATTCACAATTCATTTTGGGGAAAATTGGAAACTCATTCTATTGCACAGGTAAATTAGTTGCTTTCCATCTTGCAAATAGAACTAAATTAATTTAAAATCAATTTAAAATTAGGAATTTGGAACTCTTAAAACTTTCAACTAGTATATAAAAACAAAATATTAGCTCACTCTTTGTTTCTTTTCCTCTCTTCTTCTCCCCTCCATTTTTTCTTTCTCTTACCCGCATCCTTCCCAAATCCACCTTTACTGAAATATTCTCACCTAAACTCTACTTTTCAAATTTAATTATAAATTTTAGTTCCTAATATTGTGATTGTTTTAACATTTACTTTCATATTGAATATTGAAGATGGAGGCAGGAACTAGAAAAGCAACTGCCCAAGCAACATTGCCAACACAAAGAAGACCTTTCTTCGAGTATATTAACAAAATGCAAGATAATAATGGGCCACTTCTGGAAGAGATGAGAAGACTACAAGCAGAAACAAATCAGGAAATATAAAAATCTAGAGAAGAACTAAAACACAAACTGAGGACAGAAATAGGGGAAGTGAGAACAAGACAGGATAAGATAGAAGAAGATCTAAGCACAATCAACGTCAAAGTGAAAAAATTAGAAAGTAAAGCAGATGAATTGGAAAAACAAACAGAAGAAATAATAAAAGAACGACAGGATGAACAAGAACAAATCCTGAGAATTCAATTAAAGCAAAGAGAGAAGTGCTTGAAACTTAGAGGATTACTGGAGAAAACAAATGAAAATCTTTATGTTGCTCTCTCGCCAATTTTGGCAAAATACATTGACAAATCTGAAATCCAATTTCCATGGGAATTGGATCGTATATATAGGTTGAATTCTAGAATTACAAAAACGAGAAATGTACCGAGAGATGTAGTGATATATTTTATCTGCAAGCAAACCAGAGATTTGATACTTCAACAGAGCTACAAAACAAAGCTAATTATAGGTGACAAGGAGGTGAAAATTCTGAAAGATATCCCCAGGACAATTTTGAAGAGACGGAGGGAGTATCATTTCCTGACAGATAAACTGAAGAACTATGGAATCCTTTTCAAATGGGAAGAATTGGAAGGCATACAAGTGTTCTGGAACCAGAAAAGAGTAAGAGTGAACACAGTAGAAAAAGCCAGAAAAGTCTTAAACGACTTGCAAACAGATATTGACATAAGGGAAAAGAAGGGAGATGGAGGAGGGGGTGAGAGGCAAGGAGGAGAAGAAAGAAAGGAGGATTAAAGGTCCACTATTACTAAACGAAGTAGCAACATTTACTTCTGTCATCAATCAATCAATTGGGAATAGTTATCTGTGAGCTTGGTAGAACTTGAGAATTAAAACTTTTAGTTGGAGTGACCTCTTGGATGTAGTGTAATTACACGAAATCTTATTTTGCAAATAAAGATTTCTACACATAAAACTAAGGTCTCAAGGTTGTTTAATTGACTCTAAAATAGTCACAAGAGTAAGACAAATTACATCAAAGATGAAACTGTTTATCATGGAATATCAAGGGGATGAACTCGCCACAAAAAAGAAAAAGGGTCTTTCTGTTCTTAGAAAAAAAATTGTGCAGATGTGGTGTGTTTACAAGAGTCACATATCAGAAATAAAGATATAAGATTGGTTAAAAATGAGAAAATAGGAAAAGAATATATATCTGCAATTGACAAAAGCAAAAGAGGAGTAATTATATATGTGAAAAGTTATATGTAATCAAAAGAGATTTTCAAAGACCCAGAGGGTTATTATCTAGGTGTGGAAATAAACTGGAAAGGAGAGAAAATTTTACTAATAGGTATTTATGGCCTCCAAGAAAATAAAAGTAGGTTTTACAAAAGGATCCAGAAAAAAGTAACTGAATATGATTACAAAAATATTGTAATGATGGGTGACTTTAATGGGGTGATGGAACCCAAAAAAGATAGAACTTCAGACAAAGTAATAAAAGAAACACAAGGGAAATTGCCCAAAACCTTTTTTTATTTTATAGACAATTGGAGCTTGATTTGAGACATTTATCCAATAAAGAAGTAAGTTATACTTTCTTTTTAAAGAGACATGAGTCTTTATCAAGGATAGATATGTTTTTTGTATCCGAGGCCTTAATTAAAGATGTTCAGAAAATGGGAAACCCTGAATAGAGAAATCTCAGATCACAATCCAATAATGTTGAGCCTTAAAGAACCAAATAAGAAAAATAATTGGTATTTAAATGAAGATTTATTAAGAGATGAGAAAGTAGTAATGGAAGCAAAGAAAATGATACAACTCTTCTTTAGGGAAAACCTGAATGAAGAGGTACAATTGCCAATAGTTTGGGATGCTGGAAATCTGTGTTTAGAGGGTTTTTTACCCAACAAATATTAGACTTCAAAAACAAAAGAAACAAAGGGTAACCTTGTTAAACAACTTATTAAAAGAAAGAGGAAAAACAAAAACAAAAAAATATCCACAAAGCAAAAAAGTACAAAAAGAGATTAAAATGCTTCAAAAACAACTGGAAATAGAAGCAACAGTTGAATTAGAGAAGAAACTAAAATTGGCTAAACAAAAACATTTTGAACAGGCTAACAAAACAAGCAAGCGGTCGGCATACAAATTAAGAAAAGAAAGGGAAAAAAGATTAGTAAAATTAAGAAAGGGGAAGAATTACTGACAAGACAAGAGGATATAAAAATGTATTTGTAGAACTTTATCAAAACGTATATGATGAAAAATGGACTAACAAAGAAAAGATTAAGGATTATTTGGCTTCCTGTAGAATAAATGCTTTATCGGAGCAACAATGTAAAAACTTAAATCAACCAGTAACAAAAACAGAAATAGAAGACGCTATTAACCGTAGTAAAATAGGAAAAGCACCAGGAAATGATGGGCTAACAAATCTATTTTATAAAACCTTCAAAGAGGAGATAAGTGAAATATTGCAATTGGTTATAAATGAAGCCATAACGGGTAATATTCCAAACTCCTGGAAAGAAGCGGAAATAGTTTTGATCCCTAAAGAGGATAAAGACCCATGTGACCCAAAGAATTATAGGCCTATATCATTGTTAAATAATGATTATAAAATTTTTTCATCTATTTTGGCCAATTGGCTTAAAGAATGCTTACAAGATCTGATTGAAGAGGAACAAAGGGGCTTTCTTCCCCAAAGAAATATGAGGGATAATACAAGAATCTTGGTGGACACAATAGAATACTACGATCGTCATAATGAAAAGAAGTTAGGTATGTTTTTTTAGATATGGAGAAAGCGTTTGACTCGGTCAATTGGTCTGTGTTAATGGAAATATTAGAGAAAATGCAAGCAGAAGATAAATACATAAATTGGATGAAGAAAATTTATAACAGTCAGAGGGCCCAAATTAGAGTAAATGGGGAAAAGACTAAATTTATAATAATTAAAAGAGGAATGAAACAAGGGTGCCCCTTATCCCCTTTACTATTTTTACTAGTGATTGAAATACTTATTAAAGAAATTAAAGAGGACAATCAAATTAAAGGGATTGGGATAAATAAACACAACCTAAAAATTAGAGCATTCGCAGATGACATTATTTTATTTGTTGAAGACCCAATAGAAAGCTCCATCAGGACTAGCCTGGAAGAAGGAAGAGCCCTCCTTCCAATCCATATATGCCTTGGTCCAGGCCTCAGAGGGATGGACCTCATCCCCTTTCCCGCCATCATTCCCTTCTCCTTTTGTTTCGTGTCTTTTAGATTGTAAGCCTGAGGGCAGGGAAATGTCTGATTAAAAATAATAATTGTAAGCCGCCCTGAGAGCCATTAGGGCTGAAGGGTGGGATATAAATACCTAAATAAATAAATAAATAAAAGGATTTTGGAGAAATTTGGTAATTAACGGGTTGTAAATTAAATAAAGGGAAATCGATAATATTGACCAAAAAGAAGAGAAACAGTTAGAAGAAGGAGTGGGAATTAAAGTAGGTAAAAAAGTTAAATATTTGGGGCTACAAATAACAAACAAGACGATTGATTTACTTGAGAATAACTACAGAAAATTATGGAGTAGAATCAAAAAGGATTTAATAAAATGGAACAAATTACAATTATCTTTATTGGGCAGAATTTCTACAATTAAAATGATGGCATTACCAAAGATTTTGTTTTTATTCCAAATGCTTCCAATAATAACATTGGACAAAGTTTTTACAGATTAGGAGAAAGATGGGGGGGGGGAGAGAAAACCAAGAATTAAATTTAGGATAATGCAAGATGCAAAAGAATGAGGGGGACTAAATTTACCAAATTTAAAACTATATCACGAAGCTTGTTGTCTACTTTGGATTAAAGAATGGATTATATTAGGGAATAACAAATTATTGGATTTAGAAGGAGATGGAATAACATTCAGATGGCACGCCTATTTGGCTTATGGGAAAGATAAACAAAATAAAGTATTTAGTAACCATTGTATAAGAAAATCACTGATTAAAATTTGGAATAAATACAAGAGAAGAATAATACCAAAACTAAAGGGTTGGATCTCACCGCAAGAAGCCTTTCATAGGAAAGAAATGACAAAAGAAGAGAATTGGTATAGATATAGTGATATATTGAGGGAGGGGGGGAGGAAAGGGACTAGAGATAAAATCAAGAGAAGAATTACTGGGAGAGAGATAATAATAATAATAATAATAATAATAATAATAATAATAATAATAATAATTTATTTCTATACCTCCCTTCTAGAAATCAGGGCGGTGTACAACAAA